>NC_034422.1:997153-1363374 GCF_002078875.1 Numida meleagris | reverse complement strand
TGCAACTGAGAAATGCTACTAGATGAAATATCTTATTTATTAATAAGCACATTTCACTCCACAGTCACCCTGTACTAGAAGTGTTTTGCCACTCTTTGTATACCCATCTAAACCAGATAGTTCTTAACAACACATTAGCAGGAAATAACTCTCAGAATGTTTTCTGTCACCACTATGTCTGGCTTCCTCTGCTCCACATTTGGAAATGGGATCCTAAGTGGCATCTGCCAATCTGGAAGACCTAATTCAGCATGCTATTTATGAAGCAGTTCGTATACACGATGCACAGGAGAAAGGCCAGATCTTCCTCGAAAGCCCCAGGTGTGGTAGCAATGGATATCTTGAGCTCTAAGCGTTAGTTACCATGCTTCTATGCTGAGAATCACCATTCAGGTGCCCTGCCATTTTCAAACACACGGATAAGTTTTCATTTGACCCCACCCTTCTTGGTCTATTTTCAACCATTATTTTGGGATACAACAAAAACTTCCTCTTACTACCTGCACATCAATTACACTCACACAGCAGAAGCCAAGTTCGCTCCTGTAGACTGCAGTTAGACTATACACTTGTCATTCTATTTTTCTAAGAAACAGCATAGAAGAATCAATTTCAACATTACTTCTTTACTCAGAATTCAAGTGTACTGACATTTTTGGGAACAGGTTTTGAGACTTCTCTTGCAAACTCATCTCTTCATCAACATACTGATCTGAAGTGCGACCATGAGTGGTCTGCTGCACCTTAGATAAGCTATGGAAATAATTATAACCAACTATTTGGAAAGAAAAGGGGGCTAATATTTCAGTATCATCCTTGCTGTAGTGCAGATACTTTGTATTTTGCTCAGAGACAGCTTCTTTTGGAAAGCACGGAGTACATATATTTTATCTTACCAATGCCAAATCATCACAACAACATACCACCCAGTACTGCATTATTTCTCCTCCTCCACCTGGTTCTGGCCTTGAGTTATAGACTTTCAATTGGTTCATCAAGTTTCTGTGATCTTGCTTGAATATTCTTCATTTACAGATCTCATTTAAACAAACATCTTTACCTTCGCTTGGCTGAAGCATATCAGTTCCCATTTCCTGAGACTCCAAACAGACACTTGCCTTCAATAATTCTAGATGTGAACAAATTTGTTTCTAGTACCTAAATAGGCACTCAAAAAAATGGCCAAACATACTGCTCTGGAAATCAAAGTCTCCAGGATGGAAAATCCTCCCAAGCATTACAGAGAACATACTTTAGTTTGGCCAAAGAAATCCAGTTTGTCTTTTCCACTTGTAATGGTCAGACCTTCTTTTAATTAGAACAACGAAGTAACGGATAGTAAAAGCTAATTGCAGACATCTTTTTGGAGGTGGACAAACATACCACAGGGCCTGCAGCCAGAGAAACCCCCTGAGGGCTGGGAGAAGTGTTCCCTGAGCTCAGTGTGAAGTAAACAGAGCTCAAGTACAATGTTACACACAGGAGCTGTCAGGAAAAATACACTTGCAGCAGACCAGGACAGAGAGGTCTCACAGCTAAATACTGCTCAGAGAACTGGGAAGACGGGGCAACATCTCCAGCTGATATTTATGTTCTTCAGACAGGAGAGACAAAGGTGAAGAACTGATAGTAAAAACTAAAGGAAAAAAAAAAGTACTTCAACTTTCTTCCAAATAAATAAAAAGATTTAGCTATGGTGTGTTAAGGAACTAAAAAGGGACTGAACTTACACATTTGATTAAAGAAATAAAATTAAGATCAGCCACCAAGAACACCACAGCCCAGTACTCACTGCTGACACAACGTTTGTCAGAATCATTTATTTCAGAGGCAGAGAGCAAGAGTCTGCTTAACAAAAAGTAACGAGAAAATTAAAATTAATTAAGCAATTGATGGTCCATCAAACATGATTCCCCTTAATTTTAAAGCTAGAAGAGAAGGCAGGAATTTGAAACTCTAGATTACAATTTATGAAGGATGCATCCTGCACACATGACAGATCACCATCAAGAGGCCCAGAACCAGAGGCCGAGCCTTCTGACAAAGGTACAAAACAACTTATATAAGCAACTCTATGAGAACCCTTCAAGTACTCCCATGGAGAAAATCTAAGTTCGACACTACACAAGTATAACTGAACACCAAATACTAACTTTCGAGTTTGTAATTCAAACATAAGCAACAAGAAATTGTATAGAAAAATTACAGAAACAGGTGTCTTTCAACCATCTTTACCTGTATGCATTTTTTGAAACCGGCCGGGGATCAAATTTGAATAGAATGATGCACATTGAAGAATGATTAAGTCTCGTTTTTCCTACAAAGGCTCAGTGCAAGGTCATTCTGTAACAGCCTACGAAGAAAACGCAGATCATCTATTATGCCGCAAATAACAAGAAGACAACCTTGCCTCTAGGGTCAAGCTTACAGACTGCAATGCTCACATCCACGCTTACTGAAAAACTGCTTTAAATATATTTTGGTCATCAACAGGCAAAACAACAAGCAAATACAATATGGAAGCTGAAGAGCCATTCTTAGACTTTTATGAATTACATTAACTTCGTGTTTTGCTACTTTTAAAGTCTTTTGACAAATTATAAAATGTACTCCAAGAGAAAGTTTCCTATAGAATCATTATTCCAATAAAGATATAACAGTAATCAATAGCCCGCAGACTCACTATTCATGCTGCAATATAAGAAGTCATGTGTTTCTGAAGAAATAACAATTTAATAGCACAAATTACATGGAGCAGAAAGATGGTTCTACATTACCTCTGTGTACTTCTCATTGCTCTGCATTGAGAGACGTTTGTCTCTGAAGTCACTTCTCTTTCAAGAGAAGCAGTCTTCAAAAATTCTTGTCTAAGCACACACAATTTCAGTGACTAGCATTCTTACTGCACACTCCTATCTCAGTTACTTAACCTTGACTCTTTTTTTGTATCATTCCAATTACCTCATCAGTGTTTTACCTGATATGAAGCTTAGACAAGAAATTGCTGCTGTTGTTAGTTGCAGCAGACAAAGCAGTAAGACACTGTGATTACAGAAACATTTAATCAAGTACCTTCACACGTGTCATTCTTTCAAGTCTATACTGACATAAAAGAAGGTGTTATAATCACTGCAAAAACTTAACTGCCCTCCAAATACTGGGCTTTCATAACAGCTAGTTTTATTATTCCTAGTCAATGGGCCAACAATTTTCAAGCATGAAACAGCGGCAGCAATTTCCTCTGTTTCTTTGTTTCTAGTCTGCTATCTAACTTACGCCTAACACACACAAACCAGCTTGACAAAAATCAACAAACATCCTATAATTAAGCATTCTGCTCCCAGTGTCACTGCTGATTTGGAAGTGGCATTGAAATAATGACCATTCTTATTCTGTGCTGCTGTACTCTGTTAGACAGTACAGCGTGCTGTTTTACCAGCTCTAGCGTTCTGCTAAAAGCCTGAGTGGATATCTGCCAGGAGAAAGCAGTAGTTAGAGGAGATAACAGGAGACCAAATCGTGATAGATTGTGTATGCTCAGAGTTCTACCATCATCTGGTTGATTAGAAGCCATCAATTCACAATTTGGCATAAAACCACTTTACCCTTAAGATCTCCCTATAGCAGCCTTTGAAAAATGAAGTGATTTGTTATGTATTTTGTTTTCCCAAATGAGATATCATAAATAACATGTCAGTTACCACAGCAATCTCAAACGCCTCTCAACTGATCCAGAACTGTTCTTGAGGCAAGTCTAAAAGCCAGCCTGGAGATCATTAGTCACTTGATTCTGACAGGTAACGTACCACAACAATAACTCACAGTCAGAGTCTACAACTGGCTTACTGCTTCTTTTCAATTTGTTTACAGGAAACTAAGCACTATATTCCTCAAAAGCTCATGAAAGAGGAAAAATGGATGGATATTCTTTCAGTATTACAGTGAATTTTTCATACCAAACTATAAGAGACATTGAAAATAGTAGATGTTTGATTGCTTTTTAAAAGAAGTTTTTTTTTTATTATTGCAACCAGGAAAGCATCACTGCTGCTTCACAGCACAGGCAGCGGGGCTGAAAATTACATAAAGATGAGAAGGAAGAGGTGGATGTTGTTGTGCCAGCACTCAGATTGCTCTGTGCAAAGACAATTCATGAAGAATGGAGGGCTGGTAACCATACCAGGGCGAAAGGACTGTCTTCATTGCAGAAGGCAGCACTGTACCCCCTTGCTCTTGGCCTATCTACTTCAGTGTACACACTGTTTGTACCAAGAGAAACCCACTAGCTGACTTTTTAGCCACTTTACTTAAATCAACAAGCATTTACTAAGAAAACAGACAGCACACTCACTGCAGTGACAACTGAAACACCGGAACGCGTATAACTACAACCAAGCCGAGCCTCGGCCGTGCGCGGGCGGCCCCCGACAGCCCCAACCCGATCCCACTCAGCCAAGCGCCCCTCAGGCCCTGCAGGGACGCCCACGGCTAACAGGCTCCTGCGCCGGAGCGCTGGCAGCCCCTGTGGGGCAGCGGGTCCGGGGGAAGGCACCTCCCGAGGCCGCGGAGCGAGCACAGCCACGAGCAGCCCCGCACTCACCCACCGCGCGCCGAGGACGCCGCCACATCCCGGCCAGGCCGCTTCCGGGAGCACCGCGACTTTAAAGCAACACCCGCCCCGATCGGCTGCGGGAGCCCCGCCCCCCGCGGGCTATTGGAGGGCGGGTCCCCCCGCCTCTCCTTCTCGAGCTGCCATTGGCTGGCTCCTGCGCCGCTCAGGGCGGGCGCTGAGGGCTGTTGGCGGGCAGGTGCCCCCGCCTTCCCTCCGCCTTATTTCTGACTCCTTCACAGGTGGCAACGGGCAGCTAGTGGAAGTTGTAAATTAAGAATTCTTTATGGTAATGCTTCCAAGGGAAGAGCAGAAACGCCGTGACTGCTCTTCTTTAAGAGCAATAAACTCCGCATGCACAAGAGATTAAATGTTGATGGGAAGAAAAGACCTTCTAGGGCCGTGTCAGTATGCAATGTGGCTGTTGAGGCAAAACCTCTCATCTGAAGGCAGGACGCCTGGGGTCAGCTGTCAGCCTTGCCCTCGGTCCCGTGGCGTTAAGCACGTCAGCCCCACAGTCCCGCGCTGCCAGCAGCAGATGACAGCGCTGACCTGCGCAGGATTATAAAGATCTACTGCCGACTAGGGGCGCTTGGGAATGCTCACCGGCCCCTTCTGTGCCCCGTGCGTGCTCTCTGCCCCACACCCCAGCCGCGATGTCCCGTTCAGACGCTGTCCGAGGGCTCCGAGCACGGCCCCGCTGCTGGTCGCGCTGCAAGGTCCGCAGCGCTGCGGGTACCCAGGGCAGAGCCGTCAGCACACGGCCTCGGGAAGCTGCAGGCCGCGAGCTTGGCGAAAAGCTCGCACGGCTGTCCCGAGTTCCTCTCAAAAACTAAAAGAGAAGCAGCTCTGATGCTTGCTTATAAACTTTGTTCTACCTTGGAACTGCTGCAGTACGTTACATAGATCGCATCGGGCGCGCTTTAGCATCTCGTCAGACACCACTGACCGCGGCACAGCGCTCCGGTGAGCAGCTCCGCCCCGGCCCCGTTCGCTATCTCCATCCCTAGGTGGTGATCTTTAGTAGCAGCGGCTCGGCGGCTGACCGGGCGGCTCACGTGACGGATTTACCGGCAGAACCACCCGACGCGGCATTAAATCGTCCCGGTCCGATGGAATTCCACAAGCCCACGGGACGACGGGCGGGCAGCGCCCGGCGCATCCCAGCTCGCAGCACGCGCCTCTCGGCCTCCGCCTGCGGAAGGAGCGCTCGGCCGCCCCGGCACGAGGCTCCGCCGCTCGGCCCTCCGCGCGCCGCTCGGATGACGTCACGCAGCGCCGCGCTCTCGCGGGGGGGGAGCGCCCCTCGCCGCTCCGCAGCGGCCGCTCCGCCGCCTCCCGCCCTCCGCCGCGAGCCGCCCCGCGCGCCCGCTGAGGGGGCGGGCCGCGCCGCTCGGACGGACGGCCCCGTCGGCCAACGCGGTTTGGAGCGACCGGCCGGCGAGCGGCCAGCGCCAATGAGATTTTGGTTGCTGAGCGCGAGCGCGGAGGAAGCGGCCAATAGGAAAATTCGCGGCTGCGGGCGGCGCGCGCCGGTTCGCGCGGCGGCTGCGGAGGGGCAGCGCGAGGCTGCGCCGGCGGCGGGAGCGCGAGCGCGGGGCCGCCCCCTCAGAGCCGCGCACGGGGCGGGCGGGGGGTTCCGCTTCCCTCCCCCCCGCGTGTGAACGTCGCGGAACGATAATGCCCCGATTAAAAGAATAAAGAGTTGAGGGACGGCACCGGCGCGGCCCGGGGCCCGTGCGAGGGGCCGCGGCCGGAGGCGCTCCGCAGGCGGTCGCTTATTTTCAATGCGGCTTCGGAAGGGCGCGCGTCTGTCAGCGCCGCCCTCGGAGCTGCGCGCGGAGCGGCCCCGGCGGCAGCGAGCTGGAGAAACGCCCCGCGCCGCTCACGGCAGCCAAAATACTAACGGCAGAGGTACACGCGAGAAAAGGGTTAAGGATCCCTTCCACCCCCGGGGGTAAAGATGGTCCCTTTACCCTTTGTAGACAGAACAGAAGGGGGGGGCGGCCCCGTGCCGCCGCGCCGGGTGAGGAGGCGGCGAGGCCCGCGGTCCCGGGGGAACGCGCGGGGCGGGCGCGGGCTGCGCTGCGGGGCCGGCGCTGCGGGGGCTGCTGCGCTGCCCGGCTCCTGCCGAGCGCTCTGCTGAAGAGCGGTGTTTGTGTTTCTTTTCCTTTTCCCTGTACGCCCGCCTCCCGGCGACACCGCGAAGTCGGCGGCAGCCAGGAAAATCAGCCGAAGGCGGAGAAGCGGGAGAAGGCGGAGGAGATGGTGAGCGGATCGCTGGGCTGGGCTGGGCGATGGATGGGGCTCCGGGAGAGGTCCTTGGCGGTGCAGCGCCTTTGGGGAGGATTTTGCATCGCGGTTGCCGAGCAGCCGCCTTTGTTTGCCGAAGATTGGCGCTTCGGGCTTAGCGGCGTTCCTCGCTTAATTGCGAGGTACGCGGGCAGGAGTTGATGCTTACGAATGGCTAAAATTGCATCTGCTGGCCACGCACCCGAGCAGCCCCTAAACAAACAGGCGCTGTGGCAATCTGCGGCGTGATGGGCAGCTCTTGTCATGGAGGGAAGTCATTGCTCGGGTGGTTTGTGGCATGCGTACGAGATGACTCTGTGGCAAAGACCAAACACAACGAACCTATTCCTTCGCGAACGTGAAATCCATCACAAACTTCAGAGCCAAAGTTGGGTGGTTTCCTTCTTTCTCTTTTTTCCTTTCTTTCATTTCCCTGCAGCGCTGCCGTGCGTGATTAAGATCTAATGCTTGCAGAACTTGAGCTCAACTCTAAAATGCTCCCTTCAAGCATACGTGTAGTAGACTGTCGTTATCCTTCTATTTTTTAGATGCAGGCACTTGTTTGTGTGTGTGGGAGGGGTAGTTCTTACATAGCCTTTGCTTTTTACTGTGCACTGCTGTGCCTTAGGCAGGTCACAGTACAGCCTGTGATTCTTAGCGTGTAATAAAATCCTTGGCTGATAAATTTAAGTCAAGTGAGGACCTGCTTTGATGCTAGTAGTATCAGGTGCAAGTTTGCGTTCATAACAGCACTGTTTGTATTAATGAGAATATTTATAGTAAAAATCGTGATTCTGAATGACAGAATATTGACATTGCTTATTGTGTCTTGCTGTGGATGAAGTGCTGCAGTCTGCATTGAGCACACCACTCCTTTAAGTATCCGTAATTTTCAACATATTTTGTTTACAAAATTGTGGTAGACTGCATGGTGCAGCATTAAGACCTGAAATTGTGGTGGATTTTGAAATGTAACTAGGGACTGCAATAGAGAAAACTGCGGCTTTGTGTTAAATCTGCTCAGGAAAAGATGCTTTGTTACATTCAGTAAAGCAGTACGTACCCCGGGACTGAAGTCACTGAAAGGGCTGCGTAGCTCCGAGTTTATACCAAAAAAATAAGTTGTGAACTATGCAATGCTTTTCATCATGCAGCCCGCTTGGATGGATGGCTGTTAAATTTATTTTAAGCAACCTCTCTGTAAATGCTTGTCTAAAATATTTAAATTACATGCTCCATTAGGCAAATGGGTTTATCTTCCCTTTGCTTGGCTAAAGGAATGTATTAGGAGTGCAAGCTTTGGAAGAACAATGCCGTTACCCTGCATACTTTCACTGTGTAGTTTATCCTCATGTATTGTCCAAAGGTGCTTAGAATGTATTTTATTTGACATGTGATCTATACAAAGTTGACTTTGATTTTATTTTCTCTGCCATAGTTGCCGTCAATGTGAGTAACTGGAATTCCATTAATGTAACCTGCTATCAGATTTGACCTGGTGTTTAGCTAGGATTGATGACAATTTTTTTTTACCTTCTTTGATTTTCATCTGTTCATTCAAAATCCCTGCAGTGGATTTAGTCCCAGCAGTTCTTTAATATAGGAAAAACTGGTAAGAGTTGCAAAGGGAGACGCATTCCCATTATATTCAGTTAGGATGTTGCATAGAAAGGGCAAAATTCCTGCCATATACTTTGCACAAACATATTTTGTACAAACCACAGTTTAGAGTAGGTGTCTTACCATGAAGACCATCTGCACGCATGTTAGTTATATAAAACTAAGCTTCCGTATTTGGTTTTATGCAATACAGCACATGATTTCTGCAGCGTTTCTGGTGGGCTCTTGTTGTTGTCAGAATTGATGCATTGTGAGGGAAACCTTCTAAGAGTTCTTGTGCTACCAGGTTTATAATTTGTTGCTCTGAATATTTTATTACGTGAGTACAGAGCCCTGACACAAGCATTGTAAACAAATGCTGAAGCAGCCAAGTGTGAGATTGCGTTTAGCTGTAGTCTTTACATTTAAACCAAAGTGTGGCAGGATCTTGGCCAGTCTGAATGTGTTTCTTTTCTTAATGGCCATCAGAGTAATCATCAAAGGTGAAAGGTTAGGTCAAATTTTTTACTTTCTTGCTGGTGTCTATGGAAGAGAGAGGAAAAAGGCTAACTTCAGAGTTGGATCAGTATGGATTGGAAAAGGATTTATTGGATTCAGAAAGGTTAGTTAGACATGATATGAGTCACCTGAAACCGGGGGATTTCTTTTTACTTCTTTTATTTTTAAGGATTAAAATCCCCACTTTTTTTTTTTTTTTGAAAAGACGTTCTTCCCATAATGAAAACATTTAGGATATGCATGCAACTTGGTAAACATTTATTTAATGAAATATTTTTGTTTTCCCTTGGCTAATTTGTATCAAACAAACAAAGCCGCCGACCCGTGGTGAAAGTTTTTTGTCCCTGCTAGTGCTTCTTGCTGCTGCCTGCTTCTCCTACTTTCCTTGCGATCCAAAACGCTGTGTAAGGCTACTGCTGCTTCTCTGCATTGATGTTCCAGAAGTCTACATCTTCTGCATTAGCTTGGGTCATTTTAAATTGTATTCATTTTAAATAGTATGCAAGGCAAATAAGTTGCCTAATTCTTTTTATGGTTCTTTTTTTTCCTTCAGTGTTGTAAGAATAGGCGTCTCAATTAAGTGATAGCCAATCTTTTGAAATGCTGGAAGCCAGGCTTACCGCAGCCACGTTTTCAAGAAGCTGCATTTTTGGCATGTACACATGGAATCATTTAATAGTAAGTGGACAGCATCTATTATTCATCGTTAATTTGTACACGCTACATCAAACAAAATGGCATTTGAAAGTCCTGATTAAACTCATTGATTGCCATGGTGTTTTGGAATGCTCTGACATTTTACCTATCAAAATACACACTTCTTTAGAACGTCAGTAACTTGGGAATAGAAAATGTACAAGAGACCCACTAGAAATACGTGTATGGGTGGTATTATGAAATACTTTAATCTCTTGTAGAGAACATTTCAATTTAGTTAATAAAGCTCGTGCCTAGACACTATTCATCCCTTCAGAGAACATGGCTGAATACATTCTAAAATAGTTGTCATTTCTGGGAGCATATCACCATTGAAACAAATAGCCTTTTTGAGAGAATTAGGACTCTTAACTAAGCGAGGCACCATAATACCCCTGAAATGACTTCATTTATTTATTTTCACTAATTTATTTATTCAAATTCTTCAAAAATCGGTACTGTTCTTACACCCTTATATTTTGCTGTGAAGTTGTATTTTTGTCATCCAGTCTACATAAAATTGATGGAAATGTCACGGCAAATAAAAGCCATCTGAAGTCGGTTTTAGGAGGTTGGCCACAATGAATATGAAGGAATCTGCTTAATTATATTTTTCAAAACCTCTGAGGAGTTAACTTAGCAGAATCAGTGGGTGCTTCTGTAGGTACCTGAATCTGTGTTTTCTCAAGTGTAGACTTCTTGCACAAGCTAGCAAATGCTTAGTAGGAATAATGCATTGAGGAATGGACCTGTGAACCAGAACACGTGCAGCTTTGCATCTCTGAATATCTCTTTGAAGGATCTATTAGTCTGATTTGGTGAGTCTTAATCCTCTGCAATCAGCTGATATCAATTACAATGAAAAAAGTAAGTTTGAATGTTGAGTGCAGTTAGAAAGACCAATGTCATAGTGGTTAGATCACAGATTCCAGGCTGGGTAGCCCAGTAAAGTAGTTTTGTGCCAGCACTTGTTTAATGGCTATTAAGATAGGTTTCTTGTAGTGTGGATGCTGCTAGACAGGTTCTCGCATTCATCTCAATCTTGGAGATCTCCAAAATTGTCTCGACACATGAAAGAAACCATTTCTAGCATAAGCAATGTTTCCTCTAATTTAGATACAAGAAACATTTGGAAAACATGAAGATTATCTACCCCTCTTTCCATGTAGATGTGATTAAAGGAAATCCCCCATCTTAAAAATTCAGCGTTCTTTAAGACACTAGTTCACTTCCAGATAAAAACCCCTGCAATTAGAGTGTGCCGTAATCGCTTAGAAAAAATGGAACCATGAAATAACCCTGTTACTACTGTAGGGGAGCTGTTAGGTGGGGGCTTGAACCAGTGATTGAGCACCTGGTGAAGGGGTGGCTGGCCCAGGGAGCTCAGGCAAATTGGTCACACCTGTGCTCCCCACCTGAGCAGAAGGGGTGGAGCCAGCCTGGGTCTTACAAGGGCCAGGTGCTGCAGGGAGAGCAGCTCTTGGACCTGGGCTGCTTTCTGAGGAGTGCTGTGCAGCCAGAGAGCCCCTTCACCAGCTGGGTGAGTTCAGTTCTGCTTTCTGTGCACTGCTATTGGTGTACTCACAAATACTTCACCTGATGTTGCTGAGAACCTGCTCTTTGTGGGCAGGACATCTGCTGTTCCACAGAGGCTGTAGAGAAATCAGTGTTGGAAGGGTTTGGAAATAATTACAAGGTGTTTGATTAGGGAAATGTTCATCAAAGGTAAATGTTGTTCTTTCTAAATGGAATATCTTTAGTACTTCTTAGAGGCAGTACTGTGTTTTTGTCTTTGTTTTTTACTGAAATTACTGATTATGAACGGCAGTGGCAGAAATCTTGTTGTTAGCGTTGGTGGTCATTGGTTATAGCAGACTGATTTGGATCTTGGTGTCTGCAACAGGAAGTTAACTCTAGTCATAATGCTGGTGGTATCACAAGATACTAAGATCCACCAAGAACACGTTACAGTTTGTTCTACGCTACTTCACTCATTAGTTCACATTGCCTTGGGAAAATCTTGCTGTGTTTCTGACCTGTGTGCAGTCTGTTATCTCTACAGACAGTGGGGCCGCTTTCTTGGTCAGTTTGTAGTCTTTGTTCCATAAGGCTCTTGACTATAGTGTCAAAATTTTCTGTGCGTACTTCATTTGATGTTATTTCTAATTGTGCTTTTCCTGCATCTCTGTGGACTTGAGTTTTACTTCAGAAGCTGCAGCAGGGTTTCCATGTTGCTGGGCTTCCACTGTAGCTTCCGAGCTACAGTGTGGCTGTGCGCTGGTGGCACTGCTACTATTAGCTTGTGATTCGTAGGTCAGGGAGTAATTGAGGTTTTGCTATCTAGGCAGTATTGTCTCCTTGCTGCTTCAGTGCTTACATGACATCTCAAGCTTGCTGAAGATGAAAAAGATGCTGTCAAGGTATCTTACACCGTTTCTTCTGTATTATTTAATTTGTTTGCCTTCTTATTGCTGTCATAAGCCATTGGGAGATTGAAGTCTAGTGCTTTGCCAAGAGGTTTTTCTCCTCCGGAACAATTACTGTTTAGCTATGTAGAGTTTATTTAAAAGTTGTGAAGTATTTACTGTCTTCTGAAATACATTACTGAAAAGTTACAGCTTAAACATTGCAAGTGAGAGAGAAAAAGTAAGTAAATCAGTTTGGGACCAGACCTGACGTTGTATAGTTATAGTAAACTCAAAGTATTTCTTTACCTTATTTCTTTCAGGCTTTAGTAATTGGGCTGTATAGAACTAGGCGTCTGTCCTTCTTTTGCACTGGGCTTCCCAGGGGACTGATATCAAGACCTCTCATTCTCAGCTGGATGTTTTTTGACTCCCTAGCGAAGCAGTTCCTGCAAGGATTTTTACAGGTCTGGTGGCAGTGACTTCCACGTGCGGAGCAGTGGCTTAATTTGAAGTACTGGCCAGAGAAATCAGGGTCTGGGCTTAGTGACGTTATTTTCTAAGCATGTATTTTTTTCTTATTTCTGCTGTCATGAAGACAGTGATGGCTTTTCTTTTAATACCGAAGAAAAGTTATCTTAATTGCTTGCTGTTACAAAGTCTAAATTGAGCTACCTTTGTTGTAATGCGGAGTTAATGAAAGTAGAGTTATTCTTGCCGGTAATTTATTGCTTATTTTTCATCTGCTTTGGTGGTGTAATTTCTACCCCTGAATCCAAAGTGTTGAAGTGTAGTTCCTCCATTATAGTAAACATGCTACATTCAATTGACGTAGTGATAAAATGCCAGGTAACTGCTTCTCAGGTTGGTGATGGAAGTGTTCACCCAGGTTTTGTCTGGATTATTCCTATGTCTAGGAGACTGTATAGCAATGCTCAGTCCACAGTGTCTTCTGGGTTGGGTGCCTGATGATTAACTACCTGGCTTCTGAGAGAGCTGAATGTATGTAATGATGTTGGATCAACTTACGTTTGTAGGTTTTTAAATTAAAAAGTAGTAATCATTTGATAGTATGTAGAACAGCAAAGGTTACAGAGATTCCCCAGAGCACAGTGGATTGCAGAATGACTTCAAATGTGGTTCATGAAGCGTGGGCTCTCTCTGAGATGGTTTCAGTAATGTTAGGGATGTCAATTAGGTTCTTCTGTTAGAAAGGGCAGTCACTTTAAGATGCAAATAAAAACAGTGGAAAGAGATAAACAGACAACAGTCTGCAGAGAAGCTTCATATGTGTTGATCAGTGAAATGACAACAGCTACCCATAACATTTTGATTCAGTTTTGGATGTCAGTAAGTGTACCCAGTTGTTGTCCTGATGTATGAAAAGCATAGGTTTGCTATACGTAGTGGTTCTAAATTTAAGAATTTTCCTGTATGTTGAAGACTATCTCTTCTGCCTGAATAAATATCCCATTTGACTTTATTTTATTGAAGTAATGTCAAGTGAAGTGTCACATGTGAATCCTAACTTAAACTGGCAGCGTTCCGCTTCTTTGTGCCACAGGCTGGGTCATACCATGCAGGTATAACTTCTCCACATACTGTTATCCTGGTAGTTCTTTAATTCAGGGTGACAATACAAGTGGTGGGTTATTGACAGCAGCTGAAGTGAGATCATTATGACTGTAATCAATAGCACGCCTACATGGAATAACAACTACTACCAGGGACATATTTCGAATTGATTTGGGAATTTATGCTGCTTGCACTACCCCCAGCCTGCTACTTCCATAATTTATGTAATAAAAATCTCTACTTTACAGAAGCTGTTACTAAGTTAAATATCAAGAAATGATGACATGGTGAATTCAAGATGTAAATTACATATTGAAGATTTTACTATAAGCAGAAATAGCGCTTACTGAATTCCTGTGGGTTCTGATTCAGGACCGAAGCACTTCCTTACTGCGGGCTGAAAGATAATGGAAGTGAAAAACCATTTTCCTTTTCCCAAGGCAGTATTTAGAGGTGGAGGTAAGATGCTTTTTATGTGATTTGACAGTGGAATTCCATTGAATTGTCACTTTTAAGTTTGAAACCTTGGTAGAAGTTCTTTACCAGTAACAGTTATCCTTACTGCAGTTCTTAAACTGGGATGTAATTTTCTTTTAATACTGAAGCATATTCCTGTCTCTCCCTAACTGAGGAATGTATTTTAAAAGATTGATTCTATCCTCTGATTTTCTAAGCATGAAGTTGGTAAAAATTGAGGAGAAAGTACAGATTATTATCAGGAAATTGGTAGTAAGAATATTCCTTAAAAGTAATACCTGGTTTCGTGGAGATACTTGCTGAATCTCTTACTTGCTACATCTCTGTTCATTTTGTTGATTAGGTGATTAGCTGTGAGTCCAGTGGAAAATTACTGTGTATGCATGTTGATTAAAATCTTTATTAGGTTTAAGTATGATAAGAAAACTTCAACAGTACATCACAAATAGTCTTGGCATGTGAAGCCTATATAAATCTTCCAATGTAATTGCTTATGCAGATTGATGTGTACTGTAGATCTTGATTGGAATGCCAGACAAAAGTAAAATGTGCAAGTACTGCGTGCACTAGCTGCCTAGATACACGGCCTTCTATTTCTGGTGGTGTTATCTTTATATCCAAATATATCTGCAGTTCGTCAACAGGTGTAACCTCAGTGTAGTCTAAAGAAATAGGAATGTCTTCAGGTTTACTGTTATTCAGATTATTAAATGAAGTCCTAATTCTTGGTTAATTTCTGGATTTTATTTATTGTCCATTTAAACCATTTTAGTGGTATTGTTACTTTGTTCCAGAGGATTTTTGATGTCCAAATATATTTGTGTATTTTTGTGATATCTCATTAACTACTGAAATCATAGGATTCCGAATATTTCGGGTCATGAGGTGAACAAGAAAATTCTGTGGCTTTTTTCAGCACGCATGTTGAAAACTACACTCAGTTTTAAGGTATGGAGTATGTTCCCAACCTGAGCTGAGAAATTCAGAGGAACTTGAAACGTAAGAGTTTCAGAATACAAAGTTTCCATTTGTACTATTGTAAACTGTGTAATGAAGCCTGATTTCCACTTCAGATTCAATAATACAGAGAATATTGAACATCCACGCTTTCTTCAGGCTGTGTGGTGGACTATATTGCCCACAATTAAACAGATGAATGCACAAATAAGGACAGGCATCCCTCTAAATGGTTCTGTCTATATTTAGCAAATTCTTCTCATTTCCCTCTCTGTAGGAGGGTACTGATATAGGTAACTTTAATGTTGGCTGATAGAACTGTGAGTGTTTTGAGCTCCGTCCTATAATATATTTTACTTTCCCATATTATTCTGACCTTGTATTCTTTCTGTTCCTTTTGGATAAAGTCTTTTTATGTCCTAAGTGAGAGGCTTGCTTCACATTGTCTGAATATAAAAAAATAACTAAAAGCCAGCTCAGCTCTTTGTGCTGCAGAGGAGTAGGAAGAACTTGAAAGTTTCACAGGATAAATGTTCTGAAATTTGTGAGGAATATAACCGAGGCAGAGAGTGGTGAAAAGAAACCTCACTTTCATGAAAACCAAAACTATAGAATCTGTAGCTTCTTAATTCACTTTAGGCATTGATACTTGAAGGACTTCAGTCTGTGTTTTCATCAGGAAGTATTTTAACACTAATTTTATAGAGATTAATCTTGAGCTCATCACATCATTCACTAATGTCAAAATAAGATGCAAAAACTTGTTATTGCAATGAATCTTGTGGAGACAGGGCTCAGAGTAGGAGAAACTGTGGAACAGAAGTGACAGAAGACAAGTCAGAGGAGGTTAAACCATACACTAAAGATCTAGTAGGTCATCTAGTCTGTTCTTTGCATGCTTTGTCCATATAGCATATAAACTCTTTTCTGCAAACTGGGATGTTGTACAGTAATCCGAAGTCTTTTTGCCTCACTTTCAAGTACCTGATTTCTCAAGACTTCAGTGCACTAAAGGCAGAGACTATCAGGAACTGCTCCCGAGTTGACGAAGAAATGTGTAATACTTGGTGACATACTCCTTCCTTGGCATAGCACGTGTACATGAGTGAGTTGTGCATCTGAACCTAGCAGGTCTGGGACAGTAGGCTGAGTTTAACACTTCCTTCTCTTTCTTGCGCTTAGGGAAAGTATTATTTCATTTTTCCTTCAAATATGAATCTGTGCGAACACCATGACCTCAGTCTGTATTTCTACACCCAGATACCTCTTTAGTTAAGAGAGGAATGTAATGTATAGCAGCTACATCTGAAAGAATATTCCTCTGCAAGGATGTTATAGCATTCACTTCTCATTTTAGAAACCCGAGCTGTACAAAAGCAAATTACTTCACTGCTTTAACTGTGGACTGTTTTCTGGACAGCCTGCTGCTCATCTGCCTTTACAAGCATCTTATGTGCAACTCTGCTTTCCAAAAGCTCATCATTCTGATGGTTAAAAATGTATCTGTTCTTCAATTTGTTTTTTATTTAGCCAGTTCATATTGATTTGTTTCGGTGCTTCAATGGCTTTTTCTCCCTGAGAGTTGCGTGTTTAGTATATTTATTGAGAGCAGTTCAACCTCTCTTCTGCCTTTGTTTTGCTGGACAAAATAATCCAAACTCTTGTTCTCCACTCATAAAACGTGCAGTCCATTCTCACATGATTCCAGTAGTTTGTTTGTATGCCAGATCAGCCTACCACCAATATAAATCTTTGGAACGCTGTATTAAATCTAGCTGTACTTCTGATGCCATATACACTGATGTTATTTCCCCCTTCTGCTGACCGTGGTTCACTGTTACTTCCTATTATTACAGTGTCCTTCTTTTACATGCAGTTCTCCCAGTTCTTAGGTAATTAGATGTCTAATATGCTTTTCCTTCTACACTGAAGAAATCCAAGCTAAGTCTACCGTCTTCAAAATTTTCTAAAAATATGTGCATGTTTCAAAGGAAATCTCTTTGCTTCTTTAATACGCTGTTTTGTTTTTCATCAGAAATAATGAGTAGGCTTGTATAAAGAACCAAGCACAGGAGATTAAAAAATAGTTTAGACAGGGAGTATTCTAACAGATTCTCAGAATAACTAAACTTCCCTCAAGAGGGATACTGCTCCTTCTGTCACTGTTGTGTGACACTTCTGTTTCACTGGAATCCTCTCATACTGACCTCAGTAACTCTACCTACTTCAGGACCATACGTCTAAGGGAGGGATTTACATGAACTAAGAGATGATGCAGGGAGTGTTAAACAATGCTACCGTACTAGCCTGGAAACAGAGACAATGAAAAGGTGTTTTCCACATCAAGAGATGGGCATTAGTTGTACTGAGAGAACCACAGAAAACAGGCAGTTTATGCAGGAATAAAACTGCTTATTGGCTCTTTATTGTTTTTGGCTTTTGAGCTACAGGCTCAATACCTGTGGAATAATGAATAACTACTACTCTGTGCAAGTGCTGTGTTTTACTTTATTAAACAAATTGGCTACTGATCCCTGCAGTGAAAGAGTGTACAGGTGCCAAATGCAGTTCTGTCTGCTGCAATAAAACAGCTGGGAAAAGGAGGCTGTAGGCTAGAGATTTAGTGTGTTGTGTGATTGTGCTGCATGGGTCTGCCAGTGATGCAGAAAGCTAGGCCTGGGAGGAAAAAGCTTTTTAGTCTTTAGAGTGTAGTTTGTCATGGTACCACAAAGGAGGGGAAAGACTAATGAGGATTGCAGAATAAACACAACTATTTGCTGTTGAAATCTATGGGAAAGCAGCTGGTTGTGCAAAGGAGAGAGTTCATAAGTTTTGTTTTCTGAAACCAATATCGTATCTTGGTAGCTTCAAAGATGTATTTTGAAGAACAGTGATTGTTCCAGAATCAGATGGAGTTTGAGCTGTAGTCTATAGGAAAAGCTCTGATCTTCTAGGACTTTTTGACTTTAGTTAAATTCATAAGTATGAGTGGTGTGGAGATCTCAGAAGATTTACTGTCAGTATAGTAGCTCAATTAAGAAAACAAAAATTTCAGTGTTTGATTTAAATTACAGACAGCAAAAAGCTCTGATTTACTGAGGATATCTGCATCTAGGCATGAGGCTACCACACAGAATTTAATTGTTTCCCATTTTGAGGTTATGAATGGAATCAATACCCATTACTTTGCTTTTCATTACTGAAGGCATCTGAAATGTTGACCAACTTTATCTTACATATGTGAAAGGGATCACAAAGCCCTTTCTTACACACCATTCAGCCTACTAGGACATCCTTCAGAGAGCTGTCAGGCTTGGACTGTCACTTGCTTTCTGACTTGAGGGGCTGAAATCTAATTAGGAGGATCCTACAATACAGATGCAGATCACAGGTGCACACAGTGTGGGGAGTCCAGAATGAAAACAATGGTTTTAAAAAGGACCCCAGAATAGGCTCCCTTATTTTAGAGTTCAAGACTGATTATTTAGTGACTCTAGCTGCACAGATGAAAAATATTTACAGCTGGCAAATTCTAATGGGGAAAAGAGATCTCTTGAGATATTTCAATCTAATGAATGTAAAATAGGAAAGGAATTATGCATAAATATAACAATTGCATCATTTTAGTATTAGTGATTAACCACTGGCTACTCTTCTGTCTCATCTTCACACCAGTGCAGTTGGACTCAATATATCTGAATTACTGGGTTTTAGAGAACTGTGAACAGAATTGACTGTTCCTTGGGAAATAGTTAGCATTTCTCTGCCTGTTAATATAGTCCTTCTTACAGCAAAGGTCACTTGGGACTTGTCTAATGAAGAAGAAAAAAAAACAACAAACCCAACACCTCTCTTGTGTATTCTTGTCATTTTATGTGAACTCAAGTGATTGATTTCTGATTTAAAAAAAAAAAATCTCAAGATCATCACCTCTATACAGATTTCTCCCTGTTCCATCTCAGTGTGTCCTCACTTGTGTTTTGGAGGGGAAGTTCTCCATGAGAAGTTAGGTATTTAAATGTCTTTGATTGTATAAGCTTATAAGGAATGTGGAACACCAGGACAAAGTCCAACTGGTTGAGAGTAGGTGTAATATCCAGGGGAATAAAATGTGTGTGTTTTGTGTGTCCTTGGCTGACTGGGGAATTCAGAGCAGTCACTAGAAGATGAAGGAATCCAGCTCTCTGCATTATTGGACCCAGAGGCCATACTGTGTCATTACTAATGCATGCAGGCACGTTCAATGAAATTCATGGTTATACATCTCATTGTCATTTTCAGAGCTCATTGATTTAAGTAGCTCCCACCAACACAGAGTACTGCAACAGGCAGCACAGCATAATATGCCAGTAGGTACTAAGTGTAGAGTTGTGTTTCAATTGAAAATGGGGGGGGGGGAAATTAAGGGTGAACCAAATGTTGGAGCAGGTTGTCCAGAGAGGCTGTGGAGATTTCATTCTTGGAGATTTTCCAACTGGAGAAAAACAAAAACCTGACTGGAGAAAATTGCAACTTGCTTAAATTGACTCAGATTTTAGGAGGGAGCTTGGATTAGAGGGTCTCTGTAGGACCCTTCCTATCTCAATCATTCTTTGATTCTGTCAAAAGAAAGTATTTATTAATTGAATGGTCTTCAAATTAATTTATCTTGTGCAAGAGGAAACAAAGTTGTAAGGATCCTGATGGTGCAAGAGGCGATCTCTCCCTGCTTTGTCACCAGCAGATGTAACCCAACCGTGAGTCTCTGAGCGGGGCAAGGATGTGAGGGGAGAGCTCTGCAGTTTGACAGCTGTGGCTGCAGTTCTGCCACAGCATTGCTGGCATCTGCATTCATGGAGCCCCATTTCAGGGGCCAAAGCTGCTGTCTCTTTTTTTATTTTATTCATTTGTTGTTGTTTTTACCTATTTTGGTCTTTTTTAATCAATGTAGTTGTATCTGCTGAGGCTTCACCTTAAGCTCCAACTTTCAGTTGGAATTTTGAAGAATTTTAAAACATTTATTTAAATTTAAAGGCTTTTGCTCTCACTGCGTGCAGCTAGTTTCAAAGCAGATTGAATATAATCTTCTAATGAGTTTGGGTTTATGACAAGATGTGCATTTCTTCTGTGATTTTCTTTGTTTCTATTTAGTATTTTGTACTCAGTGAGTAATATTTGCGGTGGCTTTTCTACAAAGCCGTGTTAGTAACAGCAGCAGGAAGCCATAGTTAGCTCAGCTGGAACACTTTGGTCTCTAGAGTTCTTGTTATTGCATTGAGAGTAAGAAATAACTGCCTGCTTATCTTTGTAGTATTTTGATTCCATTCTTCTGCTCATCCCCTTCTCTTGTTCAGTGTTATTTTATTGGTTAGATTTAAGACAGATGCTAGGAATAGTAAATCCAAGTTGATTGTAACAGATACTGTCTGGCATTGGCATGTTTGTAACTAGGAAGATGAAAACAATGGGCAGTAAATATTTTGGACAAGCTGAAAGAAGTTGCTAAAATCATTCATCATTATCTTGTCTGCTAGGCTGTATAAACCAAACAAATCATTTCCTTTCATTTGTGCATGTTTTTGAATAGCCTCAGAGCTGTTCTGATGGTGTTTGGAGCTGTATTTTTGCTCAGCACTCGCTGCTTTTTGTTGACATATTTCATGTTCCCATCCCTTACCTTGGTAAGGGCAATCCTCGTACAGAGGATGTGATGCAGTGACGCAGCCCTGGAACTGAAGATCTGTGCTTTCCATCCCTACAACTGGACTGCATGGAAGCACCTGGGGGATGTATTTGTAACGGTAACATCAAGGTGCTTAGCCTCCAAATGAGCATGTTCTACTTGTCTCATGGGGATGAGGCCTGAGTTGTTAAATCTGTGGCAGCAAAATGAAACAGTTTTGGAGCCAGGTCATCATTTTCAGCATCAATAGAAGGTCATGCCCTTGTCAGCCAGCATTGGTTCAGCGTAACGTTTCGGTCGGAATTGTGTGTGATGCCTGGAGTTGTTCTCTAAGAGTCCTTCACCCTTTGTTTGGAACTGCTGATAGGGTGTGACTCTTGAATATTTATAAGACTTGTTAAGATGGTCCTCCTTGCTGTCACAGTGTATGCTTGTTGGCTCTTGGTAAGGGGTGTGGCAGAAAGAAGTTTCTAGAAGCTCATTTTAAGCCTCTAGATCAAGTGCTCTTTTTCTGTTTTTTTCTTTTTCCCCCCTCTCCTTAGTGGTATATGTTAAGCCATGATACTTTTTTGGCAATTTCAAAATACAGTTCTACTCTTACTACTTCTGCAGTTCCAGTGCTGGCTTGGTTCCTGATACGTTCAGATCTTTTAGTGTTGAAGTTTGTCAGACTAAACTTTTTTAATGTTGTAAGTGAAAGCTAGGAGGCCTGCTCCATGGCATTGAGTTGCATTGATTGACTTGCCTAGTGTTTTTCTCAACTCCATTGCACAAGGGTGTCTGCATGGTGTGTGGATGCAATGCAATTTCAACTTTAAGGGTGCGTGGTTTGAAGAGGTTGGGACATGCGTTATCAGCAGGTGACTGTCCTTGTCAAGAGTTGCACTAGTCTAGCCTTGTTGCAGTGTTTGCATCATATGCTAGAATTTCTCTTCCCAGCAGTAAAATGCTGGTAGTGGTTACTTTTTAATCAGGTGGAAATCACCAGCATAAGGAACATTCTTCTTGAGCTACACTGCTCAAGAAGAGAGAACTGTAAATATGTAACTCACGACTATAAATCTTATAAAATTATTAATTCTTCCTGAGATCTTAGGTGATCCAGGCATTTGTAGCCAGTGGAGGGTCCAGATTTGTAGCTCGAGTGACATCTTGATTTTCATAGTGAAAACACAAATTGAAATGGCTTGCCATTCAGCTTTTATTTTTCTTAATCAGTGAGATTCTTAGTGGTGATTCTTTCTAAATAGGCCAGTATTTAACTTTTTTCCTCTCTCTAGGAGTAGGATCTTTTAAAATGGGTCACACAGAATTGTTGTGCTTAGTTACAGAAGAACAATTCTGGAAGAATAATCCAAGTAATTCTTGGTGCTTTTTAATTTTGCAATATTATGCCCCTCATGTCTGCTTAATGTTATTTCAGTTTGGTATTGGTTAAGGCAAAATTAAAAAAAAAAAAATTAATGGAGTAAACAGCAGCAAAATTTTGCTTCTGTGTTCCTGATTAAGTGGGTCAGTAGGTGAAGTCTGAATTGCTAATAATAATTCTCCCCCGAAGCTGTATTTTGGCCCAAGGTTGGGTTTGTACTTGTTGAACACACCTCTGACTCTGCTGTCCCTCTCAGTGCTGCTTCTGGAACAACGTGACCCCTTGATTGAGACTTTATTTTGTGGCAAACTGCATTTCCACGTATGTGCTCTGCGTGGTAGTACGCTTCGTATCTGTGAGGGGATTTCTCCTTTGTTCTGCAGTACTCCCAATCATTTTCCTTATTGGAGTTGAGGGTAAATAAAGGATTGGGTTTACTAATTAGGTAAGCTTTCATCAGGTGTTCTCTTGAAGATACTGTAATTGCTGTATGAAGAGAAAGCTTTGCCTTGAAACTTGTAAGTTACGAAATATTTAAAATTTACTGTGGAAGGTGAAGGTGCACATGGAAATCACACTGTTTTTGTAAGGCAGCCAAATGCTGACTGGCTTACAAGAACAGGGGGAGAATAAAGTCATCTTTCTTGTGCAAACCCAATCCTGCACGCTCATCAGATTCTACATTAGGCGCAGGTTTAAATGCCACTTTGCAGTGTAAGTGTGGAATCAGATTCCTGGTTTAGAGACAAAGGCAGGTAAACACTTGATGTGTGTGGTCTTTGGTGTTAAAATAGATGTGCAAAGAACAGTTGATCAAGATTTTGCAAAGCATAGTCTGCAATAGTGTTTGTGTTCTCTGGAAATTATTGTTTAGTGTGATTATGGACTTCATTTGAAAAACTGTTCAGCTTCCTTTTAACTTCTCTGGGAATGTATGTTTTGTATGGAGGATATTCTTGTTTGTATGTAGCAAGTAAGCTGAACCACTGTCATCTCATTTATGTTGATTGGAAAATTACAGACTATCTTCCTTTTAAAGCAATGCTTAACTACATAGATGTGATGAAAGACTATATAATGTTTACTGGTATCTTGTAGCATTCTATATGGTGGCATTGATCAGTGATAAAATGAATGAAACTAACTGGCGGCATTTTCATCATAATTTGTTCATGCATTTTATTTCAGAAATGCTGATTTAGCTTTCCTATGGTAAATAGCCCTTAATATAATGAAACTAAATCAAAAAGACTGGATAACTAATATGACAAAGTTAAATATTTTAAATGTTCATACTCTACATATTAATGCAATCTCTTACAAATGAAAACAATTTTGTGCCTTCTATTATTTTGTGGCTATTTCACAACTCTTCTAATGTGCTACAAATAAATGAATTCTAGTTATTAAGAATCATGGCTTTGGTTTTCAGTTTACCTATGAAACAAGTAGTGAGCTATTGAAATAAAGCGTGTGATCCAGAATGATTTCATTGAAGCAAAGAGATCATAAGGAGAAACATTTTAGCTGTTTTACTTCCAGTTACTGTAGGCTTAAAGCAAATGATTTGGTGAGCAGGAGACTTCAGTAGAAATGTGTTCCCATACTGGAGCGTTGAAACCAGATAAGAAACTTCTGATTTGGACTTGGTCTCCCAGAAGCAGCAAATCTGGATGGTGATGAAAGTCTTGTCTTAGCTGTTATGACCTAGGGACAGCAGTGCAGAATTGGCAGGCTGCTTATAGCACTGTCCCACTGTTCAGGTCAGCAGTCTATTAGTCACTTAGTTACATAGTTTTTACTCAGTTTGATCAGTTTCTTATGTTTTTCAGAAATATCCGTAACTTTGATTTCTGCTTTATGAGCAAGGGAAGGGACCTAACAACTCACTGAGAAGAGTGGTAAGAGCCAGAATTTTGTTACATTGACTTCTTTTATTAGCAGCATATACTCATGGCTAAAAAATCTGGAAGGCATAATGGTTACTAATTCAATTCTTCTTGCTGTTTACTGTTCTAGACAGTCTCCCTATTGTCACTCTTCAGACACAGTGAAGTGATGAAAGGTTCATTCATTTTTTAGTAATAGTCTTTAGTAGCTTTTGTCAAACAGTAGGGTTGGTTATTGAACTGAGTATGCTGAAGATATGCAAGAGTTTTAATTAGTCTGCTTGGACTGGCAAACTATCATACGAAACAAATTGTCTATGTAGTCAAAATGCAGGGTAATTAACTGTATATAGCAATATAACTAATATAACCTCCCAAACTTCATAAATGGACCTTTGAAAAATGTTTTATTCTACTGCTGTCCTGATTTTAAGGCAAGAGCTCTGGTTTCCAGTGTCCTAACAGCTTGATCTCAGCCACTCTAAGCTTTGTGTTCATTTGTACTGTCAGACTTCATCTGAGGTTGTTCTCTGAACTGTCTGCATAGTAGGACAGATGTTAGTTATTTCTCCTTGCAACAGTAAAGGTTTGTGGCTTCTAGGGTTGAAGAACTGATGGTGTATTAGATCTTTGAAGGAATGTGATTCCCCTTGGAATCTGTGGCATGTTAATTTAACAAAGGTGTACCTCCTTTGGCTGCCTACCTGTGCAGTGGCATGCTTTCTGCAACACTTGACCCTTTTGCTGCCCTACTGAGTGCCCTTGACAGAACAGTACAGCCAGTGTAGTTAAAGACCAAGTAACGTATGAATTTGTATGACTTAGGATGACGTGAGAAGCTGCTCCTGAGATAACAAACCAGACAGATTTTCTTATACAAGGAAAAACCATCTACACTGGGATAAATGGACATGGTTTAAAGAAAAGTCTTTCAAATTACTACAACCAGAAGACAATTGTATTTGACAGATGAATGAAACTGAGTAATTTGAACTTTTCCAAGCCTTAATTTTCTAGTTTAATTTCTTATAATATTCTCTGTATAAACTTGCTTTAGACAAAGTAGAATTTTGGTTGAGAGATGGGAATTAAGTAAACATAGTCCAAGAAATATTGGAAGTTGATGGCTCTTAATTTTCTTAACAACATAGAACACATGGAAAACTTCTTAGGAGATTTTTCACTGTAACAGTCATCCAGAGGTGAAATGTGTAGTATTTAGAACAAAGGAAAATAACTGCGGAGGTGAAAGTGGATAAAGTGATAGGAATTATAGCTACATAGTTAACCAAACAGTGTCTCTGTTTGTTCAAAACTAGAGAAAAGTAGCAGGCTCTATTGTCTGGCAGTTGACTTAGATGCTTTGTGTGGAAACATGAGCAACCTATAATGATTATTCTTCAGCATATTTGTGTACTAAAGGGATGTGCAGCTCTGAGAATGTTCCTGCTCCTTCTGCATTGAAGAAACAGTAGTAATTGTGCTATCATTATCAAAGGCATTTTCTGTAGAGTTTGTGACTGAGACTGATTTGCTTGTTTCAGAAGGGAGGTGCGCTCTGTACTCACTTTAAAGAATATGTCACCCTTAATCAGGTGTGCCATACATTTTCAGAATGATGGTGCTTTCAATTTATTGCTCATCAGCTGTGGAGATCGCTGGGTAATTCCTTTACAAGTGCAACTCGTGGGCTCAGATTGCTTGTGTGTATTTCAGGCTTGTTTCAGTTAGCCATTTATTCATGATTTATAATAATAAAATAGAATGGCATTTTTCTCAAACCGTAGACATCCCTGACAAGCTGGAGCTGTTTGGAACTGTTCTTATTCTCCCAAAGGTCAGCAGCAGAATTTCTGTGGCTTTTAGTGAGAGTAATGTTATACTGTGTGAGAGGAAAGAACCTTCACCTTCTCTCTAAAATGGCTTATAATCATCTCTTAGAGTAGAGTTACATGAAATCTAAGTAACTGTTGTACTGTTTGATCATAAAATCTTTTGGGAAGTGCAAGGTGTGACACAAAAATAGCATTTTAACCTATAAACATCTGCAGTATAAAGAAGCATGTGCAGTCATTTTTAGAAAGGAATTTCCCTTTCGTGTAGTGTAATCATATGTGGGTGTTAATTAGTGACTTCCATATGTAGCTCTCAAACTATTTTTATCTGGTGTATCTGCCACAAAGTTTATTTTGAATTTCAACTTTTACTATTGTTTCAGCACAATCTAATTTGCAAATTAAGTCTGGGTTACTCCGTGTTGGATGCTTGAGAGTTTACCTCTGTACGTGATTATCTTACTAATGATCATACAGGCTTCTGAGATTTGCAGCTGAGTCCTAATTTTTATTTTCATTATTATCCGTGATTCTTGTGCTTTTGGTGATGCTGAATGGACTTAAGGACTGTTGCATACTTATGTACAATATACATGCATTTAATTTCACCTATTTGTGATGTAATTATTTTGAATGATTTTGTAACTCCTAATTAAAAATGGTTACATGGTAGAAAACATAGGGGAACTTATTTTGATGCTGCTCATGACCTGGACAGTTTAAACTGGCACAGTTTATCGATGACTGCGTGGTGCAGACATTGGAGC
Organism: Numida meleagris; assembly: GCF_002078875.1. NCBI lineage: Eukaryota > Metazoa > Chordata > Aves > Galliformes > Numididae > Numida > Numida meleagris. The sequence continues at coordinate 1,336,723 of NC_034422.1, read as the reverse complement.
TGAACTGGTGTTAGCCTGTATGAGGCAATTGCGAGGCACTGTGTGTATGGAGACGATGCCTGGGTTGGCGTGTGCCTTCTCTGAACCTTACATTTGTGCTGCGAGCTGTCATGGCTGGGACCCAGTGAAGCAGAGAGCGTAGGGGGGAATTCCAAGTGTGTCATACGGTTCCCATCGCTACGGGAGCGCTGTGACTCATGTGATTGTGAATTAGTCCATTTATGCTCTTGTTAAATGGAACTAGAGTTCCTTGAAATCTGTCAAAGCAGTCAGCTGTAGTTGATACAAACAAAGGAGTTACTACAGACAGAAATATAGCAACAGGCTTCTCATGTCTCGCACTAAAAGGAAAACATACCTGGAAATAGGTACTGCAATAATTTGAGAAATCAGAAACATTTCCATTCGTATTTGTTTTCTTGGGTACTATTTCAGTGCTAATCATGCATTTTCACCGAAAGAGGGGGAAAAAAAATCAAAACCTCATGTGGGGACCTTGGATTAGGGAAGACTATCATGGAGAGCTGAGCTTTCAGTTTTTGGAAGAATACATGATTATGGATCCCTGAGGACCTGCTGGAAGTTGCTGCCCTTCGTGCTTCGATCTTGTAGCAGAGATGACAGCAGCAAGAGCTACCCTGCAGCAATGGCACAGCAGGCAGGAGGCTGTGGTTATTTTGCTGCTTCCAGTTCATTGTTTGTGGGGTTACCCATGAGATAGCACAAGATGGATTGTATTATCAGAAATATTGTAGTTTGATCACGTAGTATTTTAATGAGTCATAATTAACTTCAGGGAGTATCAACATCTGCAGTACTGATTAGCAATACAGGTGGGTGTTATTTTTAGTCGTGTCGTTAATTGATTTATTGAAGTGGTATACCTGACTGGCTTGTCAGCAGAGTGTCTTGCAGAAGTACTTAATCAGTGTGAAATGTTTCATCGAATCATCTAGGTAAGGTTGGCCTTAGAAGTGGACTTTCATGTGCTAAAATCTGTGTGATACTTAATAACATGCTTTCTTGCTTTCTACTTTAGCATTAGTATTCAAAGTTTGCTATTTTGGACCTGAGAGACACAGTGCCTACAGATTGTATATGCATGTGGATACATACTAAGTGTCTGTCAAAAAGTCACACACTTGTGCACACAAGTACTGAAAACAAACATGCCACTTCTGATCCTCACACGATGTGAGTGCTTCCATTTTGGTTAAACGTGCAATTTAACTCCTCTGTGATATCTTTCGCTGGCATATTCTTCGTAGCCACGCTGGATTTCATCGTGTTGATTAAACTGGGAGGTTAAAAGTTTAGGATTTAATCCACACTTCTGTGGCAGGAGTCATGGTAGTCCTTCTTAGTATTTGTTCCATGCTGCTGGAAACGTCTGTGGTAATACCAGAGTAAAATTGGCCTGGTCTATTAAAACTACAATGAATAAAACTTTAAGACCTAATCTCTTGATTTACATTTCCTACAGCAACGTATAATAGAATTGGCAAGACATAAATACTGGATGAGTTTTCTCTTTATTTAGCTCCATTAAAGTCCCTTCCAAGCAGATAAAGGAGATTTAGTTGATGAGAAGAATTAAACAATAAGTATAAAGCATTACTTAGAAATGCCTTTGAAAAATATCACATTCTTATCTTTCCCACTTTAGAGACACATCCTCTTCAATTAACGTTAAGTTCAGGAACTGATGCAGATGCAGTTGAGATGCAGTTATTTTTACCAGCTGCACCATGCACCACATAACTGTTTGTTTTTCTTTTTCCCAGGTATTAGAAAGTATACTTAATGGAAAGTGACAGGCAGTTATATTTGCCTTCGCTACTGTCTTGATGTTTCGCAATTGTAGTATTATTTTTCTGTTGTAAATATTTTGAAGTTATCCTGGAGAAAAAAAGCTTTGTGTTAAATGTTAATTGAATGTTGCCTTGCTTTTTCTCTCCTCCCCATAAAGCTCTGTGTGGGGTACCGAGCCTTGACTGGAACTGCAAGGATGTTCCTGGAGCAAGCCTTCAAAAACTGACTTGTCAGCTTCAGAGCTGCAACTCACTGAAGGTCATCAATAAATCTTCTAGATTTTTTTCCTTATACAGCTTATATGGTCCTTTCTTTGAAAAGCTGATATGTGCTTGTTTTGTACTCTTGACATTACTATGCATGTACTTCGAGGCCTATTTCAAAGTTTTGCTATCACCGTTGCCTTTTAGATTTGAAACTGTTTTCCCTCCATGTGAAGTGTTGTGCTTGGAACATCTCCACGGTTGTCCATGAGAGTTCTGGCAGGGGTTGCTCCCCTGGAACAAAAGGGAAATATGCTGTGATATGTCTCAGACACTGAAAGCGTTGCTTGTTCCTCCTCTTCTTCCTGACTGGAGTTCCAGTGATTGTTGCAGTTCTATCATCACCCACATTGGTAAAAAGGGAGGCTTCATTTCTTGCAACTACTACCGCAAAGATGGGTCCTAAGTACTTTTATTTAGGAATATGAGGGTATATTTATGGCTTTAAAATGATCATCAGTATATTCTTCTATTGAAGTTATCATCAGCATGTTCTTCCTTATAATTAAATTGTAGCCTACTGTATGGTAATTCTTTGGCTTTCCTGAAATGCTTCTTCCAATTAAAGAATCAGAATTGATATTTACCTCTATTGAGCTCCAAGACAGAAAATTTAATTCATAGTATTTTAATGGGTATAGTTCACAGCACTTCTTGTTTTGTGAATTTCTTCTTTTAGTGCTAGACATTTGTGAAAATAACTGCAGCTTTTTTTTCAAGTTTTACTTTATATAGGCTTGGGTGCTGTTTTTACACAAAGATGCAATGCTTTATCTGGTGACAAAGGTAGTTTTCAGTGTTCTTAGAGGAAGCTTGATGAAGATTTGGTTGATCTCAGTGCGTTTCTGGTTACAGTGAGCAGCACAAAGGTTGGGTGGTTTCCAACATGTAATACAGTAGTGTGTCTTTCAAGAAGTTGTGGTTTGCTTTTTTCGGGTCTGAGTTTGGTAATTTGTTTGTCAACAGCCTTGTGACACACATCACTGAGGTCAAAAGGGAGAGAAAAATATTGAACATGCCAACTAAGGCCTTATGAAAGGAGCGTTGAATTTTAGTTTGCCAATTAGCACCTGTTGAACACTGCTGGTGATCGTCCCCTCTGCAGGCAGATCTGCTGAGGCCACACCTTGAGCACTGTGCTCAGAGTTGGACCCCTCGCTGCAAGGAAGATACTGAGGCCCTGGAGTGTTTTCAGACAAGGGCGAGGAGTCTGAGCACAAGTGTGAAGGGGAGAGTCTGAGGGAACCGGGATCACTCAGTCTGGAGAAGAGAAGACTCGGGGCAACTGTATCACTCCGTACAGCTCCCTGAAGGGCTATAGCCAGGTGGTAACACACAACTTACCTCGATTTTTGTGGTTCTGAATTCAGAACTAGTCAGGCCATTCTGGCGCAGCAGGACAAATTTAATTGAAGGCAACTTTGGTTATGAAGCAGTATTTCCTGAGGATCAGAAATGGGTCCTCCTGTTTAATTTGAAGTTTTCATTCAATCTGCATTACTATGTAACTATTATAGTAAACAGTTACTCCTGTTTATTGTATGGAAGGTATGATGGAGTTCAAGTCCATTCTTAATCAGAAACTGTTGATCAAATGTGAAATAAATAATCAGACTACATTAAAATGTGACTAAAACTATAAATTGTTAATATTCACCTAATACTGTAGGTGTAAAATAGAGTAGAAGTAATTTTGTCTTGGTCCACTGAAGTAAAGTTAACTGAAAGAAGAGCAGTGCAGGAGAGAGTGGCATTTTATTTTGTCATGCTGTGACTACAAGGTGGTTCAGCGTAGTATGAGTTTGTTAAGAGGCAGTTCTTGCTGGAAGGGATAGATGTGGGATTGTGTATGTCAATTTATAATAGGAAAGGAATTTCATTAGCACTACTATTCATTTGTGTTGTGGGAGGAAGAGTAAAATAGATTCTCATTGACTTAAAATGTCACTGTCAATTCTGGCTGCTGGAATTCTCAGCAGTTCGTTGGTTGTATATGTGGAAGAAAACAGGACTGTGGATCAGCCCTGTTCTCTCTAATTAGGGTCCTTGGGGTTTTGTGTGGGCTTAAGTTTGTTGTTGCATGACACTGTGCTTTTTTATTTTCTCCTTATACCAAGGTGCTCTCTGATTTCTGATAGAGCTTTGTTTTTGTTCCTGTAATGCAAACTGCCCTCTCAACTGCAAAGATACAGTTTCTAGTGCCTGTATTCTGTACCTTCCCTTTTCTGTTCTCCTGGAAAGTCCTTGACATTTCTTTGCTTGCTCTTTCCTGCATAATGTTTACATTATTTTCTTGTCTGGCTGCTGACTGCCCTTTCTTTAATATTTCTCTCCATCTTTTGCTTATTTTACCTTTCCAAGAGCTGTACAACCAATCTGTGTTTTCCTTTTCTTTCTTCACCATTCCATTTTCTGCTCTATTTTTTCTTTCTCAAAGTTTTAGTGTAGTCCCTATGGGGCATCGTTTGAAGTCTGCATACTCTTCCAGTTCCAAGCACATTGAATTACAACCTGGTTAATAGCATACAGTAGGGGCATAAACAATTAAAGATATTTGCTCTTGTTAATTTCTGGTTATTTTGTAGTAGCAAAGTCTTAACACCTTAACACTTCCCATTTTAAATATGGCTTTAGTTGAACTGCTTCTCAAAATATTTCCACTTATCTCTGAAGTCATAATTACAGCATTCATTGCATTTGAATATAATTGCTGCTCTTAGCATTCTCTTCACATCTTGAACTTAAGTAAAGCATTCCTCTCAGCTATTGCTTTTTTTTTTCCCCTCCCTTACTGGAATCTGCATTTTTGGACCCCATCTCCTTTATAGTGTAACATTTCTAAAGAGACGCTCTCGTATATGTAGAGGAGCTTTAGTCATTAAGAACCATATGGTAACATCAGTCTGTGCCTTTTTTGAATGTATGACCCATTGATGAGAATGAGTTGAACATAAGTTCTAAAGTAGGCATCTTCAATTTGGACTTAATTAGAAATGAGTTGCTAAGCCTTTTCTGTCGCAGCCATGATGCTTAATATAATTACATTTTCAAGCTTACTCCTGAAAATAGTTGGTGTTTGTTTTGCTTACGGTGTTGTCAAGCAATACAGTTGATTCTCCTCTCTTCAGAGATTTCTGAGCAAAATGATGCTATAACACAGGATCTGTATGTTGTAGCAAGAATCTGAGCCTTGACGCATCAAGTAGTGGAACTGTGGCTGATTTATGACTGGGGATAAGTGTGCTCTCTTCATTTGTCTAATATTTGACATAATATCCATGTTCATGAAAAAGAAAAGGTAGTTGCAAGTCAGCACTTGCACTCCTCTTTGAGAACAGCTAGCTGTGAGAAACTTAGAGGAACAGCAGAATGGAGAAGTTTTGAGTTCCAGTGTCTCAGACCTGTTTGAGCATTAAGCCTGCCTTCTATAATAAACTATTTCTAAGTAGCTGGTCTGTTAAATGTGTATAGAATTTTACAGTGCATAAATTGGCAAGCAGCAGGCAAGGAGACTTGCAGAGTGATGAATGGATGACAGGGTGCAAGACTGAAACTGTGTTTTATTCATGGATTGTGAGGTCAAGAAGAGCTGCTGGGAAGGAGGTGGCCACTGAAGGAGGGACAGAGCCCAGGAGCTAGAGAATCCAATGAATTACCAAGCCACATTGTCACACTTCTTTCTGACCATTACAGCTCTGGCTAGTAGCTTTTAAATGTATTTAATTTTCATGAACAGTTCTTCTCCCAACACTAATGACATCACTGGCAACAGCTGCTTCCAGTGTCACTACCCTAATCCTCCTAAACCGCAGTTTATTTCCTTACATGTGAAACAAAAGGTAGAAACTGTTTGGTTTTGCTTTCTTTCCACACCCCTAAACTGCAATCCCTCCCCACTGTGTCTCAAGATTATGGTGTGGAGAGAATATGAACAAGCAACTCAAAATCATAGCCTCCATCTGAGCCTGGGTGAGCATCCACGAATCTGTTCAGTTGGTTGTCACTGCTCACAGGAGACATAACCTGGTAACTCATTAAACTGCTGTTTAATTACATTGGTCATGCAAATATTCCTCAGTAGAGTGCAACTAATACAACTTAATTCCAAACAGATGAGTCAAGTTAAGGTCACTAGGTTGCAGTTACTCTTTGTTATGTTGTCACAGCACATGCTCAACATGCAGGTGCATTTCAAATCCTCGAACACCCTGAAGTAAAACAAATGAGTCTAAAAACAGTTGTGAATGACTTAATGAAATCTGTTTTCCACTTGTTTTCTATTCCTTCTATAAACTTGTTGTATGGTTTTCATGTATTGAATTAAAAATTGGCGTAGATTATTTAAAGATCTGTGGTTGCACTTTGGAAATGCATGTTTTACTGTCTTTTGTGTGTTCTCTATGCCTTGCATCAGCAAGGACTTCTGCCAAAACACATGGAAAAGAAAATTAAAGAGGCACTCAGGATAATCATTAAAAAGAAAAGAAGCTCTCAAGTGATAAGAATTTTAAAGAAAATCTTCATTAGTTTTGCAATAGGAATGACCTTTAGTTTTCTTCTACTCACTTGTGGGATATTTTTATGTTTGGGGAAACCGGCGCTTCTGATTTCTTTGGAAAACAGAGATCACTCTTGCAAGCTCCTGTGTTTTGACATTAAAAAAAAATAAAGAATCTTTGGTGATTTTTAAATAAACATATGAGACTGTGCTTAGGTTGAAGTTGTGTGCTGTGGACTAACAGTATGGATTTGGCCACATTTCATCCTGCTTTTGGCCACGATTGCTGCTGATGCCTTCTTCAAAGCATGAAGGAAGTGGACTGAAACTAGATTCTCTCTTTTCATTAACCTCTTTCAGGAGCTTGGTATCTTTCAGGCAATGGCCTATTGCTACCCAGCCATGTGGTATGCATCTGATGAGCCCTTAGGTTGGGAATGTGCGAATGGCAGAGCCTTAGTTCCACAGCTGGGAGTCAGTGGGCTGCATGCTGCTAGCAGGATGCTCGGGCGCTGCTGAGGTGTGGATTTGCTTTGCGTGCTTATTGGCGTACCGCAGGAAATTCCATATAGCTGTGCTGAGCAGTGTTCTTCTCAAGCCTGCCTTTGTTCTTGCAGCTATGCAGCAATACAGCACAGTCTGCTAGTTTTATATCTACGTGGTAAGCCAAAATGTTACAGGCACACTTAGTATGTGTGTCCTCATTGAATTGTGGCTCCATGTAATCACTTGGCTTGGAAGAGACCTTTAAGATCATTGCGTTCGTTGTGCACTGGCTGAAGTGGGAAGAGGAATGCGTGTTGTCTTCTGTAGGGCTCTGGGAAGGGGGAGAGTTACATACCTGCCTGGAAAAAAAAAAAGCTTGCTAAAATGGTATTTTCTTTCCTAAAGAAAGCAATTATGTATCTTAATCCTAAAGTCCATGGAATAAATACATTAGTTTCTGCTTTAGTGTATGCTGATTTTCTTTTCTCTGGAATTGGCAAATTAAACTTGTTTTAGACCAAAGCCAAATAACATCTGAGGCAGTTCTATGCCTTGTGAGTTATTGAAGAGAACGTTTGGTACGTAAAGCTTGTTTTCAGTTTGCTAGCTCCTCTCCCATTCCTCTTAATCCCTTTAGGAATCTTGGTTTGAACTGTGTTCCAGCAATTTTTAGAGGCTGGGTAACCGCTGCAGTGGAATGGAAGGAATTTTAAATATGATCTCCCTTTCCCCTTACGTTTGTCCCTTTCTGGATTGCAGTCCTTTCTACGCATTCTAGCAAAATATGCTAGATGCCAAAATACTTCAGTAATACTGAACCCTGTCACAAAAATCACTGTCTGTACTTGGGGTCAGAGGATGCTTGGGGCAATGATTTTAAATCCTTGAAATTCTGTATTTCTGCAATAAATTTATAGAAGAGAGATGAAGTGCTTTCTTAATTTCTCAGCTGCGACAGTCTAAGTGAAGGCAGGGCTGCTGGATTTTGTGTGTGTGTGTAATAGCAATGTAAGTGTAGGAGAAAGATGTAAACTTTCTCCACAGGCATGCAGACAGAACAGGATGCGCCTCAGACAAATTTTGGTCAAACGTGGGCCTTTGTAATAACTTTGTGCCTGGTTCTCTGTCTTCTGGTTGAAAGAAAATCTCAATAAATAATGAGCTTACTGAAATGAGGCTATGTACAGAGGTAGTCCTAAGGAGTGCAGAAGATGTCAAATTATCTTAAAGGTGCTTTCTCAATAGTCTGTAACATCTCCTTATCTTTGTGCCATTTGGCTTTAGCAAGATCTGAAATAGCACATAATTTTTTTAATGGGAGTAGATATGCAAAAATGTACTGAAAATATAATCTGTGGACCTCTTCAGAACCCCTTGGGATATAAGTGTATCCCTGTAAAAGATGTTACAGAGATTCATTAATGCTCCTTTTCCTTAGTCTTTAGATGGAATTATTTACATTGATTTCATTTTCAGTGTTACTTGTTTCCCTCTTTCCCTTTGTATTATGTGAGTATGATACATTAATTATGTTAAGAAGTGAAGGTCCAGATTTTTCTTAATTTAAGCATAATGATGCATGGAAACATAATACCCATCTCATTATTTGTTTGTTTAAAAGAACTAGGAAATGTGTTAAAACACTTGCCATCTAGAAATGCTTGTGTAGGTAGGTGTCTTTCTGTGCTTCAACACACGTGGGATGATTTGTGTAATCCCTGTTATTGATATACTGTAGAAAGTTTAATAATTGAACGATTTTATTACTGCATGTATCTTGGTTATGGCAACATAAATCTCCTATGACAAACTTGAGACAAAATCCTATTAATTGCGTCCTTGTGACTTCAGCTGAGTCACGTCCAAGTTCTCTGACAGAATTAAATATGAGGGAATGGAAAGAGGCTGCTTGTCATTAATGCCTATAGAGACAAAGCTAGAATAATTTAAAATTGGGGATAAATATACTGATGCTTGCTGCAGAGAAACAGGTGAATAGGTATCAATTCATTTGACTCTTTTATGATTATAGAGTCCACAACATTTTGTGTATAATTAGCTTTAATGCCGAGATAAAATAACATAGTAACTGAGGCTAGCACTATGTAGCAGGGACTCCTCCCTCGACAGAGGGAGAACAGCGTTTGTTCTGGTAGCATAAACTCATGGAGACAAGTGTGGATCTGTCTCGGTGTAGGTGACTGCGGGAATGCCGTCGCGCTTGCCTTGTGATGCAAATGGCAGGCACTAATATGAAGCTTCGGATCAATTGATTCGCTTCTGACCGGCAGTGGCTTACCCGTGCTGCTCTATAATGAGCTTATTTTCCATAGTGATTGCATGTAGGTGGGGGCAGCGCAGAGAAAAGAGCAGAAGGGATTATAAAGAAAGCAGGGGAGGTGATTTAAAGTCCTTCATGTGGAAAGAGGGGCTTAGAGATGGCTCTTTCCTCATTTTTTGCAGCATGCTTTCTTAATTTTAGGAGTGTGCAATTAACTAGCTGTGTTCCGGTGTCCTGCAGGATGCGTGCGGGAACTGGCACCAAGGGAGAAATGTCCCTCAATAAGATCAAAATTTGGCTTCTGCACCGTCTGGTTATTTTGCTTTTAGTGTAATGATTTAGATACTGAGGATAATTACCACAGGCTCTGATATGAACTGAAAGCTCACAGGACAGCTATTTTTAACAGTGGTACTAAAAGTTACAGTAAATTATTAATAAACTCAATATCCAATTTGGCAAAAGCTGATAGTACTCGCATTAGCTGTTCATAAGCTACATAGTAGGCTGTGGAGGGGATTAAAGAAAACAATAGCAATCAGAAGTAGCAGTTTATTAAGGGAAAACTGTGTTACTTGTGCTGAGCACCACTGTTAGGGCATAGATAATCAGCTGGAGCATCATGAATAAAAACTCAGAACGAGTATGGAATAGTTCGTAGTTTTAATTTCCTATTTGTTACTGCTCATCAGAAACAGCTGATCTAATCTTAGACTCTTGATTTAATGCTGTGAAGTTTCAATTATTTTATCGCATTTCCTTTACATAGTCTCTGAAAATATGCATCATGAATGGATGCCTAGTATTAAGACACCATATTTTGCATACTTTGACTTGCATGCGGAATATCCATACCTTAAAGGAACCTTTGACCTAAAGGAAGAATAGTGCAGCAAATAATTAGAGAGAGTACACAATTCTAATGGCCCCTGTTATGACTTCAGTGGATGTGGAGATGCCACAGTATATCTTTGCGGTCAACCAGGGTGGACTGTCTTTGTGTCCTCCTGAAGACCTATCTGTATGGAGATAGGATTGTCTTTATTTTATTCATTTGTTAATCCCAGGCCAGCCTGTGTGTCGAGCTTTTGCAGCGATTTAGTGCTGTGGCTTCAGGCTATTTGTGGTGGGATAGGAGGGAGTGAGTTGCGTTCAACTACGAATAGCTGGCGAGAGGTACAGGGATGCAGAAATGGCATTTGGGTTAGGATCTTTTTGGTAGGCAGTGACTTTATAGCTTTCCTGCTCACAGTGCTCATGTTTATAATGGGCTTTCATTTCCCTGGTGTCACTTCTGCATTTTGTCTAGGATTTGTCATTCTGTCAGCAGTCCCTTTTCTTTGTGAATTTTCTGTTCTAGTTTCTCTTTTCATGAAGAGTCTTCCCCCTGCCTATTTCACTCCAGTGTGCTCATTAGTTTCTAACTTTATGCCTGTCCTTGTTTCTGGTTCATTCCCACAAGTTTGTTCTGTTTTCTGGTGTAGGACTGCGTGACAGCACAAGATGTTGCAGGCTGTGTGCTCTGAAACATGCGATATCTTCCTGGTCAGAGGACATGTTTTTCTGTTGTTGTTCGTTTTAGGTTGGTCTGTGTATTCTTCTTGTTTGGGAGGAAGGGAAGGTTTAGGTGACAGCAAGCCTTTCTCTCCTCACGCCCTCTCCCCTGGTGATGATGCATTTGTTGTGCATCGTCAGATGCATCTGATATCATCCCTTCTAAATATCTACACTGATATTTCTCAACTGTAGGGAAGGAAAAGCATTATACTTTTCCACGAAGCTTCTGTGCTATCCTGAATGGAGCAGGGAGCTTAATTAAACCGGTGATTCATGGTTGTAAATGCTGGGAAAATTGTCCTCTGTAGAAGCTGGGCTTTATGCTCTGTTGCTATTTGTGCTGTTGCATAAAGCTCTGACTTAACGTTGCCATATAGGAAGAGAACATTCCTTTACAGGTGCAATTGGGAGATGTAGCCAAATAAGAGACTTGTAAAGCTTTCTGTTCTGTTTATTTCATTTCTAGGTTTGGCTTAAGTATTCCACTAGAAAGATCTCAGTTATTCATTAAACTGAGTAGGTATTCTGGAACAATTTCAAACCTATTTGAATAATTTAATAGAGCATATTTCTGTACATAAAATTTCACAGATTTGATGGGAACAAATTCCTAAGCGTGGCCTTATTCTCATAAATTCTGAGTCTTTTGTTTTTTTCCTCCAATGAGAAGTGTTGTTTTCTTTTCACTTTGGTTTTCTCTCTATTTTACTACTCATTGGAATGTGTTAACATTCCTGGCATGGAAGAGGTCTAAAAATTTTATCTAAAGCACTGGAAACAGTCTTCAGTCTTCCTTGTGCTTTATCTATTTACATGAAAAAGACTGTGTTATTGACACTGTATCATATTTATTGTAGGTTCCTGGATCTTGTTGCCATAGTTACATCTGGTAGTCAGGAAGAGTTTTGCTGGGTTCAAAGTTATGCTAATTGACGTTTTCTTAAGGAGGGTAATCCTCAAATTTCAGACGATAATAACACTTTCTTGCTCTAAAACTTGAGAAACTTTTAGTTTCCTTCTACAAGCCCTCCTAAAACAAAATCTACCAAAACAACATGATACCGTGTGTATTTAATTTTTCTCAGACTGTTTTTTGTGCTTGAATGCCTTCTGCTATTTGATCAATCCTCCTCTTGCCTTTTTTAACCTTCCCTCAGCTCAGAAGGAAAGCAGCCATTTTCTGATGCCTGTGCAGATTCTGCTGGAGAAGTGACAGTAATCAAATGTCTTTCCACCTCTTCTGTGTGTGTAATGCAACCCATAGACCAAAGAGAGTTAAAGATTGAGAGGTTAAAGACATGGAAACGCAAAGTGTTGTTTATGCTGTATTACTGCTCTTTTGTGTTCTTGCAGTGAATTGACTTGCTCTTAAAACAATCAAACAGAAAACCAAAATTATCTTAAATGAACTTAAATGTTTGGTCTCAAGCTTTTTCTCACATTATTATCAAGAAAAGAGAAGCCACATTGGTTTAACTGAGCAGAGATTTTTGTTTTGAAGATTTATTCTAGACAACCTTGTAAGGGAACCTAAAAGGAAAGCTGGATCTACAAGATTATTGCAAATGCACAAGATGGGATAAGCTCAGAACTTGTTAATCTAAACTGTTTAGAGATACAATCGAGCCTCATCTGTTACAGGAGTGTTTTGTCTAGTTTCAGGCAAGGAGAAGTTACGCCTCCTGCAATTTCTACCCAGCGTGGGTAGTTAAAAATCCTCTTAGAGAAAAGGCTTTGTTGGAGCAGATGAATTTTATAGTGCTGGTTTGTGTGCCTTGAGCTGCTGTTCCTTTGTAGCTAGAATAGAGAGAAGAAACTGCTGGGACTGTTGGCAGGAGGGACCCTCAGAACCAGAGGGGTGATTGGAAGAGTTTGAGATGGTGTTTTCAGGAAATGAGGGATGGGTCGCTTCAATCTTGTTTGATTATTTTGAATTTTATCTTTTCTTTCTTTAAATATTAGTATGGATCCTAGGAGACGTGGTTCTTCTAGTGTTGTTCTAAAGAGATTTCCCTTGCCAGTGATGGAACTGCTCTCCAGGTGTTCTGAGTTGTTGCATTTTCTGTATTCAGGCCACCCTGTAGCTCCTGCAGTACGAGTCCTCCCTGGTAACCTTTCGTTCCTACAGTATGCTTGTCAGATGCTCCTGACAGCTTTGGAATTTGCCTCGGAGGAGCCTGGCTGCCTGAAGAATGCACAAAAGATTGGGTTTTAATTTAGAGCTTAGTGTTTAGCTAGGAGTATAAAATGCAACTTGCTGAAATCAGAGACACGGTCTAATGAGTGAGATAAAGGATTTACTGCTAGGAGGTCTTTTCTATGTCTAGCTCTTACATTGATGTGCTGCAGTGTTGCACAATTCATTTTTATGCTGTGTGAGCCTCTAGTGACACTTTTGTTAAAAAAAAGAGGTGTGGAAGGATGGCAGTGATAGATAAGTGCCACCTTTAATAATGGCTTTCATTTTTTTTAATCATTTTTAAGTTCTTAGAAAACTGGCAATCCTCATCAGTGGAACTGCTATGTCATAAATACTGCTCTTGTTATAATTCCACACTGGAACTTGATACACAGGTGCTGTCTTTAATTTACTCTTCCTGAGTTTGAACTCAAAATACAGTGTCTGCATTGTGCCCAGAAGCTGTGGTTGCTTCTTGCTGTTGTTTAGCAGCTGTTGTACGCCTGTCTCCTCTCATTACCATCTCTGACAGGCTGCTTTTTGAAAGTAGATAAGATATTCTTAAATCTAGAAGATTATCAATGTAAGTTTGTTCTTTGTAATAACATTAGGTATTTAAATAATGTTTTTTTTTTTTACCTTAGGGAGTTTAAGCTGCATCCTGTTAGCATTTGTTTCTGAGGCAACTTTTTCTTGCCCTTTGAGGCAGGGTACCCTTACAGTCACACAGGGTTGTGCTGGTTGGTTCAGGTTCCAACCAACTTCCTTCAGGGAACTTACGGTTCAGACTTGAGTCTAGGAGAGGAGTTTGGCCAAGAGGTGGTGTTGGCTACGTCACAGTGCAGCAGCCTTCCTTTAACTTAGCTTATAATGCCATCTTTAGAGAAAATAGGACAATTAACAGCAGCCTTGCATCCTGAAATACAGTGCATTTGAATAAATACAATTTAGCCATGGAGATATTGGGGAAGATACTGTAACTAATACAAATTTAAAGTGAACATTCAATTGCTTTATTTTCTTATTCACTACAAGCAAGTCTTGGAATTAACCCTCAAGTATTGTGTGTGCTGGAAAGTTTCCAGATTGAGCATAGTCTTTGCCTCTCTTCCCCTGTGTGCACCATAAGGCTTAGTTTTGTTCTCTGTGCGAATGTACGTAAGAAATGATGTGGGTTAACAAAATAGGAGGCATTACTTCTGGAGCAGCCCTGTAGATGCTCTGGCTTCCAGCTTTGAGCCCTCCTCTGCTAGCTGCTGCGAAATGGTGAGTGGTTCATGTGCGTATTTATTCTTCTATTGCAGAGGAATAGAAAGCAAATCAAAACATTACTCTGTCTTGCCGAATAAAAATGTCAGCCTACTAATGCTGCAAAGATGATAATGTTGTGTTTGTGCGTGGTTTGCCACCTAGATTTACTGCGTTCTGTTTTGTGTGCCTGGCTGATGGCTTTGTAACATGAAGGTCGTGCTGTCTGCTGGGAGGGAGGGCTTGCTGCCTGCAGAGCTGTGGCCTAAGTTTCTATTACGAGATCTTGATTCGTGACAGCGTGATTATGCAGTAAGTTATGGAGTGATTCATGAGGTCCTGTTCTGCAGCTCCTGTGATGATACTGAAGCTGGGGTATGACAATGGCATTATGTGTTATGACTTCCAAAACAGATTTTTAATTATCTTTAAATATTGCCAGCGTGTACTCTTATCCTGACTGATACTGAGAACCGGACTTGCCCTTAAATTGAAATTGAAGCTTAGATTTTGGGGTCGAGGTATCAGACTGTGGAAAGGCAAGTCCTGCGGTGCAGAGCGGTGCTGCTGGCCTGTGCTGGCTGCTCCTCCCATCTTACACACTGTGCGAGGTTGCTGTACATGCGTGTTTCATATTTTGTCTTGCTAGGAAGTGAACTAACATCATAAATACTCAAGGACATAGCATCACAAAATGTTCTATGGGCTATTTATCTTCACAAGTGTAATTTAATTTTAATTATTTACGATTCTTCTGCTATGCTGTAGTATTCCATAAAAGTAATGAAATCTTCATAATAGTAGACCTTTCTACAGCTAAACCATTAAATTTTCTTGAGAACTATGGTAAGAATGCCAGGCTATTAGTGAGAATTATTCTCTGTTAGATGAATGGCATGGCTCTGTACAATGATCTGTCTTTATTCCACGCACCTTTCAGAACAACACTACTTCTGTGTTTGCTGTCTGCCGCTATATTTAATGGGATTTAAGTTTGTTCCCAGCTTACATGGGAACGGACTCTTCTGAAAAAGAAGTGAGCAGAGGAAAAGGACGATGTACTGTCCTACTGGGGATGATATGCAAATTTATGATAATGCAAAATTACCTTTGAGTTCTATTAAAGCCATATAATATGACTCTATTGGTTCATGATGTCTGTTATTACTGCTGCCCTTAATACTCATTTAGCACTTTCCTTTTGGAAAAGATGCACAATAATCATACTCAGCTTTCTTTTAACTTCAACTGCATTGAGAACAGTGAAAGCTGAAGGCAGGCATCCCTGCTGTAAACCTGAGGACTGCATTGCTCCCCCTCATGCCTGCGGTGGTGTGTGGGGGCAGCCACCAGCAGGCATCGCATCTTGCCTTGTTCAGTGTGTGACCGATGCGCACACAGCTGAGACTTAGAAGTCAAACGCATGCAGTTCTTGCTGTTCTTTCTTGTTCTAAAGCTATGGCTGTACAACTTAAAAAATAATGCTCCAAATATTTCCTCGGCAAATGTGATGTAGAGTGAAAGTTCACACGTAAATAGCCCAGAACTTTCCTGTCTCTAATGCAGTATTTTTATGAGCGTGTTTGTGCTTCAAGTAAACACAACTTGAGTCAAATTCAGCGGTGTTAAATTTATTGGTGTTTAAGGATGGAACTCTGTTTGGAAGGCAAATGTGTTCTAGCAATATAGCACAAAACTAAATGGTTGGGTTTTGCTACTTGTCAAAAAATACTATTGGAAATGACATTGTAAAAGTGTGTGTACACGTTTGCTTATTTCATATCCTTGTACATCTGTATATTAAATAACATAGCTGGCTGTGAGCTTCAGGCCTTCATAAGTCACTAAGGGTGAAGATCTTTTTCATGGAACGTGTTAGTCGCAAATCTATGTGTGTGTACATTTACAAATGTAAATGAGATGATTACACATCAGATGTAGAAACAAGCTTAAATCAGGTATTTTAGAAAGCAGAGTTTAAGGAAAAGCAGGAGTATATTTAAAATTAATCATAATTTGAAGATGGAAGGGCAGTAAATAGTTTAAATAAATACTCATGAAAGAAGAAAAATGTTCAGCCAGGTTTTGTAAATGTCAAGTGTGCAGTTATGTGGAAAAATATGCATAGCACGTAGCTAATGTGATTGGGATTTAGGGATGTGTTATGTAATGGAACTTGGGGATCTGTTATGCAATATATGCATTGGATGTGCTCACTGCTGGAGAGGAGGTGATATTTTTAAACAAGACACGTAATTGCACATATTTTGCAGCTGTTCTTTTTTATTTTTGTTGATCTTTTCCAAACAAAATTGCTAACCATCAATGAAGCTAAATGTAAAATTTCTTGAATAACTTCACATTTCAGTTTTATCATAATAACTAACATGACTATCAGGCATGTACATTTAATTTACAATTTGATCTGTAATTAAATAACTGTAGGTTTTGCTGAACCTGAAGCAGTAGGTTGTAAACATAAGTTGTTCAGAAATCCACTGACTGCTTTGTCTTTACTAAAGGTCTGTTGTCTACATAGGATTTCAGCCTTAGTGTTAACTTCCACTGGAACAAATCCACCCCAGGAATGGCTGTCAGCCTCCAGATGTGCAGCCTGTAGAATTCAGTGCGTGTTGACTCATAGTGCACGTTAAAGTCTCAGGCTGGTCACTGCTTATCTGTTATGCTGAGGATGTAGTGCTTCAAAAAAGGTCTTGAGTTGTTCTCATCTCAATGGGATTTAGGTTTCTCAAAAAACTTACTGAATTAATAAACAATGGGTTTTGGCTATTTATGTAGTGTATTTATGTTGTCTCTCATTCTTGTGCAGTGTCCAAATTAAGTGTTATTGGTTTGGTATGATGGCACTCCTGTCAAACTGTTTCTTAATTGTAATCCATTGCAGATATGAGCGTTTGGGTTGTTTTCTGTGACACTGAATTCGAATAGGTCACATCTGGCTTTGTGTAACTCTTCAGTGCAGGAAGTTCTGTGGTGCTGGAGTCCTAGGGTTTCTCATGCTGGTTAGGTGGCCTGAATTGCAGCTCATCTGAGCAATTGGCAATTACACCCAGCCAGGCATAAGTGAGAATTTTCCATTTGCTCTTGATTCCAAACAAGTGTGGGAATACTGGGCCTACTTATTTGCTCCCTAAAATTCAGTGGCAGATGATGCTAATGAGGGAGATGCAGCTCTGAACTACCGTGGAATCCCCTGCAGTTTCCCTTCGGGTATTAATTACTTGCTATACAGAACTTGCTCATGGCATGGTGCTAGGAACAAAGCCTTAGGGTGTGTTTGCACCAGCAATTAGACCTTCTCTCCTTCTCAACAGCAGCAAGCTGTGCGACTGCTTCCACCTGGAGAGCACTTCTGTCATCCATTCTGACTGTGCTGGGAGAGTTTATGGGAGGCAGATGTTGGAAGAGCCATTCCCTCCTGAAGGAGAGCATCCTTCCTGCCTCTCAGAAGCAAGGAGAGGTGGTGCTGCATGGTGTGCCTCTGCCATATGATGCTTCTGCTGATCTCTTGCAGAAAGTAAGGCGGGTTGCCCTCAGCGAGCAGCTGGGCTGTGGTGGTGGGAGCTGATGTGTGCTGCTTGAGGACAGTGGCTGGTCAGTCTTTCCTCCTGATCTCTTTTCCAGTTTGAAGTTCAATGATGTCATGCTGGTAGCTAACAATTAAAGGGAAATTAGTCTGTTTCCTAATTATCATGTGCTTGCTTCTGTCCCAGCTGAGCAGCAGAAGTTGGCTGGCATGCTTGCAAGTCCAAACGTGAGCGAGTGTGCAGATATCCAAATAGCAAGTGAAAATGTGAGTACTTCCTAAGAGAAGGAAAAAAAGACAAGGTGTGAAGTAATAATTTGTTTTTATAGGATAGCTGACAGGAAAACAAAAGGTTCTGATTTTACCAAAGCACTTGACTTTACTAGTCCATAGTGGAGAATGGCAATGAAGTTCATACTTTAATAATAGATGTTCAAAAGTTAGAGCTAACTTTTAACTTAATAATCTCTCTTCTGCTTCTTACCTATATAGTTCTATTTCTGGAAAAACAACTTATGCCACTGAGCAATGGATTAATTTTAAACAAAACCACACTCCATTTATTTTATGTACAGAGCTTACTTGATACAGCCTACTGTTCTTGGAAAACATAACTGAAAATATTCACTCCAGTTTCCTTTCAAATACACTAAAGCATTTAGAGAGTAAACAAAACAGCTCTGTAAATGGTCTTTCATTGTTGTGTACTATAGCCATAATTAAATGCTTGTGCATCAAATAATAGTATTACTAGAATAAAGATGTTCTGTGTGTTTTCTGTTTTGGCTTGATGGCTAATGTCCAGCATTGAAGTGGAATCATTAGGCAGCGTTAATGACGAGCTGTGTATATCAGGGTTGTTTTGACACGGCTTCATTTCTATTTGTGTAGAGGGAGCAAGTGTAAGTAAGTGTGATAAGGAGCTGCAGACGTCTGCATTAGAACCTGTTCACTTATTTGTGTCTTCAGATCCCAGAGAAGTAATCCAGCCGCTTCTAGCCCGCAAACTTGTAGAATGATCTGATAGCAAAATTCAGTATGATATTGCTGCAAGCTGCATGGATTTTGTCTGCCCAGCCAGAACAATGAACGTATGAATTGGAAGTGTGTATGTTTGTGGTGTACATCTTGAGGATACAATTTTTCCTAGCACTCTGCTTTTGCTCCTATTCTCTTTATCTTTCCATCGTGGTGTTTCATTATATCTGGTATCTAAGTTAAAGCTCCACACTTGCAGTGAGGTTTTGCTTATTCTTACAAATGACTTCCCTGATTTCAACAGAACTAGTCACACTAGTAAGCACTGCACTGAGCTTTGCTTTGTACCCATTAACTGACGTCTATGGCATGGGCTCAACACCTTTATCTGCTCTGCAGGGCATGGCATATTGCTTTAGCACCACAAATGGAGTAAAGGCACTAACTTCTGCCTGCAGAGAAGTTTTACTCAAGATACCTTGTGTTTTACTCTGTCTTCAAGGCAGTACCATTGGAACATAGAAGTAAGGAATCCCATGAATATTAAAATACGTGCTCTTGCTATGATAGGCACAGTAACTTATGTGCATAGTGTAGTACTTAAAAAAAAAATCTGAAAGACATCTTTAGATGAAAACAGATTTTGACTTTGTCTACTTCTGACAGGATTAAGCTAGTTAAAATGCATTATTTTTCAGTTTTTGGGCTTTTCTTCAGAACAAAATAACTCTTTTCCATGAAAGGTTAAAATACAGAAGTTTGTTCTAAGCTTCTGTGTGAGAATTTTGACACATCCCTGCTAAAACCTGTTTACACGATGTTGAGGAAACAGTTCCCATCCTGTCGTGAATATTATAGTGGTCTGTAGTGCGAGAGGGGCGGTGCTTTAATGTCACTGGTAGGATGGCAGCACTCTGCTGGAACTCATTGGTTTTAGCACAGCCAGGAGCCAGCACATGTCTTCAGCTGTGCCTGTTTGCAGGAGGATAGTGAGCTTTGAAATCGCTAATTCACAATTGAAGATGACTTTCTCAAAACTTGCTGGCTACTTTACAGTAAATCTTAAGATTACAAATTATATGCCTGGGATTCAAAAAGGGATGATTATTTTTTCCAGGCGTGTTAGGAACTTAATTTTCCTGATGACAGCTTTGATACTTGAAGGTCCTTTTTTGTTTGGTCAGCTGTTACAGAGAAGCGTTGTTGAACAGAAGTCATAACACGTGTGCAGTGAATTAATGGAAAATACGTGAAAAAACTTCTCCTGAGAAACATGTGGAATCATAAAACTAATAAAGTTCTTCCTCTAAGCAACTCGTATGAGGAAGCACTCTACGCAAGGTGTAAACATCTTTTTGGTTTTGTGATGTCATATCATTAAGGAGAGGATTTAATTAAGTCAGATCATACGTAGGCTTTTAAAATCTGTAGTAGACAATGCCATATGAAATCTAAAGCAGAACCAACCCTGTTTTGTTTTACCAGGCCCTGGAATCATTTTCTTAAACTTTCGGATGTTGTTTGTACTGAGCTGAGACTTTCAAGCAGTTTGTCTGTGAAATCAAACTAGATGAGCTAAGAAACCGTTTTAAAATGCTTTCAATAGTACTTTTCATGAAAAGTTACCTGAAGATAGATGGTATTTGACAAGAGATTGGATCAAAAGAGCAGCTACAAATTCTCTAAAACTTTTAAGATTCTACTTCTCATTTTGATAGGGAAAAACGTAGTCTGTTTAAAATGAAACAAGCAAGTTTAAGAAGGCAGTCCAGTTTATTACTGAGATGCATCTGCGTGGCTAATGAAGAGGGCAGCGCTTAACAGGAAGAGAAGGATAAGAAAGCTGTGCCAAGTGCTTGTCTGTTGTGCGGGTATGAAAACGGGATAGGAACTGGTGAAAGGAGAAGCGATGTAGATTTGCTGGAAATGTAATTCTGTGCAGCATATGCCTAGAAGAAATTCCATCTAGGCATCAGGGTAGCTGCTCTGGAGTACTTGTCTGTTAGCTTGTCGAGGAGGAAGAGCATGCTTTTTTCTGCTCTGCAGAAGGCTTTGGATAAAGCAGCTGATACCATTGGACTTTCAGCAGGGAGAAAGAGGACCAGCATGTTCATGTAGCAATGGCAAGGTCAGTGCTGAGATCTGCAGTGTAGCACCATCAAAAGATTAGAATCATATGATTATTTTTAACATGAAGCATATGATAATTTTAACTGGCTGTGGAATATGTTAATAAAGATTACAAAATTATAGGGCTTGGTTATCTGTCAAGTTTTTAACGAGAGATCACATTTAACTGATAAACAGATTAAGTCTTGTGGAAAATAACCATTTTAATTGTAAAGATTTTAATCAGGCTAGGTATTCATATGAAAAATATACAAAAAATTAAGCTGTCCTTGTACTGAATTCTGTGTTCTATATTTAGGAAGAATGCTCTTAATTTTTTCCTAACTTGTAAAAACGTGTCATGTTAAGGGTACCTAACTCTGGACAGCCTGTCATTCTTGTTCTGCTGTCAGTTTCTTTATGGACATACGTGGTATCTGCAAATGATGCTGCACTTTTGCTCATGTAATTGAGTTTTTGTCATAAAACCAGCATCAGTAAACAAATTTTATTAAAGTTACTGAAACAGTATACTCCTTACAAAACCTAAACACTTTTTGCACAGTAGTCTAAGACCTGCTGATTTCATTTTACAGGTCTGAATTTCCCCCTTAACCCACAACCGATACGTACCTAGTTGAGGCTCGAGACTCTGGGACATTAATTAGTCCTTCAGGAATTCCAAGTTGGTCTATTCTCCTAGCTGAAAGCATGTCATGACCTCAGACTGCATTTAGGCTGGAGCAGGCAAATGTGGACTGATTCATGTAGCTATGCTGTATCATTTGGCATTTCACCTTGAGTGCTGTCCCTTGACATAATCCCAACTGCGGCTTAGCAAAAGACTAAGCAGTGAGATGCAAAACTTGTCTAATGTGGTTTTTGAGGTAGAAATTCATGATCACTCTGTTATAGTGACTCCAAATGGAATAAAATTCCAAACCAACCAACCTAGACAGCATTGTTCCCAAAAAGCTACTGGAGGAAGTGGTTAAGTGTGGAGTTCTGTGAAGTGTACTGTTAACGGAGGCAAGGAGAGAGAAGGGTCCTAGGGAGGAGGCAGTATGGCTTTTGTTGTGGTTCACAAAGAGCAGCTGCGCTCCAGCGGTGGTTTCTGATGTGCTGGTGGCTGTTCTTCTCCCCTTGTATTGTACTTAAGAGCAACTACTTCCGAACTATTTGATGTTGTAGAAGCTGAGGGCCAAGCTGATAGAAGCCGGACTGTTTGCAGCAAGGAGCCCAGTGGTGCTGCTTAGGCTAACTGTCTGCAATAGAATGGCCTAGGATGTGGCTGCTGTTCTACCTTCCTATGGAAGCTGCTGCTCTGAACACCTCTTCAAGAGTGGGCAGGGGTAAGCTGCCCTTCTTTTCCCTGCAGAAGGGAGAGCAGGAGCTGGAGGCTTCTGCTTGGCTCCAAGATGCGGGTCGGATCTGCAGCACGTAAGGGTTCTGACGTTTTGGCTTCTGTGGTGCAGTTCCTTAGGAATGTCTGATCACACAGCGTAACAAATATGCAACCCAAGGAATATTTTTAGCAGTACTGTCATGGAATACCGATGTAAAGAAACATACAATTTCTGTAATGGTCATAATTAATGGCTGCAAGTCAAGTCTAAATATTTGAGGAAAATTGTCCACAAAACTGGATGTGAAGGAGTGAATGCATTCTGATGAACAGAAATTCTTTTCTGAAGTAATGTGAACTTGGGATGACTTACTCTTTGTGTAATGAAGAGAAAATGGTTCATTTTTGCTCTTTAACAGATGCTGCCTTTGACTTGTGGCAAGAAAAGGGGAAAAAAAGGGTGATTTTCAGTGAAGCCTGATTTGTTAGGAGGCAAAACTGAGCATTGGGATAAAACATTCAGCTTTAAATGCTGGGAGTAATGGAATCAAACTCGCTTCTCACCCACTGCCGGTTTGGTGAGCAAAACCTTGATTTCTGTGGTTCTGTTCTGTATCTGAAACTGCACATGTGCTATGTCAGATATTTTGCATCTATTTTAGAGCAGGTTATTTGATTTGAAGCAGCTGAAGAAATTTTTCTCCTACAAAGCTAAGCATGTTGCTATAGCTACAGAGCTTGTCAGTTTGGGGAGCTTTTTTCATCAGTTTCTAAATGTAATTGTTAAAGACGACTGATACCACGCCTGGAACATTCTGATGTTGATTCAATGTG
Source organism: Numida meleagris (assembly GCF_002078875.1). Taxonomy (NCBI): domain Eukaryota; kingdom Metazoa; phylum Chordata; class Aves; order Galliformes; family Numididae; genus Numida; species Numida meleagris. The sequence goes on along the minus strand of NC_034422.1, from coordinate 1,313,586 downwards.
CCGTTGGTTTTTTAGTTTAGTTTTTGTATATATATTTTGTTTCTTTTACTGGTATGCAGAAACATGCACATGCAATTTTATGTAAATATGTAAAAACATTAAATGAGGAAGTGAACATGCAGGTTTTCTAAAACAGTGTTTGTTTCAGAGAGGTTTTCTCTTCCTCTGCTCTCCAGCACTTGGTCCTGCAGGATGAGGTGCTGCTGAACGTGCCAGCTGTGTGAGCCATGTGCTGGAACTCCCTTCTTGAAAATGATCTTTGCTTTCTGGTGTACTGCATCTAAAAACAGATGCTCTAGTAAAAGAGCTACTGCTAAAAATGCATCGCAGATGCTAGATGCAGATTTTCAATGTGTAGAGAGCCCCTTCAAACAAGATTTACCCTGTCCCCTAATTTGCTGAAGCTGCTGCCCATTCTTGAACTGTTGTTTGGATCCTCTGGAATGAAATTACAAATGTAAGAATCTTATCCTTCATTCAAGTTGCCATATGTCCTATTATTTTCAATTCTCAAACTTTTACTCTGTACCTTTTTGGACATCACTTCTGAGAGGAGATTTCTTCCTTCAGTCCCCTGATAGCTGCATATTTGGAACCTCCTTGCAGAGCCAAGCCTCTGCTTTGTTCTCCTTGTCAGCAGGGCTCGTGACTCTTCTGCATTTACAGTACAGCTGGAAATTAGTATACTGATTCTACTGAAACAAGCATGGGACTCAAAATTAATGTGGCTTTTATCTGTAACTTGTTTTGTGCAGGGTCATAATCCATAACATTGCTAGCAGGCTGCATGTGATGTAGGTGTCTGAAGGCAAATCTGTATGGTGTGTTGATGGGAAAGGCAGCTGGATGGTACAGGTTCCTAGCTAGAATCTTTAGTGTTGGAAGCACTCAATCCTTCTTGTGGAGTATTACACCAATGTGTTTATTGTTGGTAAACATGTCCTGGAAGTGTAACTGAAACTCTTAATATTGTATTGGTGCTGTAGTATTACAATTTAATGGGTGAGGGAGGTTTATAAGGCAGCTGAGTGTGTAAAAGCTTTCTTGAATAGGATGATTGCATTTAGTTTCTGGGCAATAAGCATACTGTACTTTGAAGGGGTCATCTACTGGTGGGTTGTAGGAGTTCCACAGCAAAACTTTCTTTGGATTCAAGGTCTAGAACCCAGAGGAAAACCAAATGGATTTACTGAAAAATGCAGGGAATATGTCAAGAAGCAAATAATCCCTACAAGTAGGCTTTATTTTCCCACTTTTAATTGTAATTCCTCTCTTCAAATACCTAGTGATTTACTGGTGCTGATCGTCATACCTGTGTGCGCAGCCACCTCTACTGTATTTCTGGTATGATGTGTATTCTGAAGGTCACACATGAAAATGAATAATTTCACAGAATTAAGTGTAAGCAGAACAATGAACGTTGTGTTCACTGAAGACTGGGTTTAATATGTAGAGTTTTAATTTTGAATTGATATGACTGCTGCTGCTTAAAGCTGGTACTTCATCTTGGACACAGAAGAGTTGAAATGACCCTTATTGATTTTCTTTTTTTTATTTCCCCTAACTCAAGGTTTCATTATAGTAAAAGCTGATGTGTGACAAAGAAAATTATAGCAATAGATGCTTCTGGGACTCGCATACCAAGCATGCAATAATTCTTTGCCTCCCTAAAATAGTTGCCTATCTCCAGCTGTAATGATACACCAGAGAAACAAATCAAATCCTGGTCAGCTCAGTGCCAACGTTTTTCTCTTAATCAAAAGATTATATTCTTGCTGCGGAGCCAGTTGCTAGCTCCAAGAAAAGCTGGGAAGTGCTGCCTGTCCCTCAGAAGCATTTCTCTGCAGGCCTGGTTTTGCTGGAGGCGTGAAGAGAATATCATCTGCCTTGGGATGGTGGAGGGAACCGTGTAACAGAGGGCTCCCAACGGGCTACAGAGCTGTAGGATGCTTAGAAGTGCTGGAAGTCTTTTCTGCTGAGAAGTAGGCTACCAAAGCAAGATGCCGATGTGATTTATCTTCTATATGTGCTATCATCTCAGTACATCCTGGCTTTTGCTTCTGAGGATTGTTACCAGAATATCTTCTTCCTCGTCCAATAAGTCATTAGTGACTTGTAATGCAGCCTTCTTTATAGCCTCCACAGGCTTAGCTGGAGTTTAGATCACTGTATGAAGATGATAATTGGCTGCTTTCTCCTGTTGTCACTTACAGACTCTGTAGATGTCCTTGTCTTTCCTCCTTCCTGAGTTGCATGATTCTGCAGGTAGGCAGTTGTGAAGGTTCTGACATGAGAGCCTGGTCTTAAAAATGCTGTGTATTATCCTGATAAATTGATCTCACGTAGATTGCAGAACTGCTTGGTGTGGTGGAGCCTCCTTACCGTCCAGATCTCATGGGATTTCTGTTGGCCTTTATTAATCTCCTCTGGGATGCTCTAAAAGGGAATTTCAGCTCCAGTGATGTACTTGTCTGTCTTCTATCCGAGAGCATCTGAAGCTTGAGGTCCCTCTCAGTTTTTCCCTGAGAACAGAAATTTATTCATGTCTGAAAGAAAACCTGACTCAAACAGTGAACTGTGTAACTGGAAAAGGATAAATGAGACAAAAAATAGATGTAGCAGGCATAACACGCTTAAGCACAGATGGTGTGGAGGAACTAATATTGTTAATGTTGGCAATGATATTTGCGTTAATGGTATAATGACCCCTAATCATGAGCCATGTTATTTATCTGCTGGCCAGGAGGTCCAAGCTGTAATTCCCACTGTTTGCATAGGACTGAGATAGACAAGGGGAAGTGGGAGTGGTTGTGTTTGGGAGGTGCCTTTAAGAAAAAATTGCTTATTTGAAAGCATGAAGTCAGTATGTGAGGGTACCTGAAGATTGTGAAGCTGTGGAGTATTTGGGGAAGCATTCTGCTGTGAGGCTCTGGTGGAGCAGTTTCCTCCATCCTTCGGTATCAGCTGCCTCCATGAGAGGACTATGAATTGATACTGGAGCTTAATAAATTAAGATAATGTATGTAGGTAAGTATATCTATTGCATTAAAGCTTAAAACCAAGTAACAACAAGAGGACTTCACCTTTTCTGCTGTACTAGCTGAAGTGAAGAGCAAGATTGCTATTTCAGATATGAAATAACAGTAATGTTTAATTCATGTTCAGATCCTTCAGCCTCTAAATTTTTGGTTTCATTATAATACTTCCTTAAAAGACATAATAAAAACCTCAGTTCCTATATTACCCTTTCAGGGATGTCACAGCCATATCCCAGCTACAGAGGAAGTCCTGTACAGCATTAATTATGCACTGAAAATACAAAGGAAAGGCACTTGATGTTTTTCCAAAATGTATGCTGTGTTGCTTTACAATTTTTTCTTTCTTGATTAAAAAACAGGTTTTGAAAACATGTTTCAGTGCAAGTATGTAGGACTTCCTTCTCCTGAATAGTGTCCATAAAAGAACAATCATATGTTGTCATTGGACATTGGTTGGGAGTGTATTTGGAGGTCTGTAACTAAACTTGCCTGATGAGATCATTGGCAATTATTTCCTATGCTTCCTTTCCTGGAAACAGCACAAACAGTAACATTTTGTTTGCTCATTGACGGAGCTGTTAAAAATAAGCAAAGGAAGCCCTTCTCTTAGGTGTTCTGTAATAAAGAACATAATGTTTCAAAGAAATGAGAGTTAGCAGTTCCCAGTGCTTCCTGAAGAACAAGCTTGCTGCATGAAGTACAGTTCTGAGCAAATAAACAACCCCTAAGTGGGAGCCAGGCATTAACTTTCTCCTGTGGAGTTTCCAAAGCAGCAACATCTTTGACAGGAGCGATTTGTCTGAGGGGCTGGAAGCATATTCCTTATCCAGTGACATGCTTCCTAGCAAGTCCAGGAAGAGGATCCTTTGTTACATGGATTAATGCCAGAATGGTTTTGAATAGACATCTCCCAGTTGCTCTTGCTCCCCTTCCCTTGCAGCTACGTGCAGCACTAACCATGGTGGCATTGTGCTGGGGAGCATTGTGCATGGAGCATTTGTTACTCGGGGTGGAATTTCCATATCAGAAGCCTGATGAAAGGATGGCAGTGTAAATTGCACTGAAACATATTATTTGTGCACTGTGATTGCAAAAACACCTTAGAAATGCAAACTGTGCATCAAAGATTTAATTACATATAGATGTATCAGGAAGGACTCCTTGTGCTTGAGGTGCTTTGTAGGTAGGCAGGGACTTGGAGCGATGTTGAGGTAAGGTGGTCAGCCCTTAAGCATACCTGTATTCCTGTTCTGATTCTGTTTGTCAGTAGTAAAAAACAAAGTATTGTTAAGCCACTGAAGAGTTGAGAGTCTGTAATTTCCTTTGACTTCAACAGGAATTGCCAATGCCCGATTTCTGACAGCATTTGACCTGAAAATTCAGAGGAATAAAGCCTGAGGGGTACATCCTTTTTTTTTGAAGGTTGTTGTCTTGCTACACAGTGCATGCTGTCGGAAACCAGAGTGGTTTTAGTCTTAGAATCATTGAATAATTTATGTTGGAGGGGACTTTTGGAGGTCGTTTGGTCCAACCTCTGCTCAAAGCAGGGTCTTCAAACCTTTGGTGACGTCCTTGTAAGACTGTGGGCGCATGCAGGTAGTTTGAAGCTGTGTTAGGTGTGACTGTCATACACCTGAAACCATAACCATTTCAGCTCTAGCTAAACAGTGGGTGGAAAAAACTCACCTTGGAATTCTGTGCTTGACCTCTTAGATGCAGAAGGATGGGGATCTCCACTGTGTTAAATAAGTTATGTAAATGTAAAGCGAAGGAAACTAATGGCACTCTTAGATGACTATCTCTGTTTAGCATGAGCTTCACTTTGTTATTTATATGCACTGGTCAGATAGATGGCACTGTGTAAGCTCATTCTGATTCCGTGACTGACGGATAGTGCATCTGTTTCCTCTGAATTGTCACACCAAGAAGAGAATGTGAGCATCTGAATAACTGGAGTCAAGAATTTGTGTTTAGCCCTCGCTTGGGTAATCAGTCTCACAGACTCAATAGGAGGCATGCTACGGAAATAGCAGGCAAGAGAATCTGAAAAGATGTGGGATGATTTCTTTAGCATAAATGTGGTTTCATGTCACTTTATTTCCATGACTCACTATATCTAATATAAACAGTAAAAGGCAGAAGAGGACTGGCTTTCTGAGGGTGGAATCAAATATGAATAAATTTAACAGGGCTTTAAGCTGCAGAGAGCTCTAGTGGAACTTTTTTTTTTTTAAGTCTGACACTTATCTTGTCATTAGTAGCTGAAAAAATGTTTCAGCCTTTTTATTCAGAAGTGATAGCAACAAAGCAAAGATTGTTTTAACCCTCCAAGCCACTTTATACTTTTCTAATTTTATGGTATTCCTGGGGTGGGCTAAGCACCTGTCAGAACAAATAATAAATGTAAATTCTATCCACAGTGTTACACAGATTAAGCAGTAAAAATCAAGCTTAATTTTAAAAGTTAATCAAGTCATGCTTACTGCTGTTGAAGCGATTTATCCTTGCATCTTTCAAGCTGCCTGCTAAAACTGAGGAGTTGAGCACTGAGCGCATCACCTTGCTCGTCTGGTGACTGGGCTGTGACGGTGCCTGGGGGCCTCAGCTGGGACTGAGACCATACTGTGCTTGGCACAGTACAAATGAGGAAAATTAAGTCAGTTCTTTCCCAAGCTACTCAGCTGAAAAAATCTTGCTGTGATGACAGTTGTGGTTAGGTCTCTGTGGATGCATGTTAAACTGAAAAAAAATCAGCTCCTGTTATTGAGAATATACAGTCTAAACAATTCTTATTTCTGGTTTTTTTTCCTGCAATTGTCTTTATATTGATGTAGGACAAAAAGACAGAGTAATCTACTGCAAAATATCCACATACAGAACATGCTTATTAGTCTTGCTTATTGATAGTGATTGTAATTGGATTTGTTTTTATCTGGCACTTTCTACAGTCAATTCTCCACACATGCATTTTGTTGGTTTATCTGGCCAGGTCTGAAAGACAGGAACGTGTGTGGGCTTTATTTGCCTCATATCCTCAGCATTTGATGGGAGAGGTCTTGCAACTGCAGTATTTTCTGACTATAGGACTCAGTCACTGCAGTCCTTTTTTTTTTTAAAGTAATTCCTCTTTACATTCAGCACTGAAATCCCACTGGATGCCATCTCAGCAGTGCTCTAACTTCTGAATATTGAAACCAGCAGGTATGATGAAAATGAAATATTTTAAACAGTAGAACTCTGGCTCTGTATGTGTTACATGCAAGAGAATAACTCTGAGAGCCGCTTTGGGTACAGCCATTCCTGGAGAAGAGACCAGGTCTTGCAGGGCGTGCAAAGACTCCAAAACAGGAGGGGGGTGCCCCGTGGTGGAAGAAAGCAAACTGAATGATATCTCTGGGTTGATGCATCTACTGCTAAGATGGGATGGATCTACTAGGGCTGCTCCAAAAGTATCACATCCTACTTTATTATGTTGGCCCACAACATCAGAGGTGGATGTTGGTGGGATGGCAGTGGAGGTTGAACCTTCCCACCAATATCCCATTATGTTTTGTTGCTGTGTGACAGATGGCAGCAGAGGGGCACTGACAGAATGGCGTCTGACATGGGAGTGTGTATGGAGCAAAGGTGTGTCACTGAGCTCCTCCATGCGGAAAGAACTGCACCCATCAACATTTCCTAGATGCTTGCTGAATGTTGATGGAGGCCAAGCAGTGGCTGTGAGCACAGTGAGGGGTGGGTGATGCATTTCTGCAGTGGTGACAGTGACTGTGGGTCACCTCTGCTGGTGCAGATTTTCAAGAATGCGGCATGCACGTCTGGTTCATTGCAGGCAAAAACACACAGCTAATGGTGGTGACTGTGTTGAGAGAGTTTTGTAGCTGAGAATTTGGTAGAGCGAATAATGTAATTGTGCTCTTTGTATCTGTTGCAGTTTCCATGGAAACAAATAAGAGGCATTACTTTCAGAGCAACGTCCATAAATAAAACAATTTGGCTTGACTAGGGTGTAAGATGAGACATTACTCAAAGGTGTACAGTTATAAGTAGAGAATCTTATTTTAGTGCTGTCTGCTGTATAAAATGGAGATGATTATGCTAAATGTGTGTCCTGTTAGACGAAGGTGCTGGCTATAATATGATCTGACTGCTACATCCAAAGGTTTTGGTAAGTAAGTATGACATTCAGCAAAAAAAAAAGAAAAATGTTAGAAACGATGTGAGCATATAAATAGGTTTGTGTAGGTCAGGAAGGCAGCAAGGTAGATCAGCAATAGGTGATCCTGGGCTCATGTATGATATGAAGTTCCTGAATAATAGGTATGCATTATGTGTATTGTAAAAGAACTGGATTACAGTCCAGAAATCGGGTTCCAGAACAAGGTGTACTCTTTTTTCCTGGATAGTAGAAACTGGTGAGTAGTAACTTCTCTGCACAGTCAGGATTGGCCGCCTTGGACGTAAGGTCTCTATGGGGAACAACGCAAACTGTGGCATAGAAAACAATAGCAATTTTTTAAGGGCTCTGTTTCCTTTCCTTAGGTGGGCTATTGAAATAGGAGCAGAGGAAAAACGAAGGGGAACCTAGTAATTTTACTGACACTCTTCTTCTGTGGCATCTTTCTCAGTTCTCTTACTGAACAGGAAGAGAAGCGCTTGTTCTGCCAATAGAAGTTGTTTCCTTGCTATGCGTTCTTTGCTGTGTGTTATTTCTCTCCATATTTAATGTACCTTGAACTTTAAAATAGCTTTCTGTTGTCTCGGTGGCCTCTTGGTGCTTTATTTGCTTTTAAATTGATTTGTAAACTTGTTTCCTTTTTGTGTGAAGGTGTGTGGGGATAAAGGGATTGTATCTCTCCTTTCTTTGCTTCCTCCCCTCCATTCTTGAGCATGCCTCATGCAACACTGATCTCATCAGCTGGGTTTTTTAATACTCCAAATGGAAGAGTCCTGTAACAGGAGCTGAGAGGCAATGCTGCGATACACTTTGCCTGTACAACTAATGGGTTAGATAAAGAGTCTTGACTACAGAGTAGCAGGGCCTTGGAGCTTGATTGGTGCTAACAGCAGCCAGCTGACTTGCTGCTCTTCCTGCTTGCATCCCCTGCACTATTAGAGAGGATTTCCAGCACAGCACAATAGATCTGTCCTTGGAAGCATCACGCTGGGTTTTGTAGCGCATGACATCAAAACCAAAAGAAAAGCAGGTCAGCGTGGATGGTTCCCTAAGTATACTTGGGAAGTGTGGGATGGGGGAGTCTGGAGCGTATACGTGCTCATCCCCTACCTGTGTGCTTCCTGCCAAAAGAAGTGACTTAGACTGTGTTGAGTACAGTGACTAAAGAGTGTCTCTTCCAAATGACTTCTACCATGGAGCTTGTTTTCCTTTGGGAAAGCTCCCAGACTGTAGGCAGGGCTGATTTCTTTGGTTAGTAGGAGCTATTCTCTTTGAGTCAGAGCTTATGGCATTATAGGTGAGCCTAGAATATATGGAGTGAAATAAAATATCCTCAGTGGAGTTCAGAAGAAAGGAGAAAAAGATGCATTTTTTAGTATAATTGTATATTATATTATATATTTATTTTGTCATACAAGGTATGAATAGCTTTTAGAAAATCTTACTGGCAACGCTGTTTGTGTTGTTTTATTCTTTCCCCCTTACGTGTTGTGGTGTAGACTTTATTGCCTCAAAGCCATCAATTATACTACTAATGTGGAAGCTGTAAAGAATGGGTTGAGGGTGGAGAGCTTTCTGTTGCAAAGAGAAAGATTGAGACTCTCCTGGATGAAATTAAAATCTGCTTATGTATCTCAGGGGAGTGGTTCTACTCTTCTGTTTTATAGAGCCAAGAATGTGGAGATTTCTAATGTGTGCGTATAGAAATACATCTTATGGACACAGAACTTACATGTGTCTGAGCTGTAGATCAATGGTTTGAAGGATGTTAGCATTCATTACATTGTGTCATAGCAGAAATTTAGTTATGATTTTTCTTTTAGATATCATTGTGATGATTACTAAAACGGTGACAAAAGACAGCTCAAATTATATCTGTCAATTGGATGCTTGATTTAGGTTGATGTAGACTGTGTCTGGAACAGAACTCTGCAGAGTTCATAAAATAATATTTAAAATACATAGGTCATCAGGCTTCACTTGCTGAACTGGGATATGTACTCTGATTTACTGTCTGAACAAAGAAGTTGCCTGAACTCTAAAAAGCTGGTGATGCTGTCTGTCTGGAATTTGAGCTTTGTTTGACTTAATACCTGAGGGATAATTATTAAGCTACAGTACTGATTTTTATTTGGAGTTAAATGCTGAAAATTCATTGTGGATTTTCACATCAGGAGCCTCATGTAAAGAACTAAATTAGAGGGTTTCAATTTTTTTTTATATTGACAGACTAAATGACCTCAGCAAATGGTTAAGTTTCTGTTCTATCACCTATTCATCGATAGTGGTCCTTCCTTTCTGGGTGCCTTATTTATAACAAAGAGATTGCAGTAGAAAATGGAGCTCTACAGTTAACTTTCTCTTCCTGCCTGCTTCATTCCACGTTGCCACAGTCTATGCCACAGAAACATAATTACAATATTGGATGACTAGAATTAGAGGCAATTCAGCTTTGGGAAGTGCATTTGTTGTTTAAAGTGTAGGGAGCCGGGTGAGTGGCTGAGAGCTGCATACCTGTGGCATATGATGAGATGAGACGGCCCTGCTGCGGTGGCTTTGCTGGGGGAAGATTGCCAGTTGTGCTGCACTGCATGGTGTCCAGCAGCGCTTGCTCATTCTGAAGTTAACCTTCTGATCTGCGTGCTGCATGAAGCTAATGCCCAGCGTAAAACAGGAATGAAAACTGCATACTGTGTATTAACCTGCAGCTGAATCTAACTACCATTTTAATGCCATCATAAAACAGCAAATTTTTATGTAGCTTAAAATACACCAGATTGCATCTCTTAAGCTGTTATGTTAATGTTTTGTATTTATGTATGTGCGTTACCTAAAAGATGCAAACTGTTCAAATGGAAAATAAAGAGTCTACGGTGTCTACTATGAAATGCATCTGCAGAATCTATTTATAGGCAAGGTTTGAACTGATGAACCTGCCTTATGCTGTGCCTCCCAAACAGATGCCGGAGGTAGTCAGTCCAGTTATAGAGATGTCATAAAACTGGTGCAGCTTGAGGTGCTGTATATTCAGTGTTCTAAGTCAACAGCTTTAAAAGTGTTCAATACTTTGATTGACATGGGTGGCAGAAAAATCAAGATTTAAAGCCTGGATGGAGTAAGGGGTATTCTGGATATATGACCATTATGAAGATGAAATTTTAAGCCATTTTGTTCAATGGAAGAAATTTCATACTCTACTTCATACTCATTTTTTTATATCTTCCAGGTTAATCATGTGTTATATCAGCTCTGAATAGCAAATTAATTTAAGCTTAGTCTTTTGAGATGGACTTGGTTTCCTGTGGATATAAATGAAAACAATTCATGTCTGGCTTGTTTTGAAGTTCAGACATGCCCAAGCTCTTAGTTCTGATGAGCATTTTGGTGCAAAAATTACAGCCAGTGTGGAATGGATGAGGTGAAAAACATTCCTTCTTTTTCCCTTTTCCTTGGGGAAAATAGGATGGAAATAGGATTATAATCCTCTCTTGATTTGGTAAAATGGATGGGTGGTACAGAACCTGAAAGCAGTCCAGGATGGGACATCTATAACAGTGTTAACTTAGTTCTGTGCTCTCTTGAAAGCAGAGGGAGGAAAAGAGGGACAGAGAACAAGAAGTGTGTGAGTTGGAAGCAGAAATGTCACTTCAGTAACACTTAATGATGCATTATTGTCTGTTAACTGCAGTATTTGTAGCGTGTCAAGTTAATAGTAGTCCAGCATCTACCAGGACCCAGTTCTTGCCCTGCTGATTCGCAGAGCAGCATGTCTCTCTGCAGGAGTGGATTCATTTTCCATTTGTTTTCTTGCTGCAATTCCATATGGGGCAATGTGCAAACATGAGCAGTGACCTTGGGGAAAATGCAGAAAGGCTGTAGGAAGGGGGAAGTATGAGAAACTGTAGTATGCTGGAGACTGTATAGGATCTGTTAAGTAGAAGGCAGAAATCATGCTAGTTTACTGTTCCTGCACCTGAAAGAAGGTGCAGGAACGGTATTCTTAAAGTATTGCAGAGCAGTCCGATCAGGGGGGAAAAGGTGGTACATTTTTCTGCTATACTTAAAGTTTGTTTCATATTTTGTCCATTTCCATTGTAATTCCACTTTCAGAGATCTTCAAAAAAATCTTTGCTTGGATCGCTTTGCGAAAGCGTCTGCTTTAATCTTCAGAGAAATCTTAGAAACCAAAAAGCCCTTCCTTCCTGGTTAGTCCAGGCAGTATTTTTTCCTGTTAAGAGTCCTGCTTCCTGAATCAAGCAGTATTAGTTCTTGGATTTCCTTATGAGATTAGAGTAGACTTGCACTGTTCTTGGCAGTGAATAGCATTTATCTGCCAGTATGATGAGAAGAGGAGGCACAAAGGCCTCTGCCCTTTAACAATCCATTGCTTTATTTCTTCGAGGAAACATCTTCATGTTATTGTCTCGAAGTCCAGCACTTTGCATGTCAGTTTGATCTCTCTGCTTTAGCTGTTAGCAGCGATAGAACTCTAACTTTTAATATCAAGTGACACCTAGTTGCCATTATCAGTTTTCCTTTTCTAAGAGTCTTTCTATCTCCATTCCATAGGCACAGCCTTTTTTAATATTTGGAATTCAAGATGGTCTGGATTTGACATGAGATACATGGGATCGAAGTTCCTTGTATCAAATGTAATTTATTAATGATTGAACACTTTCTTTTACAAATACATTTTTAATTTTTCCTCAAATGTAGCTGTTTTGTGAACACTTTCTTGGGGAAATTGTTTGCCCAAGAATGCTTGGGGAAGCAGAAATACCATGGCAACTACTGAGAAGAAATACATAGAGAGTCACATAAAATATTTCAAGCAATTACTTTCAATCTGCTGTAACTATAAGGTTAAAGAGCACGATGGAAGTTCTGCTGATGCTCTAAGCCCAGTCCTCAAAGGGGTGGTTTCAAAGCAGCTCTACCTGGATTTATCAGGCTGCCTGGTAGAACCTACTTCAAGGCGCTAACCAATAAACCTGTGCTGTTTAATATTTAATGGCAGCCATTCTGTCCTGTCCTAACCTCTTCTGCTTTTTCTGTCTGCTTGTGAGTGACAGAATTTGGTAAAGAAAAAATGTAGCGTGAATTTCATGGAGGAAGTCCTTCAGTTCAGCTAAATGGGAGCTGAATTCAAGAGTAGGAGATCTTACCCTACTTCAGTAGGGGAGCTCTGTGAACCCTGTGAAATAATGCTAATTAAAAGCATCAGAACTCAGACAAGGCTTTATATTCTACATTCCCCCACTCTCCTTCCTTGGTTGCTAATGGAGATTGTGATGACTGAGACTTCCTAGCTGTCTTGGATTTTCCCATTTGTCCTGTAAGGCCAGACCCGCTGTACAAGTGCGGAGTTACTTGGAGTATTTCTATTCTGTATGTTTGCTATAGCTTCGAGAAAGGTTAATGGAACTTGAAAGCTTAATAAAAAAAGTTGTAATAGAAGCCCTGGAGCAGTGGGTGCTGGTACTAGCAGCAGGCAGGCCGGGTTTTCCTCATCCGGGGGGCACTAGGCGCGCTGGAGCAGTGCTTGGACCTGCCAGGAGAGGGCGCGTGTCCTCCAGAGGAGGCCGGGCTCCCTCGGCCTTCCCGCCTGCAGCCGGGCCTTGGGGAGCCGGGGCTGGGGCCATCTTGGGCCTGAACTCAGAGGAGGATTGAGGTTTGTGTCGACTCTGAAGTAGGTGGTTTGCTCTTAAAGGCTAGCGTTCCTCGTGGCAGTTTTCCCATAAAAATGTTAAGTGACCGCCACAGAAGTGAAGCCTTAAGGTTTGCCGTAAGAGTTTAATTTTCATCCTCCTGTGTTTTAACAGGCCTCGTGGCAGATCCGTTTCGTTTCCTTGGTGTGGGGTTAATGGCATGATAGGTAGAGGGATATTAGGAAATAATTCTTAATTATAAGCTATCCTGAAATGCTAAAAAAGGAGATGTGCACGACGTTTTCATGAAGAGGCAACACAGCTAGCCTACTAAATCCAAAAGGATAAAATAATAATTTGCACAGTAGGATTCTATGAAGCTACAGGGGCAGGTAACAAGATTTGAACATCACTGATTGGTCTGTGAGCAGATCCAAAGTACATGCAGTGAGTTCAGCAAAAGAACCTGCTGGTGTGTCAATTAAATCCATCCAGTGACCAGTCCAAACAAGGGCAGTTCTGCTTCCAGCATTCGGTGCCTCTTTCTGTCGCAGGAGCTCATTCCCTACTAGACAATTCTAATGACTGAAGAGTACTTCTGTTTTTTATATCTTCAGAGCACAATCCAGTAATGCAGGGAGAGCTGCATTACATATCTTGATCCCAATATTAGAAAGGGAATAAACAACTCGCAATCAGTTTTAAATGAGAGGCACAAGTGGAACAGATGATCATAGATTGAGGTTCAGGCAGGATAATGCTTGCTTCAACATGTTCATCACAGGCAGTGTTTCACGTATCATGTGTATTTGTATGTGTGTCAGAACAGGTGATTTAATGTACAGAAATTATGGTTTTGTTTGTTTTTAAATCTCCTTCATCATTTTGTTTATCAAAATAGATATGAACCCCTCATATAGATAGACACTCCAAATGCCTCGTCATGGACCGGAACTGCAATTAGGTTTTAAAGACTGGTTTATCACCGAATGCATAATATTATGAAGTTACTGTCAATGATGAAAGTTGAGATCCAAACATAATCTGTTGGTGTAATTAAACCCAGTCCTTCTGTATTTACAGAAACAGGACTCACTCAGCTCATAATAGCGAGATGCTGCTACAGGAGAGTTAGATTAATTTTATCCATGGTGAAGTGTGCAGCAGTTGGGCTTACATTTAGAACTTTGATCCTCATGCCTTGTGAAAATCCCAAGTGATGTTTGCAGATGCTGGCAGTGTATCCTGGAGGACTTCCAGAACAAATTAACAAATGCGGTTGCAGGCAAAACAGGCAGTTTTAGGAGACACATCTGAAGTGCAAAACACAGTGAAGACAAGAACTGTCTTAGGTTGTAAAAAAATAAAAATAAAAAGTAGTTTTAGATTGCATTGCATTAAAATGTAGGACCTTGTGGCTTAGGCCTGCGTAGCTTACTTAAAAATATGGTATTCTCCAAAATCTGCCTCAAATTTCTCTTCCCAGTCTCTGCTTCTCACATTGTCATGAAAGCTTATGACAGTACTGAGAAGAAGACGACAAAGGAAACAATGAGAGCTCTTGGCTCAGTGTTGTGGCATGGAGCAAGGATGAATCCGAAGGCACTTTGCCAATTTCTCCATGAGAAACCTAATATTGTTTATTATAGGAAATATGCAGCAAATTAATGCCTTCAGTACTCAGAAGTGTTCGGAAGCATCCCCATGTTCCATCATTTACAGTCTGCTGTGGATTCTATAATTCCCTGCCTTCCCTTTCAGAAAACATCTCTGGGTGGAAAGATTAAGCGTTCTAGGATCTCACTGCAAGCCACAATTGCATGGAGTTCAGAAAACGCTTGCTGTGCTGTTCTGTGCTATTTGGGCTGTGCTGTAGATGTTTTCGACCTCTGCAGCAGAACATCTAGGTTTGTTATTCAGGATAGAAGCCTGCATTCTTTCTGTGTGTAACATTATCCTGAGAAAATAGCTCTGTAGTTTTGTCTGTTTGTGTTTTTCCTTGGCATCGGGTACCGGCCACTGTTAAAGTAGGAGTCTAGAGTACTAGAATAGCTGGAATAGTTAAGGCTAGCCTTCTACGCTAAAGTTGAACTTGTTCCAATTTCTACATATTTTTAGATACTGTAGCATGATATTTCATGCCCTCTAAGCCATGGCCCGAGGGCAGCAGCACTGGTGTGGCAGTTCCCTTTACTCCTGTGGGACTAATGGTGTGAATACAGCGCATGATTCTGCATCAATTCGTTTCTTTAATGAAACTCATTAACTATCACAGCTTGTTCTTCGAAGTAAATGTTGTCACAGTTTATACACGTATGCATAAATTTCATACAAATAGGAATTTTTCTGTGTAATGAGTCTGCAGTGTAGTACCTGTGTTCCTGGGCAGTATGTTTATTAATAGAGTGGAGAAATTTAAGTCTGAGGGCTGCCCATGGTGAATGATTCTGAGTAAATTGGTATAATAAATGGAAAGGAAAACACAGCACTTAGTGACATTTTTAGCTTTGTTCATGTGTTCCTGTATAAGTAGGATTTTTATAATGATCTGATTTCTTTCTCAGTTTTATGTGCGGGAGGAACCAGGTGGCTATTGCAGAATGTTACAGGGGATGTAAAGACTCAGTAGAACTGTGGTGGGGGAATGAAATCTCAAGGTTATGACTGGGTAGCTTCTATTACCAGGTATTATTCAAGATGAACACGGTGTGCAGTTTACACTATTCGATCTAATCACCTCCTCTCTAATGAAATGAAAACGTAAAATGATTGCATTTCCAACTGGGGGTATTCTTCTCTAGGCAAGGAAGTATTCCTTTGCCCCCTAAAATAAGTTCAGTTCTTTCCATTTAACTATAATTTTTAAAAGTTCCACAGATCTGGATGCAGCTTGGCAGTTGTGGTTGCTTTTATTTTGCTCTAATTTCCCACTTCCCTAACTGAGTCAGAATGTGACCGTGTCTCATCCTCCTCGTTCTCACCACTGCACTTGATTCTGTATGTGGATGTGGGGACAAACAGAGGCACACAGACGTGTGCAGTACCCCTACCCAAACAGCCAACAGCCCGTGCTTGTTTCTGTACTAGATAGTGTTCAATCTAGTTGTATCCTGCTGTATTACATTGCTTCAGTACACAATCTTAATCCATTTCTTAGTTACAGTTTTCTAGAGTTAGCCTGCGTGGTTTCTGCAGTCTAACTCTTTTATAGCCAGTTAACATTGTCTTAATTTCTCAGCAGGATGAGTTGATGCAATCTTGCTCCTTTACGTTAGTGTATAAATTAAAAAGAATATTACGTACATAAAAATGAAGTAGCTGAATTTAAAGGTATGTAGACACAGCACAAAAATATTTCTCTTCTATAGGTACATAAGGTTTCAGCATTGCTGTTATAATTTGAACTACAGTCACTGATGGAGCCTGTATGTTTGACTGCAGCTGTTACTCGAAATGAAGAAGGTAAAACCTTCTGGTTGTTCACGCAGTGTGTGCAGAAGGCTGCTTCAGTCTGCTGGGGCTCGTGTGCATTGAACCTGCAGTGGGCTGCGATTGCAGCTAGTCACTTGTCACAGAGGCTTTGAAAATTACTGTAAAGGTGCGGGAACGCACCCGCGTGTGTGTGCACAGGGAATCATAAATCATTAATACGTTCTATTATCTACAGGTTTTGAATTTCAATGCAAATTTTTCAATTTTCTTTTGAGCTACTTTGGCTCTTAGGAGTACACATGAGGATCAAAGAATAGCAACATGGGTATCAAAGCGCAAAAATATTTCTAATTCCAGGTTTTGCTGCGTACTCTGCACTTGACACATTACAGCATGTTGTCTGTTACGATTTCTGATGGTGACTTCACTTAACCTTGTAAAATACATTGAAGTCTGTAGTTGAAAAAGCTGCTTAAATACAAAATACTTGCATTGTGATGTTAATGGTGAGTTCTTACTGGTGATTGGATGTTTTTAAAAAAAAAAAGTTCTACGTCTTCCGTACTTGGATTTTTCGAGTGATGCTAGCCAAGTGCGTTCTTTGATTTGGGAAAGCAATCGTGACCAAACCATTGTGACTGTTTTGAAAATCACCTCTCAAACATACAGGGTCATCACAGTAATTACCACTACAAGAATCTGCAACGCTTGTCAAAGCAGTGCACTAAGCCTGAATGGTCTTGCTTATTCCTTAAATTCTCAGTTAATTCAGTTAACCTGCCTAGTCATGTCTGTGGGCAGAAATTATGCTGGAAAGAGAAACAGACAAAAAAACATAGGAGTCTTATAGGATGAAGCATGCCCTGTACCATCATGCTATCTTAGATACAATGAGAATAATGCATGGAATTTTTTACAGAAAAATTAAATCCATTTGAAGTCTTGGCAGAGCACAGTGTCCAGCAGCATGGCCATTGCTGTCATTCCATTCAGCTTAATATGTGCAAACCAAGCAGTTTCACTAAATTGCAGCAGTAAAACTTTTGTTCCAGCAGCCAAGTTAATCATTTGACTCTTCATTGGAGTGACTGCTTCCATGACACTTGGATGGAGCTTATGGTTGACACACACACACAATTAAAACCTGCCCTTCAAAAGTGTAAGTCACAGAGACCTAACGAAAGCTCTGTCATGCTGTTAAACAACTTTTCATGAAAAGATGTGGTTGGGAATTGTACCAACAAAGGTACTGCAATTTACAGGTCTCAACACCTGTGAACACGGTGGAATACTATTTAGGTTGATTCTGGCCTTAGCCATAGGTTCTGATTCTTCTTGAATGTGAGCTTTTAATCTCTTAGCAATTTAAATGTTCATAGGATTGTTGATTTCTTTTAATTAACATCTAGCCTGAAATTAAGCAGTTCTTGGACAGTCTGATTTCTCACTGCCTTTATGTGGCGCTTGTGCATGGTTAACAGTTGGAAAGATTACTAGGTTTAGTAATAAGATTATGCATATAACAACTTCAAGAAAACACATGCTATAGCTTTACAGAAACTTATGGTCAACAGTATTAAAACCTAAGTACTATTAATTGAAGTATGCTAATAACATAGTTTCAGTGCAGGGTGGAGACTCTCAGTGTTTGGACAGATGGAAAGGGCCATCTTCCTTTCTGAGGACCGGTAAGACCCATAGGAGGGCTGGAGGGAATGGCAGCTTGTTAGCTTTTGTCCCGGGGACGCGTTAACCTCCTATGGACAGCTTAATGCTCAGCAGCTTTGCAAAGTTCTTTCAGCCCACTAAGGATGATTACCTCATTCTAACAGCAAGCAAAAACATTGTTTGTTCTTTCATTACAATAATTTTAGCATGTTATAAACAAATAGCTTTGTGTGCAACTTTGCAAGGCTGATACAGTGTCATGTCCAATATGGTATTCATGGGATCCATTTAATATCTGTATATTTTCACATCTGAGAAGCACCTACAACCTGTGTAGCACTGAAGTTAAAATATCTTGCTTATTTCCAAGATGCCTTCATGACATGTATTATTTTCTAATAATTAACTAGTCGAGCTGAGGATTTTTGAGTCTAGAATTTTGGCCTCAGCTTTTTCGCTGCTTTTTTAATGCCACGGAAACTGGAGATGTCACTGAATCATTCAGAAGGAATAATATAATTAGAGAGGAGAAAACTGGCATCTGAGCAGAACTGGTCTGCCACAGCTCCTGATGATGGAGTCAGACTGGGAGCTGGCTTCCCAAGCCCTGCAGAACTGTTGTGACTGCAGTGTTTGCAGTCGCTTAGCTGCTCGTGTTAAAAGGCGTGCATCCAGACTAACAGCAGATGTGCCGCCATGCTCAGTCTCTTAAATCTGAAGATTATAAACATTTAAGATGCAAATAAGACTTGTGTGGTAGAGCTGTTGCTTTTGTATTTTTGACAGTCAGGCCTGTTGGTTGGTTTTGTCGTTTGTTGCTTGTTAGGAGAAGGCTGTCCTGGCTGGCAGAGCTGAAACGAGATCTGCCAGCTTTTCCTCCTGCTTTGTGGCTACCCGTGCTGTCTTGCTTTCCTTTCTGCCTGCTCCATTCTGGTGAGTGGAGGGTGAGTTTGAACTGCAAGCAGTGTACTTTGACAAAAAGGTTCTGCAAGTCTCAGTATCTCAATGACATCTGAGATCAGGAAGATTGAGTGCATTGTGCATCCACATTTTGAAACACATCCTGTGCCCACGTTTGTCCCTCTGACTTATTTTGTTCTCATTTTATTTCTCTTTGTTTTAGGAGCAAAAGTAGATGCAGCATGACCCACATTTTTGCAAGTTGTTAATCTGTTTATTTCATATATTAATGATGTATTAATTATATTAAATATGTATTAATTATGTATTTGCCTTGTCTATTGTAGATATAGATGTAGTGTGCACCTTCACTTTTGACCTTATTTTCCTTGTTTCCCAGCTTCTGTTTGTTTTTGTTTGTTTTCTCTCTGCCTAGGAACAAAGAAGTTCTCAGCAGTCTTTAAATCATGTATCAAAAACATTAACTTCAGATGCCTGTTATTACTTCCATGCCTTCTAATATTTATGTAAGTAGGCTATCACAGCAGCCACAAGACAAGTACACTGAGAGGGAGAAATGTAATTATTCAGGAGCTTACTGACACTCCTGGTTGTAGCTCCAAATACATTTTGGCATGTGCTTACATTGCCAGTTTGCGCTTGGCACTACTGCTGCTGTTTACGCTGGAAGTGTTCATCTCCCAGGAGCCTTTTTTTGCCAGTTCTTGTGTTCTTCCCACTCACCAATTTATTTGGTGTCAGCATGTTGCATTGCTAGGCTTTGTAACGTGTGCCATACTCTTCCATTTTGCTGCCGCTGTACTTAGTGGGTTACTGACCTTCCAGAGACATCTTTCATCTCTTTTTTGCATCCCACTATTGACAAAATGCATTATTTGGGACTCTGTAAGGTCAAGCTGCCACTGAACTAGATTAACTGGTTTATTGTAATTGCCAGATTTCCAGTGGTCAGTCTGCCCTCTCCTTCCTCTCCTTTCTTTTCTGCTGGCTTGTGCTTTCTCTGAACATTTCTTGTTGAGGTTTTCTCAAGCACTCCACACCATAATATTTCTTAGAAAAAGCAACGGGAAAAACTGTTCTCAATTAGATGATTACTTGCCAGTGTTTTAGGAATATGATTTAGTTTAATCTCCCTTCATTGACCTTAATGAAAAATATAAAACTGTGTGAGTATTAGGAAATTGCTTCAGTTTCTTTACAGCAGGATCATAGTAAATTTCTCTATATTGGCAGAGAAAGTAGTACATGGAAAAAGAGATGAGAGCAGTCATAAAAATGGAAAGAGTTTGGCAAAGCAAATAACTCTGCTTGAGTAATGCCAGGATAACCAGATTCCTACTGCTGTCACCCCTTAACCTTTTCAAAATAAGAGCCAGAACTCTTTTTTTGGTGTTTAAAACCAAGATAATACCCAACAAAATGTTATGACTCCACCATTCTTAAACCTGTTGAACTGAAAATGCCAGGGAACAAGATATGTTAATAAGTGTGTTTAGCATGCATCATCCAACATAAAATGAGAGGTACTAGCATAATCTTTTTGTGAATATGGAGACATGCGTGTCTGTGAGCTAACGCTACCTTGCGGCTGCTTTATCTTGACCTGGAAAATAGGGGGGGAAATCCCTGAATCTCAACTGACAGAATATCTGGTAGCTCTCCTTTGTTCAGGACAGAGACCTTGCCGGCTTAATTGCCAAGCCAGCAGATGTTAGCTGCTGGCAGCTGGAACGGCGTTGTTCACCTGCTGGGAGGATGTCTGATGGACCCAGACACATCTGACAACGTTGGCTGCAGAGTGCTTCTGGCTCTTGTAATGTAATGAAATTGTGACTGCCTTGTGCTGTTTTATGGCAGCTGATCTGTTCTATCAAGTACTATACCATAATAATTGTGAATTTCAGTTTTCTTTTTGAATTAAAATTGCCCACAAAGATCGACTTCTTAGAAGACTTAAGGCTCTTAGTGTGTGGCTGCTGAAGGAAATATTTAAAGACACTCGTAATTTTATAGTTGGGCTGTGAAATGAGTTTAAAACCTGTTAGAGTAGCTGTGACACAGAGTCATTAAACTTACCTTTTTTCTTTAGGTGGCACCTTTCTTCCTTACATCAAAACATTTTCAAATAGGGGCCAGATAGGAGAGCTTAATTTCTTTCTTTTGGTGTGGTATTTCAATTAAATGTAGCAGTGAATTGAGTAGCTTGCCTGAAGAAATGTAAGTACAATCCTTTAGCAGAATTCACAGCTGGAATCTGCTGATTTTTTTTTTTCTGTTGAAGGTGGTGTTGAACTTGTCTGCTTACAAATTAAACCTTTTTCTTCTTTCCTCTTGTCTCTTCCTTCTGAGATCATCTTTATTTTCTCGATCTTCTTTGGGATCTTGTCACTCTTCTCTGTCTAGCCCGTGTTCTGCTGGTCCCCTGTGCCAAGACAATGACCTTGAATTAAGAAACGAAGCTCAGAATCCATTTCTCTCAACTCTGAGCCCTTATTGGTCTCCTTGATGGGTTGAGAAGAGCTGTGTAAAGCTGAAGCCTTCAGCAAGCAAAGGTCACTTGGCTTTTCATGATGTCTAGGTTGGGGCTGACTGGTCTGAACATCCATACTTCTTAACCATTCTAATGGTATTTACATCGTTCTGAAATGTTAAAATTAAATCTGGTCGTGGTAAATTCATGGTACAGTTACAATTATCGGGAATTGGTATCTTCTGCGAAGCACCTACTTTTCCTAGCCAAAGTAATTCTTATCCTGAAATTCAAACTTAAGTTAATATTAACTTATGTTTGAACAAGTTGGTAAATGAAAAGAGGTACAAAAAAGTGTTAGCTGTTAAGGGAAACTAAACATAACTCCTATCTTACATAACAGTGAATTAACCTTACTGATTGACTCTGTCAAAATCTGCATTGACCGCAGCATTCTTCAGCAAATGTATTTCAAAGAAGAATGATTTTTCACTGTCAAAGATGAGTTTGGCTGCCCCATAAAAAGCTGTGTTCAGTGGGGATCTCCTTAGTATGCTGGAAAACAGAAACAAGTAATTGATCAGCTACATTCAAACTGCTTATTATGTAGTAAGCTTCCTTTTTCAGATTTGCATAAAAAGTGATTGAGTGCTGCATTTCAATTTAATTGGTTGTGATGAATTCTTATGCATATTAAGCTGTAAAATTTTAAATTTTTATAAAAGGTATTCAGCTGTTTTTAGCAATGTTATTGCTGAATACTTGGGAGACCATGTTGAGGAGGTCTCGGTTATTACATATGCATGTAGTATATTATACGTGCCCGTGTGCTGTTTGTTTCTGTGCATGCCTACCTGTCCTTTAGTTCCTAGATGTCCATTGAGACTGGTATGACGTTCTGCCAGCAGAATCTTGATAGTATGAACTTGAAATCCTGTTAGCAATGTATAATTCATGGCTGCCTGGTGGATTTTGCCAGTCTCACCAGTTGTGTATGTTTGCTAATCTATATGATGTGGTGGAAAACAAATATTGGAAATGTCATTTAGATTTGTGGCTATCGAGAAATTGTCGTTTCAATATAACTTTGTTCAGGAGAAAATCTTAGTCTTATATTAAATGTTGTCTGGGCTTCTTATAAATACTAATGCTCCAAATGCACAGAAGTTTATGATGCTTCCTTCACTTAAAGGATTGGCTTAAATGTAACTTGCTCGGATCATACTATGCTGAAGTGATCACCTGTTGGCTTCTGTAGTTCTGTGTTTGTTGAAGTTTTTGTTGATAAAGGCATGGCACATTCAAACTAATATGCCCCAGGAAATAGGTGCAGATAGTTTGACAAAGTTAGTTCAACCATCGTTACCCTAATAAATGACTTATATCACCGTTCTGCATGTAATGACTTGAGCGACATTTCATTGCCTATGGTAGCTTTTCAGTTCTGACATTTTAAAAAGCCCCAGTTCTTCTCTGTGCCGTGTCTGTGTACTGATACATGGGCTTTTTACCTCTTTTTGCAGTATTTATATACAACTTACTGGCAGTGACTGTTATTACCCAGAGCATCTGTTTTGAAAGGTCGGTGTATCTGTCCATGTTGACTGAGCTGTTAAGAGGCTTTTTCTGACGTTCTGGGCATTTTGCCACTGCTTCTGTCCGAACTTTGTCTGTGTTTTTTATCAGCTGGTTTAGTTAATGGTTGCTTGCTTGATGTTGATCCACTGATTTACATTATAATTAAGAATGAGTAGGAGTTTATAAAGGAACTCCAAGCTCATATGTAACACAGAAGTAATGCTGCTTTAAATGAATTTCTGACGATAATTGAGTGTAAATATTAGAGTATCAAACAGCTGGTCGTTCACCTCTTGGTGGGTTGTCTTGGACTGCGTGTGCGGTTTTGCTGTCGTTAAGTGTGGAGCGGTGGCTGTGTTTGTATCGCATCTTTCAGCGCGGAGCTCGTGCTTCCCATGGCTGTGTGGTATGCTCTGCTGCGAGTTGTGACAGACGGTGTGCCCACACGGAGCTGTGTGATGTGGGTACCTCATGTTTCCTGTCTGGCGATTTCTATAGAAGCAGAGCCATGTTGTCAGTCAGAATCGTCCCAGAGAAGCAAAACAGCGATTTGGCAAAGGAGGATGTAAGGTGAAGGAAGAAGGGGATTCGGCAGGACCTGAAATTCCTTCTGCTCATCCCCTTGTCTCTTGGTTAAGAAAAGCAATTCACAGCAGGTGTAGAATGCAGCACAAGGAATGCAGCTCAGCTCTGCCTGCACTCCCAGTCATTTCTCTGTGGCGAAGGCCTTGCTGAGGCAAACACACAGCTGGAGGGCATGGCTTGTTGTGGTCAATGCAGACAAGACATTGACAGATTTAACTTTAGACCAAGTGAATTCTTTTCTGTTGGTCTCGTTTCCATCTGTGTAAATCTGTTGTTAACCAAAACTATGCTGCCTGCATAATTGTAACTGTAAATAAGGGAAATATTAAATTCTGGGCTGTACGCATGCAGTGAGGGTAGGAGCTGTGATTCTGCAGGTAGTTCTGCTATTATCGTATAACCCATGTCAAGCACAAACATTGTTAGTTGTTATAATGCCAGAAAAGCCAGAGAGAAGCTCAGCTGACAGAAGGAACCGAAGATAGAGGCTTGCCATTTCTGCTGGCAAGGTTTTGCAGTACTTGCTTGTAAATACTGCGGCTGAATTGAGAAGTAGTCTGCTTGTCTGGCCACGTCACATTGGTGCGTCTCATACAGTCTGGACTTTCCTACTTGCCTCACGTGTAGCAGTGTAATTGTATCTATGCACAGGGGAGGAATCTGCTTAGGAGCCCAGAACGCCTTTCATGGGCTGTTTTGTGCAAGACTGTCAGTAAGCAAACTGTCTGAGAGCAGCAGGGAATGGCCGTGCAATTTCCCATGCTCTACCTGTCCAAAGAGCGCACCTAAAGCTCAAACGAAAGAAGAGATCTTGAAAAGTGTTGAGCTCTTTCTGGTAAACTTCTTCCTGTCCTGATTTCTCGTATTCCTTGCTGCTAGAAGATAAAATGTCAAGCAGCATGAGACGTATTTATGTATCCACAGCTGACATTTTTAGAGTCACTAGATGGTATTTAGGCCCGGATGACTGAAAATGCTGTGGTGTGTGCTTATGAAGGTAACGTTTTTTGCTTTTCAATGTATGAATCAATGGCAAATGAAATGCACTTGGAATTAAGTTCTATGTTTAGAACTGTTTGGTGCATGGAATTCTGGTGGTACTGGGACAGAAATCGAGAGGATTGGAAGGGCTCCGTAGCCAAAGAGCGCTTCCTGTAGAGCTTACTTGCTGTACACCAGTTCTGTGGGATCTTTGAGGGTCTCAGGTGATGGTGGGATCGGTACCTGAAGTAACACAGGAGTCTGGTGCACCAGCATGACTCAGGGAATGGAAATAAGTGAAGACAAAACGCATTTCCCCTGTACAGTACAAACAGTATCAATTATCTACATATACTTCCCTCTTCCTACTCTCCCCAGATTTAATAAGTGTCTTTTTTTCCTTTCTTTGTTTCTCTGACAGAGTTATCATCAAATCAAGGGAGAATTTCTACCATAAAGCCACTGCAAGAAAAGAACTCTGTAAAAGGTATTGTGTTTTTACAGTTGCTTACCAAGCGTCTCTTCAGTAATTTGCTGCTTTGTTCCTATGTATGTTATTAATATATTACACTTTTGTTTTTAGGATTATCTCTATACCTCGTGGAAATACGTTGGTTTGTAGGCTATGGAAGGCCAACTAAAATTGATTTTCAAATAGTGGTAGGATGGCAAATACTAAAAATGTGGAACTTAGACTGGAGCCTTTTTAATTCTGATTTGTGTTCAGTGCTCAGGTGCTGATGAATGTAAAATTCAAGTGCTAGGTGTGAACGTTTCTTTGATTACTGACAAGATGGATGGCAATCGTTTGTTTGACTTCACACCATCTCTGATCCTTGTCTCTCTCCTACTGTCAAAATTCTCAATTAGTTTCATTCTGACCCTCAGTGCAGGAAGGGTCTCCTGCTACGGGACTTCCTCCTACAGCTGCATTTACAGCAGGTGGACTCTGAGTGTTCAGTTCATGACCTGCTGCTTGTTCTGCTTTCCTGAGGTGTTTCTGTATCTGAACAAGCTAGACTGACATCTGTGACTATGTCCTCTTTCTGCAGTAACGGTCACACTTACGAGATGTCTTCCTCTGTTCACACCCTGCCAGCTATGTCAAAGCCTTTCTTGAGATCCAAAGGCCTGTCCTCCAGTTGCTTAGAGGATGACCACAAGCATTTTTGGCTGCTGTGAATTCACCTCTCTACTTTGAGTCTGTTTTAAACCTTGGGCTTCTGTGGTGAATAATGGGATTAAATATTGCAGTACTCTTTTGTTTGCTTTCCTGAAATAGCACTCCCTTCTGTGTAGCATTTTATTTTTCTCAGTGTAGGTAGATTATGGTTTTAGCCAAGTATTCTTTTAAAATAATCCTTTGAACCAGAAGTATCATGTTGCTGATTTTTAATAAGGTTATTTCTATTCTTATTTAATTACTTTTACATTAAACGTTGTCATCTTTATAGATGTCCAAACTGAAGGTGTGTGTATATTGCCCATTTCTAGTCTCCATGGGAAGGTTTCTGAGCAGAGATTACATTGCACTTGCTGTTTGAACTGCTTGCTACTCATCTCTTGCTTATAGAATCTTAATAAAGTAAGTTAAGTGTTGTAGCTGGAAGACATTCCTGCTCATACGGGGCAGGATTTTGATACAATAGAAGGAACTTGTTTAAACTCCTGAAGTAACTAGGCAGTTAAAGCAAAATCATTATTTTTCCCACTCAGCAGTCATCAGCAGAATGTTTATTAAAAAGGAATGTTTGAATAGAAAGTTGTTTCTTGGAGCAGGTACTTAATGATCTGGAAGAATTATTTCTGCATCCAAATAACTGTAATTAAGCAATTGTGATAAGTGCATTCCTGGAAAGAGGAAATATTACTGATTAGCAACATAAACTACAAAAAGCATTAAGATTTAGTCAAAGATACTAAAGTAGAATTGCCTCAAAAGGGATGAAATCAGTGTCTAACTATATAGCTATCGGGAAGAAAATAACCTTTCCAAATGATAATTGATGTTGACGCCCCTAAGTACAGTACTTTTCCCAGTTCCTACTGGTTTTTTGGATCAGGGTCAACCTCATGCTAGGATTCAGTTAGACCAAATGCTTGCTTGAGTCTGTGTGCTATCAGGCTGCAAACAGAAGGGCCCTCAAGTGCAGCACTTCAATGCACTCAAAGACTTCGAGGCCAAGGTGCACAACTGGTCCTGCTATTTTAGAAAAGAATTGAATGCAGAGATTTCTGCTGCCTCTACTATTAACATTTTTCCATGTCTGGTACAAGAGTGTTCAGCTGTAACCACTGGATTTCTTGTCTTGAATTAGGAGAACAGAAAGAAAATCTTTACTTATTCAGCATGCCACTGAGGAAGTTATCTGTATCACTTCTTCCTGTGACCGACTGTATTTAAGGCTCTTTGGTGGTTCTTTGCTATGATGGGATAGAATCCAGTGGTAAAGACGTTTGGATTCTAAGTGTTGAGAAAAGTAGGTTAGGTCTGTAGTTAGGGCTATCTTTAAGACTTGAGTTTATCTTCTAGGAAATAGGTATTGCATTACCTCACCTTCTCCTTGTCTCAGAAACTCACTTTCATTTTGTTTGGATGCCAGTAGCAAAAGCATGAAGTTTCCTTTTGTTGTTCTGAACTGCAGATCCAAGAGGAGCAGCAGCACAGTAGTAGAGTTCTAAATGGAGTCTAGATGGAGTCTTACGATAAGGCAAATTTGGAGCACACTTTATAGGCAGGAAATGAGGAATAGGAAAGAGGGAAATCCCTTGGGGTTCAGTATGTTGTTAATATGTTGGTGGTTGCAAGGTTGTGGTGACCTGTGCAGCCTTTGAGCTGCATGCAAAGCTGAAGAGAGACAGCATCCAGCACCTCTGCACTGTGCTGGCAGCTGTGGGATTGCTGACTGATAGCAAGCTGCTTGACTCTGTCTCCTATGTCACCTGCTACTGGGAGAAGCACACACTTTTTTTTCCTTAGTGATATGAGAGACAGTCGAATTATTCTAGCTGAAGTTTTCCTAAAAGAGGAAGTGAACCTGAGAGAGAGATCTATTAGGGAAATCTCCAGTTCAGATGTTCAAATGTTGGTAGCTATAAGCCTGCGCTGTCTTTTTTCAAAAATAGCTCTTACAGTAAATAATCAAATCTTTGTTGTGAAATTGTTACTTGCAGTGCTGTCATAAAAATCATTTTTGATAAGCAGATGAATGTAACAAACAGTCTAAGTACAGAACTGCGCTTCTGTTCCATGCAAGCGAAAGCACTAAATGAGTAAAGAGCATTAGAATGTGCACGAATCAATGGGGTTACTATGGCTGCTTGATTTACCCAGTGATATGAACAAGTCGTGTCCTGAACGTTATTCTCTGGAGGCTATTTTGGCTGCTGGTATAACCCTGAAGAGGACAGCATGCTTGGCTGATAGAACAGAAGATGCTTCCAGATGATGAGAGATTTCTGCTTTGAAGATGGAACAGTGCCTCGCACCTGAATGCAGAGAAGGAAATGGGCAGTTCTCGTGGCCTTGTTTCTGCCCCTCAGACAGCAAGGCTCTGGAGGGGGATGTTTTGCAATGTGTAACAAAGGCTGTTCTGTTGGCAGTGCTAGAGATGTTACTTGCCAAATTCCATCATATGGAATGATGAGTCTCTTTGAGGCTGTCATTAAAATGTATCTGTTTTTCCTGCTCTTACATGTTTATGCATTAACTGAATGACAATCCAAGACGTAAGATGAGCTTAGTACTTGTATTTTGCTCAGATATAATTTATCAGTTCTCAGATGCGTGTTTGTCTTGTAGCACTAAAACAGCTGTGGTGTTAACCATGACAAACTTGGATTTCATCCTAAACTTATGAGTGTAAAATGAACTTGGATTGCATTTTAAATTTACAGATGCTGAAACAGCAGAGGGTCTGTCTGAGCCATCTTTATCTGCACATACAACTGCAGAAAGCAGGTCCATAGTTCCGGTCTGAGTAGGTTTACTTAATGCCTCGGGCTTCCATATTTAGCTTGGTGGAAAAAACCTCACTTAATTTAGAATGAGACAGATGTTACTGGAGAGAATTAGAGCTAGTGGGCCTCATTCTGTTTCTTCCCTCTTTTCATACTGCTTTAATCTCCTCTTCGTTGATACTGGTCCTGATTTAAAGCAATGCAGGGTCTAAATCTGGCTGGTTTTAATGAGGGGTTGAAATACAAGTGAGTAATGTGGTAGGATTGATTGGTAAGCAGCTAATAAAATTCATTTGATTTAGTGGCTTCAAGAATTAAACATGCATGTTGACACTTTATCTTTCCTGTCCGTATAAATATTTTCGGGTTTCCTTCTGGGCTGATGCAGAAGCTGCACAACACACCAGGCATGCCAGTGAGAGTTAAACAAGATGCATGTTCAGAAGATGGGAGAGGTTTGCTCTTTGTTTTCCTCCTGGAAGCCATAGGAAAACCACAGGAAAGATGCTTGCTTTGAACACAAGAGTTGTGATTTTTTTCCCCTAACAATGACAGATTGTTTATTGGAGTACAATGTGAAGTGTTTGATTCAGATGGGTTAAAAGATCTGTTTCCCTTTGATGCATTTATTTGCATTAATCTTAAAAGCATCAATGGGAAATGCCTTCATAAACCTTGGGACTGGAGGCCTGGAATTACCGAACATGGGTTATTACCCAGGAATGTAGCTGTGCACTTCTATTAGCCTTTCTTCTACTGTAATCTATAGATCTCATTTAGCTGCTTGCAGCCCTGTTCTTCTGAAACATGAAAGGAAGGAAATCTCTCAGTAGCCTGAAATCAAATTATCTCTGTGTTAATGTACATGTAAAACACCCAAGCCCACTTTTTAAAGGAAAATAGCTCTGAAGCGAAGCTGTGCAGTGTGCTTTGGATGCAAGAATTACCTGCTTGGGAATTTGGGTTTGTGGCTTTGGCCTTTTTTCTTTCTTCCTCAGAGCACTATTTATAACATCAGTTAACTCCTGGTTGGGATAAGACATTTGACACATCTGTTGCTGAGCTTCAAGTGCTCACTGCTTTGTGGGGTCAGGGTTTAATTTTTTCCTCTCGATCTGTGCAGTGTAAGGACTGCTTTCCAGTGTCAGCTGGTTGCAATACACTGTCTGCTGCCACTGCTACTGTAGCATTTGGAAGAGATAAAGCAGGCTGCTATTCTTCAGAGCTGTTCCGATCTTTGTTGCTTGCCATTTTGTTATTTTATCTCTGTTAGGAGATAGCACAATAATATCTTTTATGAAACGATGATCGTAACCATCTGCAGGATTTTCCAGCCTTACTGTAATATTTCAGTTGTTCCATTTTATCAGTGAGAAACTGGTCTGGCTATGGAAATTGCTGCCTGCCACTGCCTCTGTGTTCTTGCACTTCAGGAAATGGAGATTTAATGGTTGTAAACACGGCTGTTCTCAGCTGTAGGCAGCATGCAGACAGCTCCAGGTTGCGCTGCCGCCTGTAGCCTTTCCCTTAAAATGGGGATGCTTTTACCAAAGTGCGAAACATCTGGAGGCCAGGGAGAATGAGGGTAGGATTGTATTGTGTAGTGAAATCTTGTAAGTATCCTGTGTGAAGAGAATTGCATAATGTTATCGCAGTTTGCTCGTGTCATTGATGTATTTATGGCCAAACGTGATTTTACATGAATGGAGGCGAGCCTTAAAATGCTGACAGAGGAACTGGAGAGTGAAGTTATGAAACGCCCTGCTTTTGATCTAGATATTTCTCTTTCTCATTGAAATGGCCCTGTTCTAAGAATAGACCTATTGATTTTTGGTGGCATTGCTTGCAAGAGGAGCCCGGCAAGGCAGTGCAGCGTGGTAAGGAAGTATTTCTGTTGAAAATGAGATTAGACCAGGTCCGTCAATACCGTCCAATGCAGACAGCAGTGCTAGTGCACTGATAGGTAATGCGGCACCTGAACTATCTCACGTTCACATAAGCTGTATTGCTGGAGAGTTTTGTCCTGGCTGTGTGGAAGGCAGTATCCTAGTAAAATGGTAATCTTCTGGAATTTTCCACTTCCTGGGGGAGCTTTGCACTAGGTAAGAGCTGACGCAGATGGCTGCAGGTTGGGACTATTGCGTCCACGTCAGCGAGAGTCGGACTGGGGTCAGGGGCAGTGCTGCAGCTCAGCACCTATAGCTTTTGCTAACAGCAGCTATGAGAATACTCTGAAACCTGAATATACATGAATCAGAAAGTGGCCACAAAGCGCAATCCATTTTTAAAGTAGAGCTGCTTATTGATTTCAGTGGGGGAGACCTTTGAAAAATCAATGACACATAGCAGTTTTAGGATGCATTGGCATGTGTTATAGTGTGTTAAAGTGATTGCCCTGTGAACTAATCAAGCCAGTAGCAATCATACTTGCAGAATTTCAAGCCATGAAGAAAATGCATCAGAGGTTTGAGAAATAGCAGGTATGCTATTTGTGTTACAGAGCTGGCTTCTTGATATGAGGGGAAAAAAGAGCTGTCTCCCAAATGCTACCCAAGTAAAGTAGGTAAATAGAAATGAAGTTGTGCAAACCAGTGATTCTTTTTATGGTGGGAATGAAAAAATTAATGATGCTAGTGTTTTCATGGTCTTGACTGAGTTCGACGGCATTAGCACTCATTGGGGTGGAACAATAGCAGGGGATTGGAGCTGTCACATTCATGTTCTGCAGACTTGTACCAAAGTCAGAATCCAGCCATCCCTACGTTGTTCCATCTTTTGATATGTACGGGATTTTAAAAAAAACCGTTTCACCTAAATACTCATTTGAAAATACAGGGGGAGGAAGTGTTTGCGCAGAGAATTTACAGCGCGCAGTGTGAACTTACAGTCCATCACATACTCCATTAAACCTTAGTGGGGACACTTAGTGTGAGTGAACACGATGCCACTTTGCTGTGCTCTTTTATGCTTAATTAACACTAACGCTGATCTTCGAGGGAAGTGTGGCATAACGAATGCTCTGTGATTGAAGACTTGAGCTTACTCAGTGCAGACGAGTTCTTAGGGCCCGAGGAGCGAGGGCTCTGCTTCAGGAAGGCGCTGTCACGCTCTTCTGGTCTAAGAATGATAAATTGCAGACTGAAATGGCACTTTTTACATTGGGGAGAACTCTTCCTAAGCTGAAACTTTTCCTTCATATTGAAATATCTTTACAAGAGTGGTTTTCGTATAATGCTCTTCTGAATTATTTATGCTATTATATGCATGCAGTTATAGAGGTGTTTTGTATTGCTCTAATTTATTTTCCTCTCCCTTTGGGAGTACGCTGTAGCAGTAGAAGTGTATCCTACTGGGGAGACGGAGTGACAGTAATAATTAAAGCTGTGTGGGCCCACTGCGTCACCAAGCCCTGCAAACACTGCGTGGCATTTTGGAAGAAAATCCAGAAGAATTCAAAGCAGCACGCTCCTATGAAGTGAGGAGTCATTTTCCAAGGGAGTCCACAGAAAGACAATGGCTGGTGTCATTTAAATGTACACTGGTGAGTCAGGAGAGATTAGATAGAAGATCTGTGTTTAGATGACAGATTACAGTGGAAGTCTCGCTGCAGTTTTCTGCTGACAGTGGGAGGCATTGGTAGAACTGTAGAATTTGCTTTGTTCTTGCAAACTGAAGTTGTGATTCAAAATGCAACTTTGCCAGCGGGCTTGTAGCTGTACTGGGAGGACTTTGTTCAGTGTACTGCTGTTCTATATCAGATCCTAAGTACAGGCAAGATGATGCAAGAAATGCTTTGAATTAGTATAATTAAATGTGGGATACCTATATGAAACATATATTTAAATATAAATTATACTAATATATAAATATTATACTATACTATAGTATTTATATAATATATGTGTGTACCTTATTGTATATATTTAAGCACGTTTATACATATATATAAGTACCACTTAAAACCTCTTTGAGGCCATGACATTGCTTTACAAACCTGAACACCTGCCACGTGAATGATTGTCCCTGAGCAAACCAATTTGCTATCACGTAGGTATGCATAAGGTTTGTGTAAAATGGTTCTCTCCTCCTGCCCCCCCAAAAAACCAAAGCCCACGTCCCCCTTTGCTGCCCTGTGCACACGGGACAAATGCCTTCTTTATGGAGATGTTTTACAGTTCGATTATCTGAGCTGTGCTCTGTTTGTTTTGCTGGAAAATGTATCTCTTGTAAGTTAATAAAATATGGTTTCAGTAATTTTAATTAAGTTAATTTGGGTATTTTTAATGGTCAGGGAAACATAAGAGGCAGCACAGTGCGTGCAGTGATGTCTGTTTGTCCAGATTGGTTTTGTGCATGTTGCCAAGCCCAGGGTGTAGCTTGCTCTGTAACTTTGTTTGCAGTTTGTTCCTTTCTGTGAAACGATTCCTGCTGGATGACTGGCTGAAATCTCTTACTGATGGAATTCTCAAACATTTTTTGCAGTGGTAGGACTGGCAAGCTGTAGTGTTCATTGCTGTGCTTTTAAGATCCAAGTTCCTTCTTAAGGAGTCCTAGCGTTTCCTCTCCTCTTCCCTTCTCTCTAGTGGAAGCCTTGTTTCACAGGCTGCTTCTGTCCAATGCATAAAAAAAGCCCTGAGCAGCTTTTTTGTTTCTTTTGATGCCAACACAGCGTTTGTCTGTGCCTATGAGAGAACTATATTGAAATAGCTTTCTTTGTGAATTCCTCATTGCTATTCATTGGTGGAGATTGTCACGCAGGGGTCAAATTAGAACTCACTCAACCAGAGCAGCACCGGGAAGAGCCACACTCAAGAGAAATTTCACCATGAGGTCTGAGAAGCTCTTTATTTGGAATTTGTTACATGCAACATGCATCTGTTTTGGCCAAGTATTGCTCTTTTATCTGTAGAAATTGAATTATGCTTAATTTATTCCCCTGGTCATTTAGTTCAGCATTAGTGTTTCTCACTCTCCTTGCTTTCATGGTTGGGCATATCCTTGCAAGTTTTGTTCTATCTAGTAAGTTTTGAGCACAGCATTTCCTTCTGTTAGTTTAAGGTAGATGAGTTGTTTCTTTCACATGGCAATTCCTTGCCCTTTGAGACTGAATCAATGCAAAGAAAGGATCCTATTTCTGGTAATTTGGCAGAAAGATATGAGGTAGTGTTTATGCTGGCTTCAAGAAGGCAGACGGTACCTGGTCAAGCATGAAATCTGCTGGGGCAGAATTACTCTTTGAAAGTGTTCTGAAATATTTGAACCAGCAAAGTAAGTTTGTACTGGCTCTGCGCTTCATGCTGTGTGGCTGCTGGGTTTGTGCAATGGTGGTAGCTTAAAACTGGATGTGCTGTTTCATGGAGCCATGCCTTTGTGAATTGGATTCTGTTCTCTAAATTATCCAGCAAAAACAGGTACTATATTTGCAACCAGTGACCCAGGGAAGTGTGGTGCTAAATGTTTTATGACAAAACAGGTCAGAGATTTACCAAACTAAACAAAAGTCCTAACATCCAAGAGCCTGCTTTCACTTGGCTTTCCTATAGGATTAGATTTCAAACAGAGAAAAGAAAGTGACTGTAAACTATTGTGCTGCATGCATCTTCTAGAAAGGAATCTACCCTCTCTGATAGGTACCCATGAAACAATCCTGAGCTGTTTGGGGGCTCATACATCAAAAAAGAGGCCCAAAGTTGTGTGCCTAAATAATTGCTATTAATTAAAGGGTGTTATGTTAGATTTCAATGTTGTAAAATGTTTGGCTGTGTCATCCAGTTCTGAAATGTCCAAACTCAGTGCTCCAGTTCAGTTTTCTACATTTTAACAGACTCTCAGGAATTGCAAGTATTGACAGCTGATAACAAATAACGTGAACTTTTTTGTTATTTTATACTCTTTAGCAGTCTCAGAATTGCCTCCTTTGAATGTTGTTTGTTTCCTTTTTCTTCCAAGTTAGGAGCAAAACAGTATTATAAATAATTTGTACAACATAGAACCTAGGAAATGACTGTACACAGAAGAGGCTGTCATACCTTACTAACTCTTTCTTCTCTTTCCTCTCTTGTAGCTGGTTCTGCTTGAGGCTGCTGTCCTACTTTGTCAATACTTTTCTAGTCTTAGCGAGTGATGTCACAGCATCTTTGACATTCAGACCCCAGTAATCCACTAGGTGTGTATCTTGCTTGGTTTTCTCTGCATGCTTTGTGATACGGCATGGGGTATAACAGTCATTTTGTGCTGCTCATCTCTTGTAGCTCTTCAGGGTGAAAACATAATTAGCATGCGCTATGCTTCAGTTTCACAAATTATTTTAGCCCCACTTTTGCTTTTATGCTGTTGGTTTTCCTCCCTGTAGAATCACATAGCAACTGTTTCCATGCATGCTCATAGGCTTTCATGTTTGCTACTACAGCTGCCAATTTGCTGTATGTACAAGCTTCTCATTGCTCATCATAGTATCATTTCTTCCTAGCAGGACCTAGACGACTTAAACTGGGCTGGGAGAAAGCAATAGCTGTGCTCAGTATTCAGACTATTGGAGCTGAGACATTTCCTGTGTGCCTTGAGAGGCGCATCCCCCTCCCCCTAGGGAAGGTTCTGCAATGCTCTGGTGGGGTGCTCTCTTCAAGCACAGCTCACTCAAGTATGCAATTGCTTCAGAAAGGCAGAAGATTTGAGGTTGTCCAGGACTGCTCAATTCAGATGCTCAAATCTCACAGAAACCAATACCCTCTATCTCAAGGGCTCTTCTACAATTCTTGACCATCAGCTACATCCTGTATTACCAAAACTAATGTGCAGAGGACCGAGTGACCCTAGGCATGCCAGTGTCTCCAAGATCCTTCAAACTTGAGCATGAGCTGGGGCATTAGCAGTGTATGGGCCCCCCATTTTTGCCTCTTTGCACAGGGGTGATTTTCATCCCTACTGAACACTTAAGCCCTATTGACCTAGAGGTGGCCATTTGGTGCGTTAGCTCTTCACATGAACAGTCAGAAAAAATAGATCCTCTTACTCTGCTTTGACTCTAACATAACACAATAATGTATTTAGAGTCACATAGGCAGGTGGGAGAAGATCTGCTGCTGTCAGCGTAGCCTTTGACACCTTGTAGGAAAGCGTTTGCTGTTTTTAGAAGTGCAGCCTAAGGAATAAAACTTACCTGGCTGCTGTAGCTCTAATATTTTCATTTAGTCATAGGCTTCTCAGTGCACTTTAATTTAGTCACAAATTGCAGCAAATTGCAAGCGGTGGCCTGAGTAACTCATGAGTCAGTACTTCTATTTTCCTCCTCTAGTCTATAGTCTAGACTGCTGATAATGTAAATTGTTGAAACCCTGAGTAAATAATTGGGAGTGCAATCAACAGCAAACAAGTATTTATCTGCTAATAAATCATTTGAAATGCAGAAGCCAGTCTTTGTCCAACTGTTCTTAAAAGGCAGTTACTGGCCCTGCTGCTGTTTCTGCATAGCAATTAGGAATTTTATGGTCAATAATTGTACATCTGAAAATGTATTGTTTATTTTCAGTGTTATGTTTTTCTTTGCGCAGAGGAAAGCAGCACCATAGTTATGGTTGGAAGGAGGTTAATGCTGCGTTGTCTGCACGGAGATCTCTATAGCTCTCTAGAGATCTGTACCATTTCGAGAACTCAAAGTTTCTGGGATCTCATGTGTGGCATGAAGTTCTTATAGCTCATCAAGAATTTTCAGAATGAGGTCTTTGTCACGTTCTCAGGATGTGACTTGAAAGTTATACATCAGCTAAGTCATCAGATGCAGCTTCAGTTCTTGAAGCTGTTACTGCTTCAGAATCTGTAGTATTGGAGTGCTTCACAGTTTTATATGCTGCTCTTGCTAATGCCTTTCTTTAGAACAGAATTTCTCAATATATACATTTTAAAGGGAGCGTGTTTTGTGAATTTAGTTACTGTAGTTCACATCTTGTTGTCTTCGTCCCACAGCCCTAGTTGTTCATGTTTTGAAGTTAGTCCATAGTCCTGTCCAGCTGATGGAGCTCCCAAAGGAGAACGGTGATCCCGTGTCATCCTCATGTGAGGAAGGAGTGGTTTGAGCCGCAGGCAGCAAACTCCCTGAGTGATCTGAGGGTCCTACAAAGGAGATTTGCAGTTATATATTCTCAAATGAGGTTTAGGTATTTTTTTTAAGTAGGGAGTCTTCTAAATCCTTAAAGTGAAGCTTAACCTGAGGCTGGGTGACTTAGCGCGTTTTTTCTTTTACGATGAAACTCTTGTCTCTGTGGAGAAACACAGTGAATTGTTACAGCACGTATAATTGGCACTGCAGTGATTACTTTCCATTAGAGCTCAGTTCTGACCTCCTGAGATGAAAAACCTGAAGGAATGGTTAGGACTCCTATGCTTTGTTTCTGCTTCCTTCTGTTGTGTATGTATGGGCTTACCATTGTGACATATAAGCCAGTTCTTGAACTTAAAACAGAAACGTTTCTTCCTGCATTGGATTTTTGTCGAGTTTCATCTGGTGCGAATACATCCAGGATAAAACTGTGAGGATCTGCGAGCATGTCTGTACTGCTGGGAGGCAGAGCTGTCTCCATCTGTGCAAAGTAGGAAAGCACAGAAGTAGATACGTGCAAGCTGGCTGCATGCGAGACAGCTCGGGTCCGGAAAGTGTGGCTGTGTTTACGTGTAGGCTGTGCCAGGGCTGACTCTCGCTCCGGTGTAGCAGGTGAGTCCTGCAGTAGCGTCCTGCCTTGCGTGGACTTCCTGCGAGTTCCCTGTCCTGCTGGATGGTGATTCTCCTTTGCAGAAACCTCAATGCCTGCTGACTATTTTATGGTCTTTTAATAAACTAGCACTGAAAAATAAGATTCTTAGTGGAAGATGTGAAGTTGACGGTGTGGTCTATGTTTGACCTGTGAGTGGCGTCTGGAAACCCTTTGGTGGTTTTTGGTTTTCCTTCAGAATATCAACAGGAGTTAAATCAATGCATAAATAAGAACGGTCTTTCTATTATATTACACTTTTGCTTACTGGTTTGAAAGCTTGAGAAGCTGAAATCATGATGGTAAATATTGTGAAATTAATACACAGTGGTCCATACACTTTCCAACATGATTTCTTAATGCTCAGGTTCCTTTCAAAAGCAACTTTTTAGGAGCTAACGTTGACCCACAGAGCTACTGACAGGTTGCTTCCTATGAAATCCAGGTATCTGCTGTTGATTTTTAGTCAGTTACTTCTGCTCTGGTGTCTTGTGGGCCTTTTGGATGACTTCAGGAGAAGAGAGACCTCAAGGTTACTTTGCGAGCTCGTGTGCAGTGTAATATCTACTAGTACGCCTCTTTTGGGAATACCACAACATATTATTAACTGCTATAGATTTAACAGAGGAAAAAGACCTGGTAAATGTACCAGACATGAAAAAATCATTGATTCTAATAACGCATGGAGCAATGAAATGCTAAGCTTCTGGAAGCCAAGCTTTGGCATCACCAGTGCTCACATTAACTGTTGTTGATAGATGGGGAAAACAAGGAATCTCTCTGGTAGGAGGAAGTATTGCTTCTGATACACGCGAAGGGACAATTTCTAGACAGTGTAACTCTTGGCGCAGATACGAGCTTCGCTTGGATTACAGAACCTGAAGAAAACTGTACCTGTGTGTGCTCTGCTCCAAGGAGCTGCAGGTAGTTCACTAGCACACAGCAGTAAACTGGTTACTGGTTAGCTTTAGTGAAAAGGATTCCATTGAAGCCACCACTTCTGTTCTGTTGCTGATTTTGTACTGTTATGAAAACATCTTAACTAACAGTCAAATGATAGATCTGTGGAATCGAGGGGGAGATTTACTCCACGTACCACACAGACGGAAATAGGGTTTAAAATGAAATTCTTCATAACTCTGATAGTGAACACGGAAGGCAGGACATGTATCACACACAGCTAGTTCTCTGAATTCTTCTTCCTGTGCTGAGAGACAAGCAATCCTGTGTGTTTTCCATTGAAGATGTTTGATTTGGGCTTTTCATTTACATTGTTAGCGAATGGCTGCATGAAGGACTGCTTCATTGGCTCCCATGCTGAAATCATTAAGCACATTTCAACTGCGATTGCACTGTCTGTATTTAAAAATATCTTTCATGTTACAGCGTACTCCTGTAACTTAAAATGGAGAAATATTTTCAGCTGCTATCTGCTAAACTTGAGGGGATTCTATTCACTTGGAAAAATGAATGCTGTTGTATTTTGTACTGTGTAGCTTGGCTTTAAAAACATTAGACTTCTCGTTTTGCTGTTCAAGTCAAACATTCTAGGTGTCTGTAGTGAGAAAGGTGGTATTCCTCACCCCTCCAAATCAGGTCTGCCTTATATAAGTCTTTTTAAGTCTACTGCTATTTGCATAGTGAAATTAGTTCTGCAAGAGGGGTGAATATCCCTGTCAAGCAATTCTAGCAAAAAGATGAAAGGAATTAAACATCAAGTCTATCCAAGGTGAGCGTATATTTTTTTTCTTCAGAGAAGCACTGGATTAATTACTTCTGATTGAATATCAAATCAATGAAAAGAAAAGAAGACTTTTCAAAGAGTAGTAGAATTTGCTTCTTAGAATGAACGGTATGTTGGTGCAGTGACTAACAATGTGCATTTTTATTCTTAACCTCTGACCCGTGTCCTCCCCACCCTTTACCTAACCCTCTCCATTTGCCCATGTCAGTTAACAGGCAGGAGCGTTTGAAAACAATCATGGATGACTATGATATCAGGTCTGCTGCCAGCATTTTAGCGTCTGTTAAGGAGCAAGAAGCTCGTTTTGAGCGGCTTACCCGTGCACTCGAGGAAGAGCGGCGCAATGTCTCCTTGCAACTTGAGCGTGCCAATCAGCCAGCAGACCGAATGAGCATTTGCAACATTGGCAATGGTCAGCCACTGGCAACCGCCTGGCAGCAGCTTGTACTGCAGGTAACAGCCTGCTCGTTTTACCTGTTGCTAGAGTTCACCTGTTGCAGAATTTTCCATTCCAGAAAGTCAAGTGCATCTTGTTTGTCATCAGCATTTTGTTCCATAAGTTGTCTTCTGTTATCCCAGAGCTGATATGTTTCATTGCTTAGTTTGATAGCTCAGATTGCAGAGCCTTGGCTTAGATGGTGCTCCTGCTTCCTCTTAGCTCATGGGATTTTGGTAAAACGTATGCGTTCTAAAGAGAGATCCTCACAGCTTCTTTTAAATCTGTGCCCTTGCTGTAAATATGGTGATGGTCTGGTGACTGGAAAACACGGCTGAATCATAATCTCAATAGCAAACAAAATTTCCATTAGAAATAGTTGGGCTCTGAATAGAGAGAACAGCATGAAAAGCAGGAATTTCCCTCCTGTGAAGTCTCATTGTTCGTGTAAGGAGCACTTCATAATTTGTTTCTGTGTTTATTGGAGTGATGGACTTTTTTTAATCATGCAAACTTTAAGCTTTGTGATAGCTTTAGATTTCTAGATACTGTTTTGTCTGATTTGTGTTAACTGCAGTGATAAACTATTTGCATCTTTAAATTACTTATTTGCTAGTTTGCAAATTACTCTGACGTGCAAGGTAAGTCATGCAGAAGCAGTAGTACCATTTGTGAAGGTCTCTTTCCTAAAACAAAAAAACAACAAAAAAACTGTTCAGTTCAGAGAGACTCCAGGCTATGGGGATTCTAAAGGTTGTTTCTCAGTAGTGCCAGGCTGTTCTACAATTGTACCTGCACTGAGCTGCATTCAGGACAGCATTTACATTGTGTTCATTAGCATAACGTTCCTATGAAGAGCTGCCATGCCTCTGTTCATACAGATGCTTGAGTACAGGACTTCAGTTGAAAGGAGTAGCCTGCAATGGTTAGGCTAAAAGCGTGACAGTAGCTGACAGAGGCTGCAGAGGTCGTCATTCTTGTAATTAGCAGGGGTGGGGGGAGATGTGCCTACATAACTTGTCCTGTCCTGTAAAAAAAAAAAAAATTCACCTTCATTTTTTTTTCTGAATGACTTTGTGCAAAGTGCCTGCTTAATAGCTTCAGAATGAAACTCCTTATCCACAGAACTAATGAAGCGTGAGCTCTCTGCAGCTATGGCTTAAGGTCTAACTACTTCCAAGAAAACTTAAGAAAGAGTTGAAGTTTGTGGGGTCTACGTGGCTCTTATGGTGACACAGCTCCTGGAAGTGACACCAACCTGTGCATCCCTGCTCTGGGCTCATGGGGTGGGAAGCTTTAGTTCATCAGTTGTGTTGAAGTCTTTTGAGTAGCTTGTATATGACATAAAACAGTTGGTTGGCAAGTATGTGCAGTTATTAATTAATGTGAGGTTATTTACAGGAATTTTCATGAAACATACTGAGGGTCAAATTTTTCCTTAACTTACTAGAATTAATCAAATAGCATTAAATGAAGGGTGAAACTTGTACCTTCAGTCTTGCACAGAATATAGGGTGGTTACATTTTTATCGTTATTTATTGCACTCTGTTGTGAAGAGCACACAAAGCAAAAGCTATAATATGCTCTGCTGACTGTGGGGATTGCTCGTGCACTAGACAGATGCTTCCACGAGGACCGGCTCATCTCTATCACCCTGTTCAACTTCGTGTTGTAACACATACTACAAAGCCACTCAAGCGGGAGCTTTTCCATTTGGGACTGGTCAAAGTGATTATATGCAATCTAGTTATTCTGTGTAGAATTTGGACAAGAATTGAGGGTTATCTCCATGTTATCAGAATGCTGAATAATCTTAATGATCTCTGCAATTGAACATCGCTTTTCCATGCTGTTTGTTTGTCTGAGTGGAATCTAAGGGGTTGTTAGTGAAGTGTTTGTGGTGAGAGCTTTGTAACAGACTCAGTATTTTTTTGCACTGTGTAGACAAAGATTTCTTCTCTTAGGAAATTTAAAAAAAAAAAGCTTTTTTTATTGGACAATATAAGAAAAGAGGATGTGGGCAGTGTGCCAGATATGTAAGAGTTTCCTGAAGTCCTCAGAGGACAAATAAGGCCTTATTCTCCAACATTGATTCTAATCATTATTATTGTTTTTGTTGTTATTGATACCAACTTTAAGCTTATTCTCTAACAATATCTCCTCATCCTGGGCAGCCTGTTTAGGGACTACTTTCACTTCATTTACTGATGAGTGAGTTCGGTGTGAATTTAGAATATGCAAATAGAGCATGGGAACTGGGTACGCTCGTTGACATTTGCCAGGAGCATACACAGCTCAGTGCTTTGGCCATTCATAAAGAATATTAGATCTGCAAATGGAGGTCAGGGATGTGCTGTAATTGCCAAAGGCTTGTGCATAGACTACTTAATTTTAAATTAAGAAAGTGGGAGGGATTTTTCTGAAAAGCATCTTGAAGTTGTTTTAATGGGAGAAATTGATTTCTAGAATGTCTAAATGGATCATAGGTGGTTTGCTTAGGTATTAATTAGGAATAGCAGGGATTATACTTCAATGAGACTTTTTTTCCCAGAGGATGGGTTTCTGGGAGGTACCGTCCTCACAATAAGGGGTGCTAAACGATGCTGAAATGCACCTATTAATATTAATGAGAATCTTTTAGAGACAGAAGCAGGCAAAGAATGTTTTCATAGCCCTCTGTAGAAGGCAGCACATGCCAAACCTTCAGGCTGTGCAGAGGTTTTGTACCCATCTCTCCTTCTTGCACCAGGCAGTAATTAGCCAGCTGTAACCAACACAGTTTCTAGTGAACAGGAGCAAAGTGCTGCACGTTAGTAGTGCTATTGAACTAGTGGTTAAATACAACTTCTGTCTTGCCTAACTTGCATGGACTTCAAGGATGGGCTTCAATTATCGTGTACACCAAATGATGTGAATCCAGGTGTTTTAACTCTTTAACTTTTGGAAGATGCACAGCAGAAACACTGTGATTCAAAGCTAGAACTGGAATTGCATTCCACAGCGCTCTGCTTTCTAGGGAACGACTGCAGCAATGCATGTATGCACCCTCTACAGATTTCAAAGTGGTCAAGTAAAGTGCTTTTCAAGGCTGAGAACCCTCTGGACAAAAGGTCATGAGTTACTTACTGAAAAGCTCTCTGCTAGTGTGAAAATGTAGTACTTCATGATCTTTTAATCATAGGGCTTTTATCAGGTTAATAAAAATCTTCTCAAAATCCTTCTAGTTTTTAATTATGTTCTTGACTCTGTTCCCTGCCCTGGCTCTGAGTGCTAGGTGCCACATGGCAGCCCACCACTCTTACTTTCTGGAAGTGAAAATGTGATTGCATTAAAAAGAGCAGAGATGCATTTTAATTTTTTTTTTTGCGTTTGCATCTCTAAACTTTGCACTGAAAGAATGTTTAAAAAATTAAACTAAAAAAAATGCAGGCATAGACCAATAAGCACTAAGTTACTGGTGAGTAGCACCTGTCACGCATCTTCTACATATTGAAGTCTCTTGATATTTTTTTACAAGCTTGATACATTTTAATACTCTTCATGTGTGAGGGATTTAGTTGAATCCTCCTGGTTCTATTTCGTTTCTTTTCAAGTCAGCCTTCTGCTGCTCTTCACAGTTGGAACCAACGTTGGAGGGGGAGAAGACTTGAAAGTGCGTGTAGGGCACATACTATTGGAGGCCGAATGCTCAAAGCTGCGATGTTATCCCTGGATGGCTAGCCATTCAGAGCATGACTTTTTAATAATAAAGAATATTGTCTTTTTATTAAAACATCAGACACACGAAACTTATTAAATACAAGGCCATATCCTGAGTTGGTTTAAATTGGCAGGGCTT
The DNA here is from genome assembly GCF_002078875.1 of Numida meleagris. Taxonomy (NCBI): domain Eukaryota; kingdom Metazoa; phylum Chordata; class Aves; order Galliformes; family Numididae; genus Numida; species Numida meleagris. The sequence continues at coordinate 1,270,365 of NC_034422.1, read as the reverse complement.
CATGGGTTGTAGAAAAGCTCTGTCAAAGCTGGTCAGCTGGGGAGCTGAACAAAAATGTTTGCATTCAAAGACGTTCCCCATTGGTACACAGAGAAGGGTATTTTGTGGCCCTGATTAAGCACTGATATTCTTCAGTTCTTACGGTAATCAGAGGCACGTGTGACTTCTGCCCAAAATGATTTTTTGTGAATTGAGGGTCAGTATCATGTAAAAGGTGAAAGCTCACACATGAGAATTAAAAGTGTGTGTGTATATATATATATGCAAGATTAGGTCAAATTGTGTTTCTAAGAAAATACCATCACAACCTTTCTAAGTTAGAGTTTGGGCAACAATAACTCTCCTGTCTGCGTTTCATTACATTTGTTTAAGATCCTCTGTTCCACATGACGTGGTGTGTACTGTTAGAATTTAGAGACCATTTCCAGTACATTGGCAGTAAGAACATGGGTGCGTTAGTATTGCATATGTTTGAAGATGTGCAGAGAAAAAAGAAAAAAGGATTCTGAGCTGTCCTGAGCCTCAGCTTCCTTTTTTTCCCCTCTCCCTATCTCATACAGAATGCGGTTTCATCCTTGCTTAGTGTGCAAAGTTCTATTTAATTGTGTGGTTTGTGGTGCTTCTTGGCTGCAGAGCATTTTTTTCCTTTTGTTATATAACACATTTGGGCAATTATTAAGGGACTGACAACACGGAGAATGGCATGCACTATTTGCCTTACAGGTAAGGTCGAGTACAGTCAACAAAGCTGTAGGTTCATGACAGCTCCCTGGCACTGCAGTGCTATTTCCCAGTATAGTGCCAAATATCCAGAAAAAAATCATGGGTAGTTAACTGATGTGTATGTTGCACTTCTGCTAGTATAGAGGAGACTGCAAAATGAGAAGGGCTTTCTAGAGATAGTTGTAATTCTTTGTAAACCCATCTGAGACCGCTGAAATGTAAGTTCTGACCTGGCAGTGCAGTATGGTTAGGACTGACCTTGGTGTCAGGGACATACCGTGCCCATTCCCCATGCTGGTGCCACTGCTCTCAGCTCCCCTACCTTTGTAATTAAGCTCCCATAGTCTTTTTGCCTGTGGAGCACATGCAGTAGCTGTGCCATGAGCTTGATCTTGTAAATTCAGAACAGTAAGGGAAGTCTTAGCAAATGTCTAGGAATGACCAGGGTCAGGTTTCAGATTCTGTGTATCTGCAGCTATTCAAAGGATGCAGGGAGTGGAGACTCGGGAACATGATTCCCATGGGAGAATGAGTCTGGAGTTCTGCAATAGAATTTGGTGTGAGCTGAGGGCTAATTGCTGTCCCGATGCATCCCAGCAGGACGAGGAGCCAGAAGCTGTTACTCAGCTCTGTTTCAGGGGAACATGATGCTCTCTGTGCACAAGGTGTGGTCCTACCTCACGATAACAATATCATCCTACCGGGGATGATATTGTTAAGTTGATTTTGGAGGCTGGAGCTTTTACCTCCTTTTTTCTGACCATCATCTCATCTGTATGAAAGCAACACCTCCAGGTTTACAGGGGAGTCAGGATCTTCTGCTGGTAGCTCAACAACAGTGGGAACTGGGAGCAGGGAACTCGTGGGCAAAGAGCTGCTGTTGGCTTAGGGCAGTGCTGCTAAGCCAGCCTGCTGGAGAATTACAGACACGTGCAGATGCCTCAAATGCAGTTTCCAAAGTGACAGCATGGCTTATTGCAGCCCTGTGAGCTTGAGGAGCTCCTGCTGTTTGCCTTTCTGCTGGGATTAGCCAAATTCCAAGAGAAATCATAGAACCTGCTTCCAGTATTGCAGGAGGAATGTGAGAGCACAAGGCTAAAAAAGAACAGGGGTTGTGCAACAGGCATCGTGGTGTGCAGGGTTTGAGAGCCTCTGAAAGATGGAATCGAGTGATATTCCTGACAGAATTTACGCTTGCTGGTTTTTCTGTTTTTCATTATAGCTTCTCCCTTATGATTATTCTTCAGTCTTCATGTAAGGCCTTAGATGGCATAAACATGGATACATAAACAAATGGGGATATCAGCGTGAATTTCAGCTACAGCTAAGAAGATTTGATCGTATGCATCAGAACCTGTGAAGTTCCTTCCAGAAGGGATTTGACAAGGGAACGCCTAACCCCCACTTAGTAGGGTTATTTGAGACTCAGATCTGTTGGCATGCAGCAGAATCCACTGAAAATCTGAGGCATTATCTGAGGAATGTTCAAAACTATGTCAGCAAATCTAGTTTGAAAAGCACATCTCAAAGGAATCACTTAGAAATTTAGAAAGGGAACTGAGTGACTGAGACAGATCCTGTCTGGTAAAGAAGGAATTATCTTACTCTTTCCAACAAAATGATATGTTTTCCAAAACATAATTACGTTCCATTTTATATTTTCACATGGGCAGGCTGGGAATGCACCTATCAGCCCCAGAAGCCTTTGCAGAATATCTCCACTGTCAGCAGTGCCTCACCTTCCTGCTTCACGCTTCTCCACAACTTTGTATGGTAACTGCTAAATTCCAAAGTGCCATCTAATGTCTGTCAGCAGGAGAGCAGCTGGCTCGTGTAAGGATTATAAAAAGCAGTGACTGCATTTTCCCTAATCGTTTCAGAAATATTTTTGTGGTTTCATTGGACTTGGAAAGTCTGAACTTCCTTTGTTTTTGGGGATCTTTTTGTTGAATGAGGTTTTGGAAGCAATTGAAAGGCAAGGATGTTATTTTGTTTGCCAAGATGTGTGAAAGTGAGAATAATTTGCCGCAACTGTTAACTTTTTTTGGCTTAGAATATTGCCTGATTTAATTTAAAATTATTTTATTTGAATGACAAATTCAGTTTCATAATAATTTTCCTTAATCTTCCATTGCTTCATTTCTCTTTGCTGATAGAAATGTGTTTTCCTCTAGAACTACACATAAGAGAAACACATTAAAAACGAATTCAGCTTGCAGCGCGAGCCTGTTCTGTGTGATGTGTGTGACTTGCAAGGTCGGTCACTATAGCTTGCAAGTGATTACTAAATTGCCTTTAAAATGTGAACGTTGAAACATAAGTCTTATCAGATTTGACAGGATTTCTTAAAAAAAAAAAACAACAGCTTTTTAGTCACATTTACCACATGTGCTTTTGGTAATTAACATGAAAAATGTTACCTTTTAAAGTTGTTTTGTTTTTTGTTTTCTGCCACTGATTGATTTCTTCACTCAGCAAAATGTGATTAATTGCACTGACTGCTAAAGACCTGTATTTCTTTTACGTGTTGGCTCCCAAGCATAGCTCTGTACTGGTTCAGCCGGCGTGCTCAGGACGGACACATTCCAAATCCTCCCAAACCTTTTTGTGCCCTCCCTCTCAATTCTTTGCCGAGACCCCTGGGCTGCGATGTGCGCGTGCCCTGTCCCCGCCATGCAGCACACCGAGGGCAGCCGGCACCCGGGAGCCATTCCCTGGCAGATCCCCATGTCGCAGCAGGAGCGCGAACCGTAAGAGTAATGTGCGAGCCAAGTGGTGATTGCCTCCTCCCCTGAGCTTTGGACCCAAAGGCTTTTAAAAGCACAGGTTTTCTTCAGTTCCATTTCTGCTGTCTTGGGCGTCTATACACTCTTGAGAATTTATGCTGAAAAAGAATGGCAGTTGGATTGCAATGCTGCTGCTGATGGCTGAGCCTTTCACTACTTCAGGCCATCCCGTTAATGGCTCCGTGAGGCTCTTGCTTTCTTTGTCGTGGCCGTGGAGTCACTTGCTGAAGTTATCGGTGTGACTGAGAGCAGAATGGCCGGAGATGGCCACGGGCAGCACGAGGCTGGGTGCCAGCTGTAATTATAGCCTTCATCTAAATGAATGTCAGAGTTTATGCTTGAGGTGTGTGTGTGTGTATATATATATAAATGAAAGCTGCTTCCTGTTTCTAAGCTACCAAATTACTAGCTGAAGAGGTTATTTTTTAGCCATAGTTGTGGTGACTGGCAGTGCTATAGGTTACTGCCTGAGCTCATTGTAGGCACTGAAGCCTGCCTTGAGCTGCTGGTGGAGGAGCGTTTTTAGAATCCTACAGTTAAAAGACTGAAAAGAACTCCAGTCTTGTTTCGAAACCAGATTGATTGGCTCTTTTTTCTTTTTGTAGTCTTATTCTATATACGCAAGCATTTCAAATACAAGAATCTTCCTGAGATAAAATGTTGTACACAAAGATCTTACTTCTCTCTTCAGGAAAAAAAACCAAACATGTTCAGGTTTGGGTTTGAGGAAGACAGTAATTAGTTTGAAAAGAATCATAAAAATGAGCTGATTGTATAGACATCTATCAGTCCTGTACATTAATGAGACACCAGATCTTTTCCCCTCTGAACGAGAGAATGCCGCACGTTGATCTTGCATCTTCTGAGCAAGTGATTGTAATGTTCAGCTTGAAATACGGCACAAATCATCTGGAAAATCTGAGGGCAGGGAGGGGAGGAATAAAAAATCTCAGGAATGAAAGATGGTTGGTCCTGGCTCCGGCACGCTTTTCAGTGTCTTTGTTTTCCTTTCCAGTAACAACACTATGAAATTATGGCTGCAGTCTCAATCTGAAATTTGATTTGTTTTCCTTGCTGTTAGCATTACATTTATAGTGGAATGACATCTTAATTTTTTTCTTAAAACTGGAGGTTATTTTTTCTATTTTTAATCCTGTGAGATGTAGTTGATTCTTATCGAAGTGAAGCTGCTATGCAGAAACATAGGTCATTCATCTGACTGCGACCTATATGCAGTGACGTGTAGCTTCCTTTGTCCTTTACTTCTAATATAAGCAGTGCTGTCACCAGACCGTCCTTGTTCTCATCCTGTCATATGACAACTTGGATGAAATGGAGTTGACTGATATTAGATGTAGCAAGATGGAAGCTGTTTGTTTACGAGTGACAATGCTTTGAACTTACTGAAGCACCTACTGTTGCCCTTTACAGAATGTGGCTGTTGCTTCTTTGTCGTTGGTCTTCAGCTCTATAATGCCTTAGACTTCCTCTGTAGCACCGGGTTCCTAAAGCAGGATGGCACGTGGGAGCATCCTCCATCTGCACACAGCCTGCTGCCTGCTGAAGGCTATCTGGCATCATCTCTGTTTCTAACCTTGCAACATGAAAGAAAAAGGATTCTCAGAACTACATTGGTGAAAATGTTACAAGTGTCACGGTGGATTTGTCTTATTAGAGTCATGCAACGATTTTGGACCAAGTACGGATGCTTTGAAGGGATTAGTGTAATTTTTCCAGCATTTAAAAATGATGGAATTGATAACAGCAAGAGATTCCAAAATGTACATTAGAGGTATAATTTCTTGTTTTCATCTGCCCACATTAAAATAATCAGTGTGGCCCAGTGACACATCATGGTGTGTCCTGTTCCTTCGTACTCTCACTTACCTTGTTTATTTGTGGCATGGAATTCCTAGAGCAGCAATAAATATAACCTTGGCGTGGAGGGCACCCATGTGAACGCAAGCTGTGTGATACTGAGTTGCAGTGGGTGCTTTGCCAACATGGGTAGCTGGAATTCTTGATTCATCGTGTGACTTCTCGCTCGGTTGGGTTTATGGAGGTTACATATCACTGGGGCCATATGTTATGTTTGCAGGCAGAGCTGTAAACCATTTTGGTTTTACTGCCTCTGAGAGCAGATCAATCTGTAGTGCAGCACTACTGATTTACTTTTTTTTAAGGGTAATGGGAGAAAATAAAAAAGAGAACTTGGCCCAGATACTGTCCCTGTCCATCTCCCAGAGAAGTAAAGCTCTTCCAACCTGTGTGTTTTTAATTTCTCAGAGAGGGAAGAGACAATTCTCACGCTACTTTTGGAGGTAGAAAAAATGTGACAAATTAGGAAATTAAAGTTCAGTTTAAAAAAAAAAGGGGGAGGGGGGGAGGTGGGAGGGAAGGGGTAACTTAAGGATGTAGTCAGCAGTTTGATACAAATGGATGGCATGTTTGTTGCCAGAATTTGGAAATGCAGTATCACCTTAGGGATCTAATCCATAACTCTTATTTAGGTAATTAGTTACTTTACTTCACTATTGCCAAATCCCAGCATTCAGAAGCATTTGAGCTCCAAAATATTGCAAGAAATTAGGGGACTTGAAATGTGCTTCGCTTAAAGTACATACGTAAAAAATAAAGTCTTCAGTTTTGAGTGAGAATATTTTCAAAATGCACCTTATAACCAGAACACCTCCCAGCATCTGCTGTATGTTTGAGTGGAAGTTATCATTCTTGAATCTAGAAGGTGGGACTTCACCATTCAGCAGTGCTGATCTTGCAGGGCTTGCAGAGATACCGGTGGGTTTGCAATGTAAGAGAGAATTGGCAAGTCCATCCAGGAAGGTTTTCAGTTTCACTGTTCTGCATTCGAGAGTGGCTGCCGCAGCGCCCTATGGATATGGACTTTGTAATGTTTTTTCCTTTGACAGTGTAAAAAGGTCTGGCACATGTCCACGTACATGCCTAAATTGAATGGTGCTTTTCTGTGCCAGTGTGGCCTCAACAGAAGTTGAGCTCTGTTAGTTAACGGAAGAATAGCTGGGCGAGGAGGAGGGGGAGAGCTGTACAACTACAGGGCACTCGGACAGAATGCATTCCTTTTGCTTTGCTTTGACTTTTAAGTACTTCATTAAGGGCTGCTACCAGTTGCTTCTAAATTATTTGTTTTTAGGTAGACTCAGTTGATTTTTGTGTCCACTACAGCAAATACTTTACTTCAGCTAAACCTCATAGATCATCTGCCATTGCTTTTGTCAACCGTTATCACATTGAAACAAATTCAGCTCGGGGTTGGGTTCAGTTGTGCAGTTCTGCTGTCCTCTCCCCCTAAAATGCAAACCTTGGCTCCAGCATTCAGCTGGAACTCTGACATGGGCTGCAGCAGGAAAGCTGAAATGAGGATTAAATGGGTCTGACACATTCCTGCCCGTGTTAAATGCCACTTTTTTCATGTTTATCTGGTGAGACTTCTATTAATTGACACGTTAATTAACTGACACTGGAAGCACGTTTTAGAATTCTCAGGGAACCCGAAGCTAGGATGGCTGAAAAGACCCTTTTGTGCTAAGGTGCCTATTCTGGGAATTACAGAAAACTCCATTGTGCTGCTCCTTCCTTTCGTTCTTTTGGCTCTGAGCATCCCCGTTTTCCAGGGACGGTCTCAAATTCGATTCCAGTAGCTTTCAGTCCCTAATTACCCTTGTTCAGCCGCCAGCTGTTATAGGCTTGGATTTATTTATTGCTTTGGTTTGCTGCTGGAGCGCGGTATGAGAGAGAGGAAAACCAGCCCCTCCCGGTGGGCGGGGCAGGGCAAGCAGCGCTGTCCATCGGCACGGGCCGGCTCCTGCTGGGCTGCCGCGACCCATCCCCGCTGCGGGGCCGGCTTCGGGCCGCGCTGGGTTGGTATCCGCGGCGGGAGAGCCTGCACGGCTGGCTCAGGTTGCTTTGTGCCCCCCCCCCCCCCGTCTCGTTCTTACGCCTTTCGACGTCTCTATATAGTTATCGGTACATCTCCTTCATGGGGTTTCTCAGAAAAGGCCGAAAGAAGGGTTCCGTCCCAGGAGCGGGCGCTCGGGAAGGCTCTCCCCTATCTGCGGGCTCGGGGCCGGGCGCAGGCAGCCCAGCGGCAGCACGGGGCGGGGAGCCCCGCGTTGGCTGCGGAACAGCGCGGGGGGAAGGAAGGTGCAGCACATCTGGCATTCGTTACGCTAACGCGTAATTCGGCGAGACGGTCTTTTAATGAACGTGGGGCAGGTTTGCGTGCAGGTGAATGCTTTTTAAAACGAGGCCAGCTGTACTTGGAGCTGTCAGCCTCGCTTTCTGTGCGAGATCCGAAAGGGAGGAAGCTGTGACTGCAGGTGACCTTTCTGTGCTGCCGATGCGTTAAGAATGGCGTTAATCTCCAAGTGAGGTTCGAAAAGTAAACAAGCCAGGGACTTTCCTTTCTTTTCTCTCCAGACATCCCTCTCGTGGAAGCGGCGCTGCGCTGTGAGCCCAGGCGGTGCGCGCTGTGCTCCGAGCGGGAGCTCGCCCCGTGCAGACGCCGCTCGCCTTCCCCCTTTGTCTCGCGCACGCAGTAGGGGAGGTCCCCGGCTGCGGGGCGGGCCGGGCCGGGGGGGGGGAATGCGGCTCGGCTGGGGGCCGGCCCCGCCCCGCGCCCCCCGGCCGGGCGCTCGCAGCCGCCGGGCGTGGCCCGGCCCCGGCCGCCCGTCGATCCCGCCCCCAGGGCCCGGGCGGCGGGAGCGGAGCCATGTGAGCGGGGTTCCCTCCCCTCGGGGCGGCGGCGGCGGCGCTTCTCCCCGGGGCTCTTCGGCCCGGATGGGCTCCGGCCGGAGGGAGGCAGCCGCTCGGGTCGCGAGAGGAGCGAGCTTCGCGAGGGCACGAGGCTGCGGAGGCTGCCGGAGCGGGAGGCGGCGCGCTCCGAGGGGTCGCGGGGAGCGGGGCGCGTCTCTGCGAGGGGCGGTGCAGCCGGCGCCGCGCATCCATGCCTGCGGAACTCGAACAGGTTCGTGCGGGACTCGCGTCCTGCGGGGGGCTGGGGGACGCCTCGGGCTGCTTTTTCCAGCTGAGCGTTCGGGAGAGGTTTTGCTGCTGTCTCTGTTGCGCTCGTTGGTGACACGCTCGAAAAAGCCAACTGTTGTTTTCTTTGACCTTCTTGTTCTGCTCGGTAAATCTGGGGAACTCTTTGACGTAGAGCGGCTAGAAATAGCGCTTTTGAAAAAGGAAAGCTTGGCTGTTGTGCTTGCGCTAAGTGTTTGCTTTTCCCAGACGGCGTGCCACTTTCTCTTTGATTCTTTTGCTGTATATACCAGGGACAGGACTTCCATTTCTTACTCTAAACGTTATCTTAAACAGAAAGTCCTCTTTGCTGCTGTGCTAATAATGAACTTACAGCTTAGCAGGAGATTTCAGTTGTCGTTCTTTGCCTTGGGATGTCGTTGGGCATTGCAGAGTGAAGCAGAGGCAGGTAGATAGAAAGGCCAGCAGGCTCCGGTGTGCGCGGGTACCCGCCGCGGTGACCTCCACACCTGCCTGCCCGCACTGGGCTGCCCCGTGAGCACAGGTGGCAGCAGGGGGCGGCTGCTACAGGCTTCTTGAAATACCCTTTTTCTTCTTCAGTTTTTTCGCTTAAAATAGCACGCTTTGGGAGAGAAATGTACGACACACTGCTAGTACGTCCATGAATTTAAGTTTACTGCACTGGAGTTGTTGGAGGTGCTTTGGTTTGCTTGAAACATGCTGCACGCCAGTTGTCCTTCCCGGCAGCAGAAGGCTGAATTGTTTCTTGATGCAAATGGGATATGGGTTTCTCTTCGGGGGGGAAAGCAGCCCATTCAGCCGGCTCCTTGTGTGCTCGCTGTGTCGTGGCCGTGGTGGTGGCGGCCGCCCTGCCCACTGGGGGCCTGGCTCGGTTGGGCGCGGTGCGTGCAGTTTGCATCCCGTGTCCCTGCGCCCTTTGGGGCAGAGGGCCCTGAGCGCTGCGGGGCCTGCTCCTGCTGCCGGCCCTGAGGTGCGTGGGGGGCACTGCGAGCTGCTCATTTGGTGTACCTGGATGGATGGCACCTTGGGTAGGTGTTTTTTTCCTCTCTTAATAGAAGAAAAAAGTGAAGTAGGGAGTAGGGTGCTAACAGTGTGTTTAATGCTTTCTGCGCTGTGCGTGGAGCTGTGTTCTCGTCTTCTGGGCTTTCTGTTTGGATGGGAGGAGATGCTCGAGTGAGTGGAAGATTACTGTTAATCACTTTAGGTCATGCGTTGCAGTTAATTTGTAAATTCTTCTTCTACATCAAAACAACAAAAAAAATGCCCGTGGTTTTAATTTTCATGCTGCTTTCACAGCTGAGGGTGAGACAGAGAAGTGTTACTTTATGTTTTCTGGTGGAGGATGGGCTCGTGATTTATTCTGAGGCCTTTCTGCAGCATAACTGGTTGAGTTGATGCTGCAACAGTGTATTAGAGAATGGTTTGCTTAATGAAAGGCAGCGGTTCTAAACTGTGTTGTCAGAGAAATTTATTGTGTAGTTACAGAGCCTTTAGAAAGTAATTTTTTAACTTTAACGATCACAATTAGGTAAAATTAAGCCAAATGGATAAATAGTTAAGGCGAATGGCAATCCTGCACGATCCATATACACAAGGCTGAAGGGATTTCCGTCACGCCAGCTGAAGACCCAGTGCCTTTAAGACTCCTCACCTCTTAAACCTGAGCCTATTGTTGAACTGTAATTAAAAAGGACTGGGTGTGACTTCCAGCTCTCCTCTGGTCTTCTGCTGAGAACTGCTAACGCTTCCTGAAGATCTGGGCCGCCAGAGCAGCATTGCACCTTGGAAGACTGGTGGAGCAAACGCACATGGACAGCGGGTTCTTGTGGCCGTGGTGGGAGGGCTGGCGTGTGCTGTGCTCTGCCTTGGCTCTTCCCTCTGCTGCTGGTGAGCTGACTGTGGATGGAGGCTGCTGAAGTTTGTCTTTAGTACATGCACGCTTGAAATTCTTTATCAGTACAGAGTTCATGGAATTTGGAATTTTCTTGGACTCTGTGACTGCTAAAATATGCTTGGAGTACTGTACAACGTTTGGCTTTGATCTGGTCCTGAGACTTGAAATGCTGGCTTGCCTTGGGGCTATGAACTTGTGAAGGGGAAAGGAGTCACCTAGTGACTTTTGGCAGAAACAGTTCAATTCTGTTATTTCTGCTTCAGAAAACGCTTTGCAAACATGACTAATTCATGTGCTGAGCCTAGTCAGCTGTCCTTCCCCAGCACCTTGTCCCTGGAGCGTTCTGCTGGAGGATGCTGCTGATGTGAGCGAGTGTGGAATCTTGGAGCTGGCAGGTTGAAAAATGGAGCAGTGCATTAGCAACTTACCTGATGGGGTCTGTGTCAGCCATGGAAATCCTGTGGAAGACGTGTTCTCAGAGGCGTGGCTTACGATAGCACCGTCACTCTTCAGTCAGCTGGAGAATACTGGCAAATCCCACCAGAAAAACTGAGATGGGAACTTAACTTTTAGCACGGATCAGTAAATGCCGTTACTAGAACTGCTTTCTTCTAGAAGCGCTGACGTGAGCTGTTGGGACAGGAGGGTTTATCATGCCCGGTTGGTGTACGTGTGTGAACACAGCCTGTAACAGCGGAGCGCTCGGTGCTGCCTCCTGGGCCGTCCCAGAACCCGCTGTCCCAAAGGCTGCAGGGTGAGGGGCTGCGCTGGGCTGACTGCAAGTTTTGTTTCTGTTGTACTGCAGCTGCTAAAAATAAAAGCTTAAAAACAAAAAAGGTACACACACAAAATGGCATTCGTAACATAGGAATATCTGTTATTATAGATGAAATGGGGAAAAAATGATGGTGTTAAGTGTTGGAAACTGCCTGCATGGGGCGCTTCTGACATGCACGGTGCCAGGCGCTTCTCTAGGGGTCTGGCTCTGCCACGGAGCGCTTCCTCGTCATGGAGTGATGTCGGAGTGCATCGGGGCCGCTGGGCCGGCTGGTTGTGGCAGCAGCACACAGGCTGGTTCCTGCCACAGCAGGTCAGAGAAGGGAATGGGCATTGCGGTGCCTTTAGTAGTACCGGAGTTCAGCTGGTAGGAGGAGGAGGTGGTTCGTTTACGTTGAAAGGTTTTATTTCTAGTGAAAAATGGAACATAGAATTTTGTTCGTAGGTTTTCTTGGGTTTTGTTTTGCCTTTTAAGGATGTAGGGAACTGCTGATTCCTCCATTGTGTCCCAGCCGTGGAATAAAGGGTGAGAGGAGCAGTTTAAGAGTGAATGGAGTCCTCAGAGTTAAATCCTGAGGTTAGACAGGGTGTTTTGAATTATCAGTTAAAGGAAAACTGAAACTCAAGCTTAGATAGTTCTGAATCTCACAGCGTCTTTTGTGTCTCACGTATTTCATTAGGTTGCGGCCCTGCTTTGTTTTTCTTTTATTCGTTTGTCTGCATGCCTGAGCAGTGAGCAAATGTAACTGTACCTGGGAGAAGCTTTACGAGCACGTAGGAGCTAAAGTTTTGCTTTCTCTGGGCAATCATAATCTTTTGTATCTACAAATGGGCAGGCATGATCTCTTCTGTCTTACTAAGGGTGATGTTTCCATGGACTCGGTGCTCCCTGTAGACTGCAGTAATGTGAAAATTCATTACTTCCAGTGGTGTTCTCTGCCCCTTTGATGAGTCAAGCCCACACCTGCTCACAGGAGGAAATTGAAATGCCTGAGTTTTCCCTTTTGGCTAATCCCACGCATCTATCCTTCGCATCACAGTCTCCGCTCTGGCATTCAAAAATAAAGTGAAAACTCTTCTGAATAGACGTGGGGAGTATTTGAGCTTGGGAATTTCTGCCTCTGCAAGCTAAATCACTTGGCACAGCTCTGAACTTTTATTTTTAGTAAAACTTCCACAGCCGCACTATTGTTCAGAGAAGGAGATGTTCCTGAAAGCCTGAAATGGAACCACAACGTGAGGGCTTATTTTTGTACCGTAGAGAACGTATTTGCTTGCAGAGCTGTGGCTACAGCAATACAATTTGATTTAAGCAGCATTGCTTTGAATGCACGTAGTGTAACAGTGATCAGGATCACGCTGAACATTCCGGAGATTTTCCAACTTCCAGACTTGTCGCTCATTCAGGAGCTGATAGATGTGCGGTACAGTCTGTCTGTGGATGGTGGAGCCCTGAGATGTAAACAGTTCCATGGATGGCCGGGATTGTTCTGCTGTTTGAATTGTAAACTCTTTCAAATTATTTTAGCAAGTTTTGCATCTGAAACCATTTGCATTTCTCTTTGATTAAATGGTTCTTAGGGAAATTCAGTGTTAAGGGAATAAAGGCCCTTTTGGCTTCCAGGCACGGCACCGTGCAGACCTGAGCTGGTTTGTTTTGCGGCGCATCTGACAAAGTGTAGTGGTGTTTGTACCAGAAAGCTGTGCAAGGACTGGAGCTTTCCAAGCTTAAATGAGATGGAGCTGTTTGATTAAGGAGTTTAATACAGGCTATTGAAAGTAGGTTTGATAAGAAAACCAGCATATAAGACTATATATTGATTTCATATGGTACTGCATTACAACAATGGAAAACATGCCTTTGAATGGACAAAATGACTTATTTGTAAAACAGATTATGCAGGGGGCAGTAGGTTTGTATCAGCACTCCCTGAACCTTTGTTAGTCACCAGCCAAGCAGACCCTGATTCTTCAGGCAGAAATAGTGGCTTGGACCGCTGTTCTCTGTCGGAGTGAATTCTGTAGAGCAACTGCTCTGGCTCTGCATCAAGTCCCACTGGTGTTAGTGGGTACCTGGGAGAACTTGTGCTAGTGTTTGTCTTTCTTAAACCTTCTTCCTAATGGAAGCAGTGTTGACCAGGCTAATCCTCCTATTTATTGTTCATGTAGTTTAAATTAAGAGGAATGTGTTGTCATTTAAATTCAATCCAGCAGATGTTTTCTGTTACTGGCATCACTGCTGGCTTATCTGGAAAATAGTGGCAGTGTGTTCTGGGACACCAGCGTTGCCCAGCTGGGCTGTTTTGGTGATGTCTTTGCCATTTCAAGTCTCTGATGGATCCTAGATATGGTTTTCTCCAGCTTAAGAGTGCAGCTCCTTGGAGATGATTGTCATGATGCCCTAACGAGGCAGTGGTTACTCGTTTTCTGGGTTGTGAAAGATTTCAGCTTAAATGCTAAATGCTATGGAAGTGAAGAGTGGCTTTGGAAGTGGTAGTTTTTATTCATAAATTACATATCAATACTGCTTATGGCTGTAGAATTTAGCTCTCACTGCTTTCACAGCATTTGGCTGTGAGATGTCCCTTTGAACTGCTGGATTGCTGGCAGACTTTCTGGGTTTTTTTAAGAGTAACTAATATTATTAAGAGTTGCCTTTAATTAGGAGGGAATGGTTATTTCTGTGCTTGTAGCTCAAAAGCTGCGTGGTTTCATTACTTCCCCTAAGTACCGCCTGAGCCTTGCCATGCCTTGGTTGTTTTCTGTTGTGTTGGTAATATCTTGAAATTATCTGGTGTGCTGCAATAGAAATTCTTCACTGCCTAGTTGCTTTTTCCTTTTATTGCTACTAGACCTTATAAGTACAGCCATGTATCAGTACCGGAGGAGAGATTGTCTTCATATCATGTTCTCCAGTGACAGCGACAGGACCCGAGGGCACGGCGTGGAGCTGTGCTGGGAGCGTCAGGTTGGTGCTAGGAAGGGCTTGTTCCCAGAGGGTGGTCGGGCCTGGAGCAGGCTGTCAGGGGGTGCTGGCACCAGGCTGCCCGCGTTTGGACAATGCTCTGACTGGTTTTCGAGTGGTCCTGTGCGGAGCCAGGAGCTGGCCCAGCGATCCTTATGGGTGACTCTCTGATTCTGTGTGATTCTTGAATGCTCACGGAAGAGGTCTTTAGACGTCATGGGTGAGGTGTTTCCATGTTGGTGTTCTCATTTGGGTAAAGAAAGGAAGCAGAGGAAAGCATCGCCTAAAGCGGGAGCTGAATGCCCTGCTCCCGAGCAGCAAGTCTTTAGCCTTCCCACTTCATTGGGACAGCATCATGGCAGTACTTGAAATATTCCCCAAACTTAAACATTTGAGATATACTAACAATGCCTTGGTTTATGTGTGCACGAAGCTTGGGTTGCCATGGTGAGCTTGTTGAAAGCAGTCACTCGGTTTGCCTGCTGTTATAGGAGGAATGGTGCCCAGCCAGAGAAGTGGAGTAGAGGGAAGTAGGAGAAAAAGTGGAGTTGTGTTTTGCTCTGGAGAAAGGGAGGCAGTGAGCACGGATGTTGGGAGCGGGTTCTGAGTAACGCTGGCTGAGGTGTGGGGGTTAAGTACATGGATCTTTCTGGATGAAATTTCAGTGAGTCTGTTATGCAGAAAACTCGTCCTTGCTTTCTCAGCTGGCAGCTAAGTAGCTAGGTATTTAATAAAATATATGGGATCTTTCTGAGGTCTTCTAGTTATGGCATTAATTCACTTCTGCAAGGTGATTGTGCCCTAGCAATAGCGCAGTATCAGAACCTGGGGCTGCAATCCCCATCTCGATTCTTTTTGTCGTGGTTTTAACAAGGAGGCTGTGCTCCCTGGCTCCTAATTCTGCTCTTTGGCTGAAGGAGTGGACTGTGATATATTGACAAGACTTCTTAAAAACTGAATTGCGCACATTAGCGTATGTAAATATAAGCAAATATATGTAAACATATGTATGCCTGATGAGGAACATTTCATATTTGTCCTTAGCAGTTTCATCTTATCTGGGTCATTCTTTCTCTTTCTGTCACGCGTGACATGATGTTGCGTTACCTGAGGTTAGAATGAATCTTGGTCACAGCAGCACGTTTGTCTTGTATTTTATGACGTGATCTTATCACTTCCATTTCTCTTCTTTTTCCCATTCAGCCTTTCAGCCATCAGCAGCAGTCGTGCCACCAGCTAGCAGCGCAGCAATACCAGGGCTGCACAGTAATGCGCACCTTCGGCAATTTGAAAGCGTAATGCTGTGCTTCTGAGGTACAATGTTCTTCTTACAGAATATTTCTGGAGGGAAGAGACGTTCCTTATTACATCAAAAACGGCAGCCATCACTCATTTTAGATGTAGGCGATGAGAAAAAGGGCTTCTTTGAATAACATTCAGTAACTAGAAGCAAACAGGAGGTGACACTACGTTCTTTGCTTTTGTCCGCAGCAGTAGGTGCAGAGAAGCACTGATTTGTTAGTTGTGTAATAGTGACAGAAAGACCTTTGCATTGGCAGCTGCAGCTTCTGTATTTTAATCTGTAAGAAGTATTTTCCGTCGGTTTTATGAAAGTGTAGGGAGAGAGAGGGAGGGTGTTATTTGGTTTGATTGTTGGGAA
The DNA here is from genome assembly GCF_002078875.1 of Numida meleagris. NCBI lineage: Eukaryota > Metazoa > Chordata > Aves > Galliformes > Numididae > Numida > Numida meleagris. The sequence continues at coordinate 1,254,523 of NC_034422.1, read as the reverse complement.
TGTTTGCACCCTTTCTAGCAGATTGGATTTCAAAGTATCTAAGCGCTACTCTGAAAATAATGCCTCCTAATTATTTCCATGGCAATGACAACAGATGCAAAGAGCACAGTAACCTGTTTGGTAGAGCTGGAACACCTGGCTGCAAGGTGCTTTAAATCCGGTGTGACATCATTCTAACCTGAGCTTTTCTGCTGCGTGGCTTTGGCTCTCCGGTCAAAATCATCGTTCTGCTTCCATTACATAGGATCCCTTTATTTTATTTTACTTTATTTCACTACGCTGGCACATTACAATCTCAGCTTAATAACGCTCACACAAAGTTTTCAGTGCCCAGAATGTGATTTTCCCCCTGTGCTGCTTCCAGTGCGAGGTGTGGCAAACCCTGTGCCACGTGGGGGGGGGTTCTGGAGCCTTCCCACGAGGGGACCCGCCGGTGGGATCCGTGTCTGCCATGTACAGGGTGCTGAGGGAAGAGTCGTGTCTGCGGCAGCTGGAGCGATTTGTGTGCCTGTGTAAGTGCACTGCAGATGTGTGGGTGTGCTTCATGAGCTGTTGCTCTTTGCATTTTCTTGTTTTCAAAGAAACTTGGCGGAGGGGTGTCATGTGGATACTGTTTTGGCAAGTGGAGTCACAAAAATATTTATGAAGACTGTTGGGTTCTTCGCCCATGCACTTTATTCCCCTCCTTCCTGTATTTAAAACTCCCTGGAGTGTTCTGTTCTGTTTGTTGACATCCCTGCTTTTTTTTTAAAGGGACAGAGGGAATTTGTTTTCCTCTGAATATTAATATATAGATAAATGCTTTTTTAAAATGTCTTTTAAAATTAACATTGGAGATGTGCTACTGAAACGAATCTATGTGCATTTTTAAATATTTGGTGTGGGTACCGAAGGCTGTACTCATAGTTAGCTAACAAGGTAGGAAGAGGTACTTATATTCTTCCTTAAAACTCCACGTTGTGCTGTGGAAAAGCAGCAGGGCGGCTCAGGCACTTCATGCATGGTGTGCTCAGTGGGAATGCTGTTCTGCAGTTGTGTGGGGTTGTGTTCACTGCAGCAGCAGGAGGAACGCAGAACTGAGCGTGCCCTTCTGGTTTCACCAGGACTGAGCGCGGCCGCGTGCTGAGCTTTGCTGTGAGCGTGGTTGGGCGGGAGGTGCGAAGGCTGCCTTCTTCATGGGACAAAATAATCTCAGTATGGCAAACGTTGATAACAAATTCGTCAGGCTTCTGCTTGGTTTGACTGGTTGTAACAGCAGAGTGTTACATGCGCTTCTTGATTTTTCTTGTTTTTATTACTGTACCTGCGATTGTAGACTCAGTTCTGCTCTCGGGATCGCTCGGAGCTGCACGGCCTGCCTGGCACAGCTCAGTCTGCGGGGTTCGGGCTCTGCCATCCGCCTCCGGGGCTGGTTGAGAAGCGCCTGGTGCCAGCCGGTCACTTACATTGGAAATGAAGGAGTTAAGAATAATCTGATTGCAGGGCTGAAATCTCTGTTTGAACTTGTGGTCTCTTGAAAGAAAATGCCATTCAGCACCGTTGCACAGAGCTATTTCATTCTTAATTTTAATTGACGTGTCCCAGAATGCAACCTGCTCTTATGAATCCTTACAGTACAGTGATGGTTTGTGAGTCAGTGTCTATAAAGTGTTTCAAATTCAGGTTGTCATTAATTTCCCTTTCGGTATTAACATTCTTTTTAGTTAATGTACTCACAAGGTTTATAAAATTTGAATGAATCTTTCCCTAAATAAGATGCAGGTCACCTGCAGGGGTTGTGGCTTGGTGACCTGGAGCTGCTTCTCCTCTCCTGTCCCTGTGTGCCCCTGTGGGCTGCCAGCTAGCAGCGAGGGATGCTGCTGTCCGGGTGTTGGCCCTGCCTGCAGCCGGGGCATCCTGTGGAATGGTAGTAGCAGGAATGGAGTTGTTTTATTCGTGGCTGTAGAAGTGGCATCAGTGTGTCACCTTTATTAGGGGGGAAAAAAATAATTAAGCAGAAACTTGTGCTGGTGTAGCATCAATTTTTCATTCGTCTTCTGGGTTTAATTAAAATCCAGTTATTTCTGAAGCCAGTGGTAGCAGCAGAGCTATGCGGCTCCATCTTTAGATAGTTGTGGAGAGCAGAGAAACTTCCATGAAACATTTTTGAATATTTTATATCTGCAGGATTGATAACATACTTAAAATAAATTGTATGATAGTCCCATATTGGGTTTATCCCAGAAATTAATTACCGCCTAGGCTGATGTTGACTTCATAAGTTCTTAGCCAGAGCCTGTAGTCTCCGTCACATCTTTCCATCACTAGTAAGCAAGTGAATTTCTCTTCTGGTGTGCTGTACAGGTGCTGCAGAACTTGCTTTTCCCTGTTCTCAGTCTCTGTATCCTCGGAGCAGGATGCGGTGTCGGCCACCTCTGACCAGGTGTTGCTCTGCGGGAGGTGCTGCTGCTGGCTGGCTTCTTCTGGAGGGTTTCTGCTCTGGGGCTGAGCGCAGGAGCGGTGCCGGCCTGCCCGACCCGTGTCCCTGGGTCGGTTCAGGAATAGCTGCTCTAATCTGAAGGAGGGTGTGAGGCAGAAGAAAATCTAAAATTCTGTTACCTGATCTTCTTGTATTGACACTATGCTTTCTTTTGAAAAAAGCTTCTTCGTTTGAGCAGGTGAGTTAGAAATACTGCATGTTGGTGTGTTTATAATCTTGTACATCTGACTGACTGCCTTAGCTAGGGTGGGAGCTTCATCAATTATTGAAGCACAGCTTGGCTTGGTTTTGTCCAGCATCAGAGCAGAGCCCCAGCTGCTGAAGTTCCAGCTGGAGGGGTGTGTGAGAGCTTCCTTCCCAGCAGCGTTGTTCCACTTGGGTATGTTTTCGTGTAGATCAAGAATCTATTAGTGTACCCGTGTCTATTTCTAAACTAGAACATGGATAGTGTTACCAAGTACACTTTTCAGGAGCTGTGCTATAAAAACTTGGAATGCGATCCCGTATATATGGCTTTTGTTTTTTTAAAACTTTTCCTTTCTCCCCAGTAGATATATATGCTAAAGGTTTTGGGAAAAAAAACTTCGTTGTTCTGGAGCTTATTGTTCAGTCAAAGTGCGTGTTATCAATGGTCTCATGCTTTGCTTAAGTATTTTGTAAGAGCAGTGCATAGCTGGTAACCCTGCCTTCATTCTGTTGCCTGATTTGTCTGTTTCCGCTTACACCTCGTTTGTAAGGTAGGCGGGCTTGAAATGTGTGAGCTTTTAGCAGATACTTGATTTCAGACGCGCTTTGTTCTGAAAGTTCCCCTTTGTTGTGCTCAAATGAAAGAGCTTTGAGTAATGAGAACCTCTTCTTTCCTTGTGTTCTGACTGCTGAAGTCATCTTGTGCTGTGGGAAGGCCTCCTTGTCCCCTCGTGCCTCCAGCGTGATGCAGAAGCAACGCTGGTTCATGCCGGTAGGATAAAAGAGGAGGGCAGATGTTAAACACTGCTTCAATGCGAGTTCTGTTAGAATTGGCTGGGAAGCGTGCCGTGCCTCAGCCCTGGCATCCTGTGAAATCCAAGTCTGTGCAGGGTGCAGTAGTAATGTTTCAGGAACGTGACCTCAGAACGCAAGGCTCTGGCACTCAACGGTAATAAACCGACCTGGAAGAAATGTGGTAAGAAATCAGGTAAGGGAACCGGGCTGCTGGTGCACCGCGCAGTCGGCAGCGAGACGCTGTCACCTCTGTGCCATGGGGCCGGAGCGGCTCCGGCTGCTGAGGAGCTGCAGGCACCTTGCTCTGCGCAGGAAAGGAGAAGCACCTCTGGTGCCATTCACCTTCCAGTAAAACCAGTGGCTGCTATTCCACTTGATGTGCTTTCAATACGACTGCTGGTTTGGGTTTTTGACAGGAGCTGAGGTTGGACCACTTCCATGCTATGTTCCTGGGAGTTGGGATCGCTGCCCCTCTCGGACCAGCCCTCACAGTAGGACAGAGATTCCAAGGAGAAACAAACTGTTCGAATCTCTTCCAGACTCAGGGAGGACAAAGGCCTGTGCTTTCTCTTCCTGCTCCTGCGTGCTGCAGCATGCAGTTGTGAAGTGTCATATTCTGGTCTGACACAGAGCAGGAGTTATTTGACATCTCTGCTGATGCTCTGCTTGCCACTTCTCTGATAAGTTCCCAATCAAGTGTTACAGAAATTTGTAGGAGCTTTGTCCCTGATCGTGACAGAACTGTGTGTCTGGACCATGTGCAGCTTGGCAGACCTTAAGACTCCTGGGTACAAGCTCACAGTGGCTGAAGTTGCCGCTAGTAGTGATTATCTCTGGATTTTTTTTGTCTGCATGGCACTTCATTCTTATTTGGGCTAATGAAGAACTGCTACTTGTTGTTATGTTAGGGTCACTCCGAGGGTAAGTGAAAGCAGCTTATTGTTCAGGTTCGAACTCCAGGCTTCCACAAGTCTCTGGAGACAGTGGTTTTCACTTTCCTCCTTTCTGCCCATCCAGGCCCATTCAATAGAATGGATTGTTTCTTGGCGTAGTCAAAGTTCTTCTAGGAATGTCATTATCTCTGAAGGCAATTTAATTTACAGGAAATGCATTCAGCTTCTTGCAGTGGGCGCATCAAGAAAATTTGAGTAGATAATTAATCCAAGGAATGGGGAATTAATTGAGAGGGAAATTGGTGCTTTAAAGATGTGCTAAATAATCACCATTTTACTGTACTTAGCTGTCTGTTAAGATGTAGAGAAGATAAACCTCTCAGTCTGCTACTCTGTATTTTGGAAGGACAGCACAACACAAACAGCCAAACATTTCTACTTTGAACTCACTGGATTTTCATAAGTGTAGACTGTTAGCTGTCGGCTGGCAGAAAGGTGTGAGAGTTGTTGGATATCTGCCTTCTAGCATGGTTTTTAAAATGTCATTTTTCGTTATAACTTTCCAGTGTGGGAAGTTGTCGATGTGAGTACCCGGGCACTTGGGAGCTGTGGGGCCTGGAGGTTCTGCTTTCCTCCGGTTCAGTGGTGGTGCTTGAGGAATGACCTGAAGTAGTGTGACCCTTCAGGAAAGTCAGAGATATCCCTCTGTATAGTCTTTGGGAAGCAAAAGAATTGGCAGCAGAGGCAAGGTGTTCCTGGGCTTTCTCTTAAGGGCTAAAATATCATGGGGAATCATTTGAAGAAGTTTCCTTGATGTTCTTTTGGACTTCGAAATGGATGCCCGGAGGTAAGCACCACTTGGTGTGCTTTGCAGCCACTGCTGAATGGCAGAGCTGCTGTTGGAAGCACGCATGGTAGTGCTGTTTAAGGCTTTCTGAGGAATGAAGTGGTTTGAAAACACTTCTTGTTTGATGTCGCATCATCTTAACAGTCCAAAAGGTCCTGGAGGCAGCTTGAATGCTGCAAGCTGTTAGAGTAGAGCCAGGCTCTGTGTTATCTTAGGGGGGTGGTGAGTTGCTGCCAAAACAATACCGGGAGACTGCTGCTGAGAGGAAGGTGTTGATAGCGCAGTGAGTTATTTTTGCTGGTGCTGAGCTGAACTTTCAGCCATCCCAAATTCAGTCCTTCCTTATTAGTGAAATTGAATTGAAATGCGATGAATGAAGATTGTGTGCAATGTATTGGTTGCATTTTTGTGTCTGATGCTGTCCAGGAACAATTTAGTGAGAAGCACATTAGGGCATCCAATGACTTCTGATCTAAAATGTAATTGAGGACCTTTTTCCTTGTGAAGTGACTGTGAACGTCAGCTTATGAGATACAGTAATATGGGGTAATGTGTCAATACCATGGAGAGAGCCTACTGAAAATAATTGTGGAAAACAATGATGTGAAGATTAAATGTGAAAAAACGTGTTGGAGCAGGTATTTTTGTTATATTCTCAAGAATGTATTGCAGACTTAAAAGAACATACATGAGAGCAGCCTCCTAGCCTACGGGTAGGACCGTGTGATTCACAGTACCTGATTGAAGGACTGGGGCATCTGGAACTTCTCAGAATCACAGAATGGTTTGGGTAGGAAGGGGCCTTAAAGCCCACCCAGTGCCAACCCCTGCCATGGGCTGGCTGCCCCTCCCCCAGCTCAGGCTGCCTGGGGCCCAGCCGTGGCATCAGGCACCTGTGGGGATGGGGCACCACAGCTCTGGGCAGTGCCAGGGCTCACCGCTCTCAGAGTAAAGAATTTCCTCCTCGTATCTGATTGAAATCTCCCCTCTTTTAGTTTTAAAATCATTCCCCTTGTCCCATCACCATCCACCTACGTAAAAAGCCAATCTCCATCTTGTAAGTTCCCTTCAAGTACTGAAAGGCGCCCGCATAAGCAGCACGTACCAGCAGTAAGTCAGGTCACATAGGCAGAGAATGGAGAGGGGCTGAAATGATGATTGATGAAGAGATGGATTTTAAGGAGCTTTTTGAAAGGGAGATTGCGGAGCGTCTGCGTGCATGCTTCGGTTTCCTGAAGCAGTCGTGGTAGCAGGATCCTGGCGGTGCGAAGGCCTGAGGAGGCAGCTTCTGCTGGGCACCCGAGGCAGGCGTGGGGAGCGGGGAGGACAGGGCGGGCGCACGTGGGGGAAATCTCGGCTTCTCTGGTCACCTGCTAAAGGTAACTTAGGAGAAATCCTTTGGCCGTTTGCTAAAGGTAACTTAGGAGAAATCCTTTGGCCATTTGCTAAAGGTAACTCAGGAGAAATCCTTTGGCCGTTTCACCCAGAGGAACGCGCTCTGTGGGGATTGCCTGCACTTGGTTACTGACAGCGTGGCGGTTCCTGGGTGCTGTGCTGCGAGAAAATCAAGGAGTGTAGCTTTGGGATTATCTGAGGGAAAATGGGGTGTTTTTGGTGTTTGAGAAATTGAACTGTCGGACCATTCCTGGAATTGTATAGAAAGAATAGGAATGTACTTTAAACTGTGCAAAATGTATTCAGGTGAATTCCATGTTTTAGTCCATAACGCTTCAGACTGCGGGGTCTTAACGTGGTTATTTGGACGGGTGTGTTGTGCATTGCGTGGATATCTGAAAGACAAACCTTTCCAAAGTGTTCCAGCCTTATTTTTAAATCTGTACCTGTCTGTCTGGTGGGCAGAAGGAGACTCGTGGTCTTTTTCTGTCTCAGTAAGCAGTGCTTGCCTTATTTAGCCCCCAGTAGAGATGCTAATTACTGCGCGAACATTTATAGCTGCTGCGGGTTTGAATGTGGGGGAGGCAATTCAGAAAGCCTTTGAGGTTGTGTTTTTTTCCTCTTGCTTTGCCTTAGGGTGGAGACTGTCTCAAGAGGAACTGAAACGCAGATTTGCACTTTCAAAAATAGTGGGATGTATTTCGGTGGCTAAAACAGGATTGCTGGTGGGAAGAGGTGCAGGAAGGAAGCTCTGGGTCCGTCTGTTCCACTCCCTGCCCAGCCAGGGCCACCCAGAGCAGGTGGCTCAGGGCCGTGCCCACGTGGCTTTGTGGGGTCTGCGAGGAAGGCGGCTCCGCAGCCTCTCGGGGCACCCTGTGCCAGCGCGCTGTCACCGCGCGGTCAGGAAGTGTGTCCTGGTTCCTGCCGCCTCCTGTGTCGCTTCGTGCCCGCTGCCCCTTGCTGTGTCCAGGGTACCGCTGAAAAGAGCCTGGCTCCGTCCTCTTCTCCTCACACCCTCCCTTCAGGTAGCTGTGGATGCCGATGAGCTCCTCGGTGAGGCTTCTCCAAGCCGAGCTCCCTCAGCCCTTGCTGCGAGGCACGCTGCTCCTGCAGCACGGTGTGCGCTGCGCTGCCTTCCCCCGCGGCTGGAGCCTGCTGGGAGGCTTGCTGACCTTCCGTGGAAGTTCCTCAGCGTTCTGTTTGGAAACAGTATTCTTCAGTTTGAAACAGTTAAAAAAAAACAGTGCCTTGAGCCTGCCAAAAAAGCTGAAACATTTCAGGCATGGCCTATTTAAAATATATATATATAGATATATGCAGACCATTTTTTTTAAGCCCAGCTGATACTGTTAGAAACAATCAGCCACTTTTTTAGAAGGATGCTTGTTTATTTCATCTCTCTCAGAGCAAACAGAACTGATTTTTGTAGGATTTTGTTAGTTTCCAATATAACTAATTCAGTGGAAGCTCAGTAATATTGTCACTGTGTGGAAGAGCAGGGAGAGAGGCAGGCTCAGCTGCTGAACTGAGAAAACTGCAGGTGGTTTGTTTTAATTTGTATTTCTTGTGGGATGCTGAAAATTCTTTCTTGTCCAGCAGAATACAGAATAAGTCCTTTGAACCCTGTCATTTTAGACTTCCAGGAAAAAGGTGCCAGTGAGTGAAAATGCAAAATGCAGACATCCTTGTTATGTGCCACCTCCTTTCACTCGGATGGCACGTAAAGCTGCATACTGCATAGGGCTCAGCTTCGTTCTTTGGTGGTTGGCTTTATGACTGATGTCCCTTCCATCAAGGTGATGTCATCAGTGCTTTAAAATTTAACGTGGAATATTTTTTTCACCTTGCACATGGATCACCAGCATGATCCATATTTATCAGGTGTATTTATCAGGATTCCCACCCTCCCCAATTAAGGTTGAATGTTTACGTGCTCTTTTCAGCAGATGATAAAAAGAATTTTAAATCAGGGTTTGTTACTACCAAAGCGATCTGGAAAAGCAGTGTTGTGATGAGTAGTTAGAAGCAAAGGCAGAAATCCCAGCTGAATTCTGCATCTGTTTTTAGTGGCAGCAAGAACGGAGAGGAGATAAGTCTCAAGTTCTCAGCTCTCAAGTAGTGTTATTGACTTTGGAGTTTGATTTAAATCTGTGTTCAGAAATGTCTTGATTAAATGAATTGATGCTGAAATTGGATTAGAATTGCTGTAGGTTTACAGAGGCAAGTTTAGAACATTTAGAAAAACTGTTTTGGTTCATAACGTGATCCACTGAGTTACAGCTCTTGCAGGCTTCCACCCTTGCATCTGGTGAATGCAGCGGTGGAGGAGCATCCGTGCAGAGGGAGTTGTTGAACGGTAACTGGAGAACAAGCATTCGGTAGCTGTGCTGCGTGGCTGAGTGCAAGCCAGCTTTTAATTGTGGTGTGTGGATCCCGCTGCAGTTTCCAGAGGCATTTGGAATGGCAGCAAGTAAGTTAGCCAAGTGCAGGAGGATCATTGCTGGGGGAATGCTCCTGGTGAAAGCTCCAGAGCTTAAGGGAACAACAGGTGCTTTGTCTGCCTTTAAGAAGTGACAGGTGTTGATCAGGTGCAGAGATGTTGCTCTTCTTTTGCTTGTTCCTGGAATTGAGGGTGAGATTTCCCTTCCGGCAGCAGTAAATAATTCCAGCTCCATGTTTCTCATCTGATGTGAGGAGGATGCAGCGTGATGTTGATGTATGGGTAAGGTAACCTAAGTGCTCCGTGGTTTTGGAATGTGGTCACTGACATTGTTACCGCCCGGGTTCGTGTCCTTGATTGTCTTTGCTGTACTTGGAAGGTCTACAAAGCACATTCAGAACTTTCTGTGCCATAGAGCTCCCTGGTTTTGTTTATTATTCTAGAGAAATAATCAAGAAAATTTTCCAGGGCTGTCTGGTTTGTTCTCTCTCTCTTTTTCCACCCTCTGTTTTGCATGTCTTTTTTTTTTCTTTTTTTTTTTAAGAGCACTTTTTGCTGTGGAGAGTTACTGGGCTGCAGAAGGGCTCTCATCTTGGGGAACCCTGCTCTGGTTTGCTGCTTGCAGAAGAGTCTTCTAAGATGGCAGTGGGGAACAAATTGAGCATACTGTATATTTGTTGACCATTTTTTAAGCAAAATAAGTATCAGGAAAATGTTACCTTCTGGAGTTTGGGATAAATTATGAAAAAATTGCGCTCTCTTTCCCTGAGCGGCATGGTTTTCAAAACATTGGCAAAGACTGAAATGATCTGAGCACTGGATGAGCTGGCTTGAATTCCAGATAACATTCTAGAATCCTTAGAGAAATAGGAAGAGAGGGGGGTATATTTGGGCATCCCGTAAGGTCCCACCCAGGGAGCTGGGGTGTCCTCTGGTCATCTGTGTCACCTCTGAAGGCTCAGCATGTTTGCTTCTTCTGGGACTCCTTCACCAGGCAGGTTCTTCACTGAGCTGGGAGGAAAAACAGCTGTAGGAGCTTCTTGTTCTCTCTGCACAGTGATTTGGAAGTCTGAGGTTCAGCTCATTGCCCCCCTTCCCCTCAGAGAGGCAAGCAAATAGAAGGCAGTCCCTGGGCCAGTTAAATATCTCTGAACGCTTTGGCGAAGTGCAGCATGCCTTCCCTGCGTGGGCTGAGATGAGGGCCGGGGAGATGTGCCAGGAAGCGTGGCTGTAGGGCTGAAGATCAGGCCCTTAGCTGCATCTGGGTTGCCAGCAGAAGCGGTGCTTCCAGATGCTTATCCCTGTGTGTTCAGTAGGTGGTGAGAGACGTGGCAAGCGGAACATGTAGTAAACATCGCCCACAAAGCACCGACATAGGAGCTTTTGCACTCACATACGGCTGGAGGCTGACCTGGGTCTGCTGGCTAGTGTAAAAAATAAATACAGAATTGTTTCTCTTTCTTCCACACCTTGTTCCACTGCTCCAGACTGTTCTTCCCCCAGACTTGGGATTCTTCCTGAGGTTGTCTATGGGGATTCAAGTTGCAGGTGCCTTGCATGTACATCTTAAGTACCTGAGCCAGCAATGGTCATGGGTATAGGTTATAGGTATAGGTTATAGGTATAGGTTATAGGTGTCGATGGCTTTTTGCTGATTGCAGCTGCTCTGTTCTGTAGAATGCCCTTCCTCTCCCTTTACCTCGTTTTGCAATATACGTACGTGAGAATACTAATGCATGTGGCTTTGTTTGCATGAACAGATGTCGCCACATTAAGTCCCCAGGCAGCTTGGAGTCCTGGTTACCACCAAGGTGCAGTTGGAAAGAGTGGGCAGGAATGGGAGCACTGCAGAAACAGTAGAGACAGGAGCGAGCCTGGCAGTTCCTCCGTGGTTGTTAAGGAGCTTTTGCATGCAGCTTCTCTTGCCAGGCTGATAAGAGGCAACTTCCCTTTGAGCACAATTGCGTCTCCTGTCAGGGTCTCCTGTGGGTCTCAGCCTTCTTTCTCTGCTGACTGCAAGAGGAAAATGTGACCATATGTGACTTGTTGAGGGAACTGTTTGGTAGAGAGGGAGCCGGCAGAGAGTTTCGGTAGAATCTTTGGGTAGATTCTACCAAAAACCTGATGGATCCCCATATGAAAGAGGAGAGTTGCCTGGTGCTGTGCAGTTCAGTTATTGGGGGATGCTCTGAAGCTGTGAGAGGGGGTCATGTTTCTGGAAATCTTAGCTAAGATAAGTAGAGTTGTATTTAAAAAATAATAGAAGGGAAGGGTGAGGGGGAAGTTCTTAGCAAATGCTCTCAGCTTGTTGCAAACAGAGAAGACATTATTTACTTTACAAGAGCCTTTTTCTTCCTGTTGTGTAATTTCTGTCACTTTGTGTACTTAATTTGAGGGAAAACAAGTGGATTTGGTAAGTAATTTTCTCCCTGTGGTGGTATGCTAGGCTATTTCAAAGATGCGTCCTCGATGTTGTATTTTTGGTATATGTCATAAGCTTTGGCTGTTGGATTGGCTAGGCACTGCACTCTGGGTAGTGGTGCATCAGCACGATGCTCACTGCAGTGCTCTTGGCTGGGACTGAATGGAAGTTACCCGAGTGAGAATTTCCTGATGACACCAGAGCCTGAACATTGGCATTGTGCAATATGCGTGGTTACAGTGAAGCAGCTTTACTGGAATACAACTAAAAGTCCCTTCCAGCCCAAACCATTCTATGATACTTAGCAAAAAATAAATAAAAAGAAGTAGATTTGCCTGTTTTCCTTACGTGATTCAGAAACTTGAACTTTTCTCTTACGTAGAGGCTATTAAGGCATCTTTTTGAAATCGTTGTAATGCATAATTCTTGCGCTGTGTTCATAGTCATCCCAGTGAGCACACACAAACTAAAAAGCATTTTGAAATGTCTGCGTCAGTGCTATTTTTGCAGTAATGAGGGAGCCTAGGTTTGCTGGAATGAACAGGCTTAATCTGTACAAGGCATAAATGGCTGCCATAGGAAAAGCAAGGAAGAACCTTTAATGAGATAGCTGAGACACAAGAAGAAACGATGGAAAGATTTCTGGAAAGGAGTCTTAGTTTTTTGTGATCAAAACCATGTAGGGTGTAGAAGGAAGAAGCAAATCAGGATCCCAGGACAAGGCAGCAGTTAAGATAAAGGGATGAAGTTGGTGCAAGATTTAAAAAAAAAAAAAAAAAAAAAAAAAGAAGTTGAAGGAAATGGGAATACTTCATGGGAAGTAATGCCAGCACGTATAAACCATTACATCCCCATCCCGAAGGGCAAAGAGATGTGATTCAATAACCAGTCTCTGTGGGTATGCATGTTATTATAGAAAGCAAGCCCTGCTAAGCTGGGATGTGTTTGATGTGGAAGAGTCAATGGCTGTTTGCATATTCTGTCTCTGAGAGACTATGATATATATGATACCTCCCCATTTCTATACATATACACAAACATATCTATATAATGGTTGAATCAGCTTAAACATAGTAAACCACTGGATATGACTTTGTTCCACAGGAATCCACCTATCTTTACATCTGTTGGGCTTTGTTTTGGAAGTACTGGTATTGTGTGTTCAACCATAATGTAGACAACAGCAGTTCTGGTATTGTGTGGTGGTATAATGGGATAGTGTGCGTGCAGTTTGTGCGCCTTACTCGGGCTGTTGTGTTGGGTAAGGTCCATGGTACTCAACGGGGCTTTCAGGTTATGGGGTGTGGGCCCTTCCCTATCTTAAATGTCTCCTAGTTCTGTTGGCATCATTTACCATTTTTATGTGTTCTTGAGAAAAACTTGCTTCCTTCATTGTCTTTTAGGTATGTCTCTGACATTATAGTTGCTTGCAGAATTTAAATAGCTCAAATATTTAGTTTAAGACTGAAGACATAGTCATGATTCCCAAAAAGACTGGATGACTTTAAAAGGAAGCTGGGAAGCTTTCCTTTCATCAGAATAATCTGCAGTTTTGAAAATTCAGCATTCTTTTGTCACATCACATCCATATGCCTGCAGTTTTTATATGGGGAAATAAAACAGAAACCTTCTATTTGGGAGGTACTCTTACATGGCCCTTGAATTCCTGGCTTGTTCCATGATGTGGGCTGAATGTGGCAGTCCTTGCTTCTTTCTTGGGTAGCTGCTGTGTGGAACACCTAGCCTGAGGTGGTAAGGGGCAAACATGTGAACCCAGCCTCTTTCTGCAGGCTTTGCTGTTGCCTTGCATCTGTCTCTATCTCAGGAAGATGAGTATCAGAATTTATATGATTTGGTTCCTCATTTATACCTCTTTAAGATCACTTTGAGTAGATATGAACAGTGCTTTTGGGGACAGCGATGCTGAGAATCGGGAGAAGTCTGGAAGTCTTTGCCTGGTAGTCTCTCCCAGATGCTAAAACACTAAATCCTTGTGAAGGTCCAAAGGGCTTGTTAGCTGACAGTGCATTCTGGTTTTAATCCTTATACTTGAAAATGTGCAATCTTGTAACTTCATCAGGTTGGAATGTTCTGCTCATGTTTTTATGTATAGGTGCATGTTAGATGCTTGGGATCTTTGAAGAGGAAAGAGGCCATAAATAACTTGGGTTTTGAAATATACGTGCGTGGTTTGCGAGAGAACTGTCCTTGGGGAGCAGCAGCAGTGTACTGTGCCATAAGAGTGTAAACTATCAACAGTTTATGGTTTGCGTGTTGGGGCTTTTTTTGTTCGGTTTTTGGTTTTTAGTGTAATGAAGAGCTGTATTTGTTTGGGGCCTCAGTGAGCTGTTGCCAGGCCCTCCACGTTTTTGATGACGTTAATTTCTGTATGTGTGTTTTAATTTGGTTTATTTCCCATTCTCTTGACATGCTGATTGATTCTTGTGTTTTCCTGCAACTAGCTCTCATTACTGAGTAGGCACGAAGGACAACAGGACTCCCTGCTGCCAGCAGGCTTTCTTCCAGCAAGCTGCTTTTTTCTGGAGCAGAAGCATCTTCTTTGCTAGGTCGGGGAAAGCTCTGCAAGGCCTCTTCTGCTACTTCGACCAAGCACTTCCACTGCTGAAATCAGGAAGCCAGCCGCTGATCGCATGAGCATCACACAGCGTTTTCATGAATTCAGATGCCACTATGAATTTCACAATTCAAGCAACACTGAAGCTGAGCCCTGGAATTAGTGACCCATCAGAAATTATGTATTCAGGGTACAGATGTTTTCATCAGCTTGATTATTTGGTGTATGCCTCACCTGGAGACCTGGCTCTGTTCTTGTTCTCACAGATCAAGCAAGAACTGGCTTGGGCTGGCCAGGAAGTGCTGCGTTTCTGGGAGCTCCAGAAGACTGCTGGAAAACAACTCACCACTCCACGGACTGCAGGAGGAATTCTTCTGACAGTTCTCTTAGGGCTGCGGAGCTTCCTGGAGAAAAGTATGGGTTTCTTTCCGAAAACGTGTTGGTATCTCCAGGGCTGAAGCAATGTCGCCTCTGTGCCCTGGTAGTAGGGAGACAAGGCTGTCTTCATTTTCTGACGTTGTAGCTGAGCTGCACATCTGCAGCTCGTTGCTGTGCCTGTGTGATACAACTTCCTTCAGCAGACAGCTTGCAGAAATACTGCCCTCTGCTTCTGAGACTTCTTGTAAAGGGATAGGACCCACTTCTGTTAAACTCTTTAACTTTTAAATGTGTTTTTATTCCCTTTTGCTTTCTGTCTTCCTCTCCCAGAGGTGGCCCAAGTGTTTTAGAAACAACATAGTCAACTGGAGTTCATTGAATAATTCAGCTGTTGCCTGAAGTGATAGTAAAAAGAGGACGACCCATTTAATAAATCAACCAGAGCTAAAAGCTCTGTGGTTTGTGAAAATGTTCATCTGCCCTGCCTGTGAACTATCTGAATTTCTCTTCAAAAGCTCCTTTTTTCCTTCCCTCATTTGGGTTTTGCCTGTTCCACAAGGGTGCCTTCCACCTGAGCCACCCACAGTTCATCCATGCAAGTTGTTTCTGTTCAGCAGATCTATTTCAGAGAACACCAGGGGCTGTAGCTTCAGCAGCATGGGATACTGTGACCCCTCCTCTCCATCTACTGGGTGCTTCTGTTGAGCTGTCCTCTCCCATCATTGCTGCGTAGTGCTCCCTATTAAGGTCCTATGAGGTCTCCTTGTATCGAAGCCGCTGCTGCAGCAGGAACTCCTCCGCTCTCCCTTGAGGGGCCCTTGACCACTCTTACCGACAAAATAAAGCTATCTTTAGCTTTACTGAAGCATGCCTTGTGGACCAATGGGAAGTGTCCTTTCTTTTCCTTATCCTTTAGATGAGAGAATTTCCTAAGTGCTCTTCGCTTCTTATTTGTGCACTGGACCTCTGTTATCTAAAACAGATTTAAATGCGGAATACTGTCTTTAAGGGAATTGCACAGAAATAGGAGTATCTAGTTAGTAAACCTTTTGCGGAAGACATTTTTGTCTGTCGCCTGCGTCAGCCTTTTTGTTTAATCTCTTTGGACAGGGGCTTGGCAGTACATCAGTGCATTGCTGTATAAATTGCTCTTTTCATTGTTACTGTAATTGTTAAACAATCCCACTGTCATAGTCACCCAGCAATCACAGCATTATTTTTCTGCTGGGGTGCAACATTTCGTGGGGCACTCTGGGATCCCGTCCCAGTCGATAAATGGGCTTCTCAGTTGTGGCTTGGTTGAAACACTAGCAAAGTGTTCACTTAGAGCCTTGCTTTGTGCCTTGAAACATCATGTGCCTTGTAGTTTATTGCTTTTTTTTTCCCATTTTTTAGTGGCCCCTCCTTCAGCCTCTGCGTCTGGGCTCACGCTGACCGTGTCAGTTTTCTGAGCACTGTGCTTCAGAGGCTGCTGGGGACGAGTGTATGAACGCCGACGTGTGTAAATAAATGATTGCAGGTCTGAAATCAAGGTCTAGGGATAAATGATCCATTTGTTTCCCGTGCTTGTTTTGGCTGAAGACTTGAATTACCAACTACAGTGCGTGCTGTAGTGCGTTAAACAGCGTTGAATGGGAGGCTGCATGGAGCCCCTGCGCCGGGTCGCTGGCTTCCAGCGCTGAGTCCGGGGCAGGCTTTGCAGGTCCTGCTGCGGAGTGCTGGGGTGGTGCTTTCTGCAACAACATTCTGTGCCTTTGAAGCATCCCAAACCTCTTCCTTAATCAAGAGAGAGAGCAAGGAAGCATCATGCCTGGTAGTTTTCAAGAGCTTGTGGCTATTTTTGTACTCTGCTGTGTATATTTTTTGTAAGTGATTTGATTGCTTTCTCTCTAGCTGTAAGGCAAAGAGCTTCCTACTGCAACACAGGGCTTCTTCCCCACCTCCATCTAGCAAGTTTATTCACAATTAAATACAAATAAAAAATAAAGAACACTGGCAGTTCTCATTTATTTCTCTTGACACACAATCAAATTCAGAGGACATATTCCAGATAAAAGCTGGAGAGAAGCATGTCTGGGTTTTCTTGTGCTGTCCCTCCTCTCCACACTGAGATCTCCTGGTGTGCGTTGGTTCATGTGCCTTGAGAGTTCAGAAATGCCCCAGGTCCAGAGGAGGAGTACAAAATAAGAGTTATGTGCTTAAGCCTTTGAGAGTTGATACTTCTTTTTTTTAAGCTCTTCCATAGAAGCAACAGGGTTTCAGATAATTCAAATAAGTATATGACCTTCCAGTTGCAGCGAATCACTTGGGCTCTGACCGTGCGAAACCCTCATTGCTCAGGTTGTCCTTGTGGAAAAACTGCTGGCATCCAGGCTGTGTGATGGGAGGGACTAGGGGAAGCATGAATAGCTACACAGTAGAAAGCCAGTGATCGTGCATCCAGGATTTGAACAAACTTCTTTTGGCTTACATGTGCCCACCTTGCAAATAAGTTAACATCTGGCTTTCACTCCCTATCACCACATCATGGCTTTGTGCAAGAAGGAGGCAGTGGACTTATGTCAGTGGGTGGTTTTGAGTCCTTCTCCTGTTATTGAGGCTTTTGCTGTCCACCTTCAGATGTCAGGAGCAAGGGCCCGGCCGTTCAGTGCTCCTTCTTTTGCCTGTCACCAGTCGTGGTTTGGAGCCCAGTTCTTGTTTAAGAAATCCTTTTGCAGTAAATACGACTGATTTGGAGGAGTTTCAGAGTGTATTTTTCAAAGAGAGATCAGGGATTTAGTTTGTTTTTAAGCTCCATTTAAAGGTAAAGCTGCCAGTTTTTACTCATCAGCTTTAATTTAATTTTTCCCACTTGCCATACCAGCAGCAAGATATCTTATCTACCTCTATGCCTGGGCCAAGTCAATAAATTCTAAATGAGTCCTCAATTATTTTCTATCTTGCACATTTTCATGAGGTTATTGAAGGGCTCATTTGATGCACACTCAGATGAGCAGAGGAAATTAAACTGTTTTTCCCTCTTTCTTCCCTCCCCATAATAAGATGGTTTGACTTGAAATCACAAAATGCTCTTTTAAGGTCTCTGAAGTAGACAGTGGAATTGCTCTCAACTATCTTGTTTCATAAGTGTAGATGTAAAAGCGTGGGGTTTCTTCGTATTTATAAACTGATTTGCTTTTCCTTTGAAATCTTGCTCTACTGCTAAAAGACTGTCCGGTCCTGATGTGAAGGAAGTACTTTGTGTTACTATAGAACAAAGTGGCCAGGGGGTATGATTTCCATGCTGTGTCATCTTCACGCAACTACGTTGAAGTCATTGTCCTCTCTGCTGTTTTTGCATAATCATATTGAGGAATGTGGCCCCTGCAGGGCTGAAAGCAACAAAAGGTGATTATGTTTAGTAAGTGCTTTGCTGTTGGATGTCCTTGTACGTGAGCTGGCCGAAGCACAAGCCATCCTTACGCTGCTGCACCTGGGTGCCAACCACATCTGCTAGTGCATGTGAGTCACTGCAGGCTGCTGGTTCCAGATCTCCGTTCCATCTCTTATCACTTCCTTAGACCATGGTTGCCCTGTTCATGCCCTGTATCCCGTGCGTAGGAGACAAAATCTCTTGTTCCCGTAGGGTTTCTTTGGTTACTTGTAGCAAGCACATGAAGCCTTTTGTATTGTAAAGAATTGTATTCCTTCCATATCCATATCCTAATCTACTGACACTAGTAGGAGAAATACTGGGCATCAGCAGAACTTTTAGACGCTTTTAAAAATGCTGCCTGACAGATTAGAAAAAATGTTAAGCTTTTAAAAGACAAGCCAGTAAAACCAGAGCTAGCTAGTAGCTATTACATCTGCGTCACATTAGTAGCAAATCAAAGTTTTGTGTGCATCATTGCTATCTTCGTACTAAGGTGGCAGAGTGATTTAATGGCTCAGTTGGCAAAGAGCTGCCCTGTTTTTGTGGGAGAAGGAGGTGATGTCTTAAATGGAGGGCTGATGTTGGGCCAGCAGCTCCTTGGCTGCCCACCCTGCATCCTGCCAGCAGGGCCTGCACACGAGCCAGCTCCACTGGCGCAGCAGATGGCAAGAGGAGTGCTGTGGTGAGATGCTTAATAACAGCAATTGCTCATGGTGAGCCCCGGCTATTGATTAATGAATACAGAAATCAGCAGTGAGGATGCAGGGAGGAAAAAACAGCTTCCCCCAGAAGAATTACTGTAGAGAAAAGGCAACAGTGAGCTGGTGAGCTACAAAATGAGCTAGAAGAGACTTCCTAGGAGCAACGCGTGAGTGCTGTGTACAGCGTGTAGGCAGATTTGACTCTGAGGCAAGAAAAACCTCAAGTAGCACTGTGTTTTCCAGCTGTTTGTCTGTGCAGGGTTCATGTTCGTGTGACTGGAGGAATTATCCAGGCTTGGTATTTGTTATGACAGCCCCACTTTTCTTTATGTCAGTGTGAAGAAATTGAGTTTGAGATTTGACCTATGGGAGTGTAGAGCTGGCTTCAGTTTGGAGGCTGGAGAGCTGTTTGTGCTTTTGGAGGAAAAGATTTTTGTAAATGCACATGGATGGATCCGCAAGAAGAGAAAATACTTCAGAAGTTCTCAGTAGCGTGGAGATTGAACTCTGAGATGTTGATCCAGTTGAAAAGGTTTCTCTTAGTATGTGGGAATAAGAAAACTGGGACAGGGAGTGTTTCCAAAATACGTGATCTACCTTTGTAGATGCAGTTTTCATTTGTCTGCCAACTAAAAGTTGAGAACTTCTCTAAAATTTCTCTGAATTATGCTGTTGTTTCCTTTGTTGTTTATTTGTCTTGCTTTGTTGTTATCTCATATTAAAGAATCTTAAGAGATGATTGTGTTGATGCTTCCCAGGAGGAAAGAAGCTGTTATTAATAGAAATGAGTTTTAGCAAAAATTGAGGTTGGGCTTTGTGGAAGTAAGGTTCTGCAAATAACCCAAGCTTGAACTTGCAAAGAAGATAGGCGTATATATTTTCCATTATAAATGGATTACATGAGGTCAGTCACACGACATCCCTTTTCCCCACGCTCTCCCTTTTGCCACTGGTTGAGTCTGGTGTCCTGCTTCAGCATCCTGTTCCATGTGACTCTTAAAATGAACAGTAGCTGCAATACGGTGGAAAGAAGACCCGGGTATGTTAAGAGTTGTTGTGATGGACAGCAGTTCTGTAGGAGTAAGTGACATGGCTTACTTTGGCCTAGTGCCTTAGATTGAATGGGACTGTTGATAATAACTGTGCAGCAGAGCTCCTTTTGAGTTGTATTTGATGTTTGTAAAAGGTTGTTGTGAAAGGGGAAGAAGGAATGGCTCATGCTGATGTATTAGTCAAGCAGCTGGCTTTTCAGAGATATTAAATGGGAAGCTGAGTGCTCCAGGCACGTTCTGAAGGAGATGGATGCTGTGCGTCAGTTGCTAAGGTAGGATGGGCAATAAAGAAGCAAAGAGAGAATGGTGTTTGGAAACACAGAAGGAGATTAAAAGTGCTGTTCTACAGAAAGGCTAGTCTATTGAGAATTTAAGAAAATGAGCTCAATATTAAGGACTGCAAGTGCTTTGGCATGGGGAATGCTTAGGAGAAGCAGCAAAACTGCCTGAATTGTAGCTAACTGGGAGGGGAAATAGTATGAGGGGAAGAGGATGAGATAACAGAAGGCTTGGGGGCCCTAGGAATGCATGTCCTGTCAGCGAACTGCGGAGGACTGCGGACTGTGCTTCGGGCATTTCTGTTATGTGCTGTTACGTTCTCATTGCCGTGAGAGGGAACTGTGGCCAACGTTCATGGGAGTCTGCAGTTTAAAGCCCTGCCTAGTTAATCCTTTGTATTTTAGTCCAGCAACGTTTTGCGTTATAGCAGCAGCCTAAAGTGATATGCAACATCTGCGTACAGCATTGCTGAAATTCCTAATAAATGAGTTCCAGAGACAACCTTCCATTTGTGGGGTATTTTGCAAAATCTGCTGTACAAGAAGAATGTAACCAACCTAACTCTTCACTGACCTGAAAAGCTGAAGAACCGGAGTCCTGATTTGGCAGATAAGAGAGGGCAGAGGCAGCTCCTGCCAGGCCCTGCTGCTGAGAGCTGACGTGTCGTGTAAGCTCCGTGTTACTGGGGGAGAATCCATCACCAGTAGGTGCCTCAGTTTCCTCTTCTGTGAAGTATGTAGCCTTTGCAAAGAACCCTTTTTGAAATTTTGAAATTGGAAATGCAGAGAAGGTGGTGATTGCGAACTGTAAAATACGGGCAAGTTGTTGGATTATTGTGAGTTACACAATATGAATAAAAACAGGGCCATTGTTTGCCTGGGATGTCTCCCGCAGCACTGGAGAGCTGTTGCTGTCCCTGCTTTGTAGCAAGGTCACTTCTGTCAATACCATCCAGATGTGTATCCTCAGGGTTTGTCTAAACATGGTTTTCACTGCGTGGCGTTAATAGCTCTTACGCTGGCTGCCAGCAGGGTCCCACCCTCCTGCTTTCACCTCCGTGTTTATCCACTTTTACTACCCTCCCACTGCTTTCTGTTTTTTTCCTCTCTTCAGCTGCTTTACTTAAGAAGTTTGGGGGAGGCAGTAAGTCTTCTCTCCTTTCCTCTTGTAGGAGAGAAAAACATTTTTTTCCATACAAAAAAGAAAAGATAGCCCATTACACAGAAACGATGCATTGGAACAAATGTGATAACTTATACCCCTGAGAATCTTCCTCGTAGTAGAGGAGCATTGTGAAATTTGGAACAGATAGATCAGTGCCAGATTAGCCCTAGTTGGGTGTCCTGTCTTGTTAAAGTGCTTGTGGATTGATGGAGATGATTAGCAAAGGGTTCTGGCAACAAATGGAAGCCAGGACCTATCCATGCCCGCTGCGTGGGCAAGCTCCTATGGTGCAGGGGAGGGGTTTGGAGTCAGACGGGACACATGCTTGCTCTGAGGTGGCATTGCTCTGCTCCGCTCTTGCTCCTGTTGACAGCTGCCAGGTGATTTCTAGTCAAGCTCAGGAAAAGGTTATGAAAGATTTCTTCTCTTTGCTGGTGGGTGAGTCAAGGATGCTGTGCATGTGCAGACGCGAAGGGATGAAACCAAGCACATCCCCTTCAAAATGTGGAACGCGATAGTGTCATTGCTCAAGGCAGTTAGTACTGAAGTCAGCACAGGAGATAACTGCTTCAAGCCAGCGTGGACATAATCCAATCAAAACTTCATTTTTTTTTTTTTGCCTGATTGTGTTGGCCCGAGCAAGTCAAATGTTACCCAATTTTCTGACCCAGTTCTGTTTTGTGCCTCCAGGACAAACTGTTACATGCTTCTGTCTTCTCAAATATGTTTTTCAATGTGTTTGTGTGAGTTCCTGAACCAAGCTGGAGTTCCTGAACCATTCCAGGATTAGAAAGAAGTGCAACACTAAAGAAAAAATTATAAAAGCATCCAGTTAGATTTGGGTTTTTTTCCTGATTTTTATTTCCTTCTAATGTCTTTTATCCCAGCAGAAACAATGTGTTCCTGCAGCTATACTGTTGTGATGATGCGGATTTGGCAGAGCTGTGCCCACTGCAGCCTGGTGTAGGTAAAAGCTGAACAAGGCTTCCTGTTGAACACTGTCTTGCATCGCTGTGCTTTCTGCTCAGGATTTTCACTGCAGGACTGTCTGCAGTGGCATTGGCCTTAGTTGGATTGCCTGAGGTTGCTAAAGGACCTTTTTAAGTGAAGTGTTCAGAAATACACTGAATGTAAATGCCTTGGCTGCCTGAAAGTTTAGTGTTTTGGAAGGGGATAAGGCTGCGCAGGGTATGGGAGTGAGCCGGGCAGGAGGAGCAGGGCTGCGGGCTGTGCTGCACTCTGCATGCGGGGTGCAAAGCGAACCCCCTGCTCCCCAGTTCTGTGAAATGGCTGAGAATGTACGGCCTCTGTGGTGGAGCTGTAATCCAGAGATAGCCCTTGTCATTGAGTTTATTTGTCCCGGTTTATAGTGTTGAATCTAGAACATTCTCATCCTTCCAGCATTCTGCCCTCTTGTCATTTAATTGTGTACTGGCTGCGTGAGCCAGGCTTGGCTCTTGACTTCGGTGAGGTCACATTCACTCAGTGGAGTCATGCTGTAGGTGAATTTCCCTCTCAGTGCTCAACGTGGGACCCTGGGTGGATCGGTTCTGCTGGCTCTGAGGCCTGTGTGGGGTTGTATCTGCATGCGAGGGCTTTTTTAATAACAGCTCCTCTGTGCTGCACCTGAACAGCAGTTGGGAGGCAGAGATGTACAGACCAAGATGGTGAGCTTTTGTTTCATATTTTAATTGGCATTTGGTGTAAGTTCTCCCCATTTGTCCTGTCGATGTTTGGCCAGATTCGAGTCTTTTTTCTCTCCCACACCCAAATGGCTGTAGTTCCTGAGAGGAGAACATTGCTGCGGATTGACCTGGCACGCGCTGTGCAGTTGGATTCCCGTGGCTCTGTCAGCATGGGTTTTTGCCTCCTGTGTGAATCTCCAGGCTGACATCCGGGGCGCCTGGTAGAAGTAACAGTCTGCGTCATTTCAGGCGCTCAGTAAGCAGTCAAGAACAGACTGCTGATCACTTCCTTTGCTGTTGCTAAATGGGAGATGTAGTTTCACTGCTTTTTCATGCTTTACTTCATGATTAGCTTCAGCAGCTTTTGTTTCTCAAATTGAAAGAGCGACACTAGTAACTGCGCTGCAGTTGTGGTCCCAGTGGTACGTATTCACTTGTTCTTAGAGCACAAGTGATTCCATGGCTTAGAACTGCTATGCGAGGAAGGACAATTAAAAGGAGACTGTTAAAATAAACAGCCAGTACTGAGGGCTTGGGCTCCCCCCACCCCTGCACTGACTGCTGCTTGGAATCGCTTCAGGAAAACACCACTCCCTTAGCAGGAACTCCAGTGTGGCTGGGGCTTTGTTCCCATTGGTTTCAGTTGTGTTTTCCCATTCGGAGTGAAAGCCGATGTGGATTTGTCTGCTGGAAGGCTCACAGTCGCTTCCCTCCTGTTCTTCTCTGTGCTCCCGGTGTTGCACTCTACCTGAAGATTAGGGTGCTCCTCAGCAGTGGAAGGGGATGGCGAGCTGCTTGTGCAGCCTCTTAGTGCACAGCGTTTGCAAACTTGAACTTCCATCTCCAAGAAAGGATCAAGTGCCCTTCAAACTGGGGCACTTTCCTGTATGTTAAAATACCCAGAAAAGAAGTTGTTATCTTCTGAGCCTATATGAATGCCAATCTGAAGTGAAGCACAGGAAGGTGAAGTGAACCTTTGTTGTTTTTCTGGAGGAAATGACAAGTACCATGCCCTTTGGAAGGGAACGGGAGGCGGATGTAGCGGAGGGTAGGCCGGAGGTGCCACTGCAGTTCCTCGTGCCCTCTGGAAGGTGTTCTGCACTTGTTCCCCAGCTGAGCTCTACGATTTATTTTTAGAAATCCTGTTCTTCAGAGGAATAGTTGTTGTGGCTATATGCAAAATAACGAGCTCAAAAGCGATGAGTGAGGAAAAGGAAAGTGAATTGATAATTCACATGTTTTCTCCTTCAGGTGATGCTGTCTTTCATGGTAGAAGGCCGCGCATTACCCTGAAATAAAAATGGGTTACCAGAGTAACCAACACAAGGGGCTGCGGAGGGGCTGACATCAGAGCAGAAGGAGGAAGCTTCCTAATGCCGGGCAGTGTGGGGCTGCGGCCGGATGGAGCAGGCCCAGGGGCAGGCGGTGATGGCAGCGATGGCGGCAGCGGGCAGGTGGCCTTGGCGGAGCACGTGTCCTCAGCACCTCTGATCCAGCGTACAGCGAGCGAGTCTGTTTAGATGGTTATAATGAATTAGATAAACAGAGAAATAATTAACAAAGCAGACACTTAAATGGTTATTGCAGGTTTTAGAGCTGACGTTATTGAGATGAATGAGGTAGTTAATTCTACTATTGGCTACGCCCTAGCAAGAAGGGTTATTTATTTATTTTAAATGAGTGAACACCACCAATCCAGAAAAATAGAGTGGCATTCACTGGAAAGACAGCGCAGTGTTCTGCTTCCCTTGTGCAGAGACCATCAGAGACTTCAATGACTCATGTGCAATTTGTGAAAATTCTTTGTTGGTTTTTTAGATGCAGAAAATTTTCTAGGTCCTTGATACAGTAGCAGAGATTTATCACATGTCGATATATAACTATCTAGATAGTTGATGCCAATAAAACAGGTTTACTAGGTGCTGCTTGAGAGTACACCTATAGGTACGTGACTGTGTCTCGCCGTTCTCTGAGCTGTTATTTGTATTCTCCCTCCTGGTTCTGAGGCCAGAGCCGTCAGTCAGCATTGCTGCTTACACCTGAATGCACCTTGAGGCCGGCTGCTGAGCCGGGAATCTCTGTGCTGGGATCAGGGCTGTGTTTTAATGGCTCTCCCTCATCAGGTCACTATTGGCTGACATAACCAAACCTAACAGTCAGCCCCTTTGTACACGGAGTAACTTTTATGATTCTTACTCAGTACAGATAATACTTGCAAGCCACTTAGTTTAACTTTCATTCTTTTACGCACACCACTTGTAGCCCCATGCCTTTCCCAATGAAAAAGAATAGCAGCAGTGGTGAAAACCTCTGATCTGACCCCAGTTCTGCAGCTTTTCTCTTTATCTGCTGCCATACAGCGTCCTACCTGTACGAGATTTGTGTGTTGTGCGAAAATGCAAGGGAGTTCAGACGAGTAGCTCTGGTTACTGCAAAAGCTGACTCAGTTTCTGATACTTTAAGGTATGTAACGAATGTGATCTTTTCTATTTTTAAAAACTGTTATTTTTTTGAAAGAACAAAGGGATAAAAGACGAAAGAAACTGACTGTGACTGCATATGCTGGTACTGGGAGAGGATGCTGCTGCATGTACTCTGCTCATGGTTTGATTTTCTTCATGAATGTGTTAGCAGAGGTATAAAATGCAGCTGTGACATGAAGCTTGGCTTGGGAAAAAACATTACTGGTAGATCCTTAATTGCAAATTGCTTTTGAGCTGTGTTAAATCAGGTTAATCAAGATGATCTTATTTCATCTCTGTTTGCCTTGTGTACATGTTCAACTGACTTTTTTGTACTGAAACAGTCCTAGTGTGCTCTCCAGCCTTTTGGTGCTCTGCATTCTCTATGCATCCAGCTACCTTTTCCTAAGATTATCTTGCACTGTTCTCAGAACATCTTGGGAAACTGGAATGGCAATGGGAGGAGAGTAACTCATTGTCACTTATCCTTGTGAATTGTTCCATCAGGAGGCAAACTTCAGGCAGGAAACAAAGTGCTGAAGCACGATCAGTGACGTTGCTCCTTGATCTTTTTTTCCTTCTGATTTTGGTGTTTATATCATCTGTTGTCTTATAAGTCAGTGTTTTCATAGAACACAAAATACCCAGCTGTGCAAGGTTTTCTTGTATCTTCTCTGGAATTCCTATCGCAAACCTTTTTCTGCAAGCTTTGTCCTGCTGTTGTTGCATTTGGGGAATGCTTTATACTAAGGAAATACTGTGTGAATTTGACAAAGGCAGATGTTGGGATGGCTGTGCTGATCTGTGTAGTCTGTGTCAGCATAAATGTTATACATTACAGGTGTCCTTGCATGAATTTTATTATTATTAGAAGTGGCTTCATTCCAGAGTAATTGCTCGGTTTTACCAGCGGTTTAATTTTATTCCAGAAGAGCTTTGTTTTTCCTTCAGAGCAGAGCGTTTGCCTCAGGAGTTACTCTGAGAATCTGTAGTCGTTTCTTTCCTTACAGACAGCTTCTAGGTAATGCACAACTACAAAAGAAATCAATCTTCTGACAGCCTGTACTGTGAAAGCAAAAGCTGGAGTCAGAAACTTTCTGAGAGTTTTTGGTTTATTTATATCTTGCGGTAAGTCAGTTACTTTTTGTCTAGGTAGATCTCTAAGGGAAGCTCTTTTTAACTCTGTCTTGAAAAGTCTGAACAATATTTTCTTTCGTAAGAGCACAGACAGATAGGGGAGGTAAATCTAAATCAAATGTCTTGGTTCCACTGCCTGCTCAAATCATGGATCTATAGGGAAATGAAATTATAACTGTGGCTGTCTTTTTCAGCAATCTTTAATTGGTATTCCTTCCCCACCCCCACCTGCTTTGTTGGATGCTGTCATGCTTGGGCAGTTGAGATGCGTTAGCTTCTCACAGACTGCTTGGGTTTGTTTCTCTGAAATTCCTTTAGAGCAAGAGCCATCTATAAGGGGCTGCTCTGGCTCCTCACGCAGTGAGCGTGCGTTACTTCTGTTGTCAGTTGCTTTTTGGACTATATTTAGCAGTTCCCTGGAGCTGCGTTGCAGACATGAGAGAATGAATGTGACATTTTATGAAGGACTGGGCAGGGAGTCGTGTTGGATGTCACCTTTCACCGCCACCTGGTTGGTGTCTGGGTGCAGAGCTTCCTTCAGCACAGATCTCGAGGCCCTGCGCTCCCTCCTCCTGTGCTCCTAGGGGTGAGCTTGGCAGTACAAATCACAAATTCAATACAAATTCACCTACTCTGATTTGTATAAATCCCAGATAAAGGCATGTTTGCAGTTTAATCCGCTGTATGGTGGTAAATTTGTATGATAGAAGATGAGAAGTTGGAAGGAGCCATCTTGTGTGATTTGAGCTGGCACGTGCTTTGTGTACTCAGAATCATTCATCCTCACCCATGGTTTTTGTTGAGAAACGTTGACTCCTCAGCTGTTGTACTGCAAATGAAACATACTGCCGTTATTGAGTGTCTCCAGCTGGATTTTACACCATGTTTTTATTCCTTTTACTTCCAAGAAAACAACGACGAAATGGTAAAGTCCAAGAGCTGTCTGTATTTGATTTGCTTGGAAATGAATCCTTGGTGACCTCCAGGTGGACAGTGTGTTACAAAGTCTTCCCTACTTGCACGCAAGGTAGTGATGCGAAGCATAGTGGTTTGCATGGAGAGCATCCCATGGATCCCAGATCCTTGCAGAACACATAGGTGCCCAAGGAGCAGCTCAGTCTGTATGTGAGGGGGTTGCTGAGGTTACGCTTACTTTGTGTTGTGGGTTCTGCGGTTGCCACTTCAGTGCTCTGTGTGGGCTCGTGCTGTAGCAGAGTGGCTGCAAACCAAACATTTATCATTTCTATTATCTTCCGCTTTTTACTAGCGTCTGGAATAGAAATACATGCTCCTAAATGAAATGTCAAAGGATTTAATCATTGGATGGGGCAGATACTTTGACGCAAAGAGGAGCAGCTCATAGCTTTAGGGAAGATATGCCAGCTTTTGGAAAGATGAAGTGCTGTTCCCAGTTCCATATGGCGTGTTGCAAATCTTTCTGAAGCTCCTCTCTCAGACAGGAGGAAACATCCCACCTTGTTATTTGCTGCATTTCTATCCACCGCATTGCACCCTGATGTTTTATACTGATCGCTTCACAGGTCTTGCTTGCCATAGGCCCAGGATACAATGACAGTATGCTTGCTGGCCAGGTAGCATAGATCCTGCTGAGTCTAATTTGCAGCCTGCTTCACTGAAAAAGTTATTTGCTGAAGCCAACTTTATTTTTTTTATAGTCATCATATGCCTATAAAGAAACAATTATTAGCAAGGGCTGTTATTAAGGTGATTTTAAGCTTCTCTACAGCCCCTTCTGTTTCTTACCAGCGTGTCCCAGTGGCAGCTTCCTCCATAGCCATGGTAACCACACCTCTGTAAATGTGAAAATACTTTGTGGTGGGCTTTAACTTCCTTGTTGAAGTTCTACACTAGATTGTTTTCAGCTTTTTTCTTTTTTTCATACAGCTCCAGTAGAGAGAACAGCAGAGTAATGCTTGTGTTGTAGCGTGTGATTGGCAGTGAAGATCTTAAAATCTCTCCACCTGGTCCTGACAGCTAATTAGCTCTCTTGTGAATCTTAGCAGTAACAAGATGTAAATGGCTTACAAAAACTGTTTACTACTGACCATTTGAACTTGTTTGTTTGCTGAGACTGCAATAGTGGTTGATGCTACGAGCAGTGGATTTCACTGGTCGTCCTGATGTTGCTGCAGGTGCAGTTAGAGTTGAAGCAGTTCCTTCAGAGCTTTGTTCTGAAGGTGTTGTTTTAACCATGTAAAATTCTATTAAAGTAATTAGGTGGATTTGTATCAGTATTTACTTACTTTCTGCTGAGTATAAGGATGGAAGCCTATTGTTGGAATGCAGATATCCTGTGAGGGAAAATTGCCTTCATTGTAAAATACAGCAGTGCTTCAGAACTGGTGATGTGCTGGAGATGCGACCTGTCTGGTAGGGGATCCTGCCAGAAGTGGTGAAGGTAATCTTCTATTATGTCTTCTTATGTTCTTTGCATTACACGAAATACTATCTTCTTTTTTGAAAAACGTTTTGTTTCTTGTGTTATGCGTTCAACTCCTCTTCAAGAAGAAATTGTTCTTCATGAAAAACTGCAAGAAACACGGCGATCTGCCTGATGATCTCCCTCCTACTCAACACTGTGGTTATAAAAGTTAATGATAACAAACATATCAATTATGTCCTTTAAAAAGCAGTAACATTTCAAAAAGATTAAAATATCCTATTTGAACTTTGTGCATACCTGTGCACTGCATGTATTTATATGGCTTTTGTTAAATGCTTTTCTTTTGGAACTTCCAGAACATTATTGGCACTGGACAGCCTGGCCTCCTGTCGCAGGTCCGGTGAGTTTCCATTCTGACTGTTCTCCTGTCTGGCCAATGACTGGCAGAGCTGATGGAGGCAGCAGGGCTGGAGGCAGATGGGAGGAGGCTGGTTCCCAGGAGCAGGCTGACACTGCCCCTACTCCAGCACACGTTCTGTGCTGCTGTGTGACCTGAGCTGATGAGCCGCGGGTTGGAGGAAGCGGGGAGCTCTGAGTTAGATCATCTTCTGAGGAGCAGCAGGCACCTGGGTTGGAGAAGGGCTTGCTTCAGCAGCTTGTCAAAAAGTTTGAAATCTGTGAAACTAATTAGTTGAGAATAAAACGTCTTTTATTAATGTTTGAATATCTGCATTTGTGTGTAAATTAATATGGTCGAGCAGCTGCTGCATGTCCCATTTCTCAAGCAAAAGCTCTGAATGCACTTATAAATAGTGAATAGTAAATAAATAAAGAATGATTTGGTAATTTCAGAACACGATTCTAAGCGGTGCTGTGCAGTGTTCAGTCACTTCTGGGTTGTTCGTCTGCTTTTCACTTTTTAATGAAGGACCCTGGTTTTCATTAGTACAATTTATTTATAGTGTCTTTATGGATGTAGTCAAATATCACCTATTAAAATATCACCAGTCTGTCAGACACGCGTATAACCTTTTCCACTTAATATTTGCAGCCTGGATCCTTAGCAGGGAAAATCATTAAGCCCTGATGAATGCAGCTAAAATGATACATGAAGTCAGCAGAAATCTTTCTACCCAGTGAGCCAGCAGGGCTTGTTCATAAGCCAGCAAACTGCAGCGCTTTGCAAAATATTACGAATTCAAAAGCAC
Organism: Numida meleagris; assembly: GCF_002078875.1. Classification (NCBI taxonomy): domain Eukaryota; kingdom Metazoa; phylum Chordata; class Aves; order Galliformes; family Numididae; genus Numida; species Numida meleagris. The sequence continues at coordinate 1,224,606 of NC_034422.1, read as the reverse complement.
AGTGAGTTGCGTCTACAAGGTTTACAAAGCTAGAATTAAGAATAGCTGTAACGTCTGCTGCTGAGTATGTATAAAGCAGGTTACCCGACGTATTCTGTGGGTCTCCAAACACATTTTAGATGTATACCAAGAGCCTGCTAGAATATGGTGGGTGTCTTCTGTTTGGTGAATGATAGTTATCCTTAGGTTTTTCATATTCTAAATTGAGCTGTGCTCAGCTTCAATTTCTTGGCATTCATACTGTTATCTTTATTTTGTGTGATCTGAGCTATTGTTTGTTAACTTTTCCTTCAGAACTAGTTGATTTAATTTAGGCACATATGAACCAATAACTGACGGGAAGATGCAAATACTGATGTGTTTGGTCACTGTTGGCCTGAGTGACTGAATTAAATGTAGAATCAGGCTTGTCTTTCACCCACAGCATGCTCATTGGCTGTGTTTTTCAGAATTTGCTGTTCAGGATATGCATATCTTTGTCATCCACCCAAATCCTACGTGGTTACGTTTTGTCCTCCTGACTTGCTAACTGTCATCGGCTTTAAGCAGGACTTACCCGTGTGGCTCCGTCTGTGCTCGGTTGCTGTCGCACCTCCCTGGTGCTGCTGGCTCAGGGCAGTGTTGTTCCCCCACTGGCACGTGGCCGCTGGTGTGGGAGGTGCATCTGTGCTGCTGCTCTGCTCGTAGGGGCTCCAGAAGGCCTTTCCTTAGTGAATTGCTTGCACACTGCTATTTAGCAGTTCACATACAGTCAGTTCAACCTCTGTGAAAACCCCCCTGACTTACTGCAGCGGCTCAGCAGCTGAACGAGCTGTCATCGCGGGGAGCAGTAACACGCAGAGGATGTGCTGTGGCTTGGCAGCGTGGAAGCAGTTCTTGTACAGCCACGCAACAAGAGTCTGTTCGTGCAAGGTCAGAAACTCAGAGAGGCAGCGCTAAGCAACGTGAAGATGCACTGTTTCTTTTTGCTCATTCACCTGTTTGCTTTCCGTGCAGCTCAGCAGTCCTTTTTTGGCAGAGTGGCTGCTGCTGTTACACCATCGCATTAACCTCCCTGTGAGGATCGGTAAGTCACAAGGAAGGCATTCTGCTATTGCGTGTACATCTTGACTTGCATAAAATTGAATGCTGAGATTTCTTTTATGTTTCTTGTTTTTCATATTCTCTTCCCTGTCTGTAAGAAGCTGGATTCTTACGAGTCCTTAGCAGCAAAACCAGTCCAGGCAAGCCAAGTAAAAAGCCAAGGAATGACACGGGGTTGTCTGGAAAGTCTTAAAAAGGAAACTCCATGCTGTAGTGTGCAGAGAGACCTACTTTGCGTCAGAAGATTTATATGGTGGACTAAAGCACTGTTAACACCATGGCATTAAGGACTGAATTATTTTGCTGGTACACAGGTTCTGTCTTCTCTCCCTTTTTCCTGCCATCCCCCTGCTCCATCCCTGCCATGCATTTTGGTTTTGTTTTTCCCCTCCCTAGTTAGAGCTAGACCTTTTGTAATGCCTCTCTCTGTCCTCTTTTCCCGGGGTGCCTCTGGCTCCCAGCATTGCTTTTGGATCTATTTTCTGCCAAACTTGTTCCTGCTTACATGCTTGTTTTATCTGTCGGTAACTGTGCTGCCCCTGATTGAACAGCTCAAGCTGTGGAATATTATGGATTTCTGTCAGACTGTTACTGAAGATGTCTTCATTTTATAAGACCATAGTTAGGAACAGCGCGTTAGTCCAAACAAACAGACCTGGCTCATTGGTTCAGCAGTACCTGCTGGAGATATTTTTGTCCTGCTGAGGACTCCAGGAAGGCACTAAAAGGCGCTGCTTTCCTCTTACAGCAAATCCAAAAGCTAGAAAAATGAGAATGAACCATGCTGATGTGCTTTTGTGAGGATCCTTGTGGCTCAGAGTGAGTCTCGGAGGCTGGGACCGCGTTTATGGCCGGGTGTTTGTCACTGGCTCTGGGCTCACCGCTGAATTGGTGCTGACTGAATCTGTCCAACTGTCCTGTGAGGGCGGGTGGGATGGCTGCTTATTTTTTGATTGCTTGTAAAGAGTTGGAAGAAAAGTGAAACTCTGAGCTTTAACTCAGAGAGACAGCTGTGTGTATAGCTGGTGTAAGAGCTGCTGACGCTGTCCGGAGGCTTTTCCTCTGTGATATGGTTACAGGAGCGCTGCTGGAAGAACCAGCATCTTTCAGCCAAAATATTAGTGGTGGAGGTGGGCTGTAAGGGCAGATACTTCTTTTTTATGCAAAGAAAGCAAGGCACCTGGATGCTGCATATTCTGCCCAAACAGATGAAAACGGTCTATCCTGACCACCCCGAGTAATGAAGGACACTAACAGAGGAGGCTTGTTGGCATCAAAGCAAGGCAGTCCCTGCTGCCAGCCTGCGTGTAGGGAATTATGCGCTTTGAACAGTTCTGGCCAGCGTATGAGCAAGCTGGCTAGGATGCTACCACACTGCATCCTGTTTGCAGCCTCAGCTTTGCAGGGTTGCTCTGGTAAATTAAAGATTCCCTTTCCTGGCATAAAAAGCATCAAGGAGTGGGAGTGAAGTGCAGCTGGCCTGTTCTCGGGTTGGAACGGCAGTGCTGCAGCTTGTCTGGCCAAGGGAAGTGCAGCCTGCAGAGCGAGTCTGGCTTTCTGATGTCAGTTATTAGCAAGTCCTTAATTTTGTCTAGTATCATCTCTTGTTGTTATCTGTGTGTTTCATGAGGAAATGGCCTCTGAGCACCTGTCTGAAAGAAGTGACTTAGATCACTAGCTCTAGGGCCGTGTTTTGTCCTGATCTTTGTCATATTTGAATTCTGTTGTGAAGTGCCAAATGTACACACAACAGAAATAATAGTTAAAAAAAAAAGCCCCATGGTGCGTATAATTGTGTGGTTGCCTAATGTGATTGGATTTTACAGTTCCAGTGCTTCAATCCAGAAGCATTTCCCATGTACGCAGTTCACATGGGAGTGGCCACAGAAAAATGCTTGTTTGCAGGAAGCATGAGGAGTGCCCTAGCCACAGCTGATAGAAACAACCCCAACCCACATTGAACTAAAAATAATTGAGAGCTATTTTATATCCAGAGAAAGTATTTACTTTGGAAAATATGATTTTCACCTTAGCTTGTATGACTCACGTTCATCATGCAGTCTGTGCTAATTGACTGCAAGTACCAGCATTCTTATTTTGCTGCTTGAGTGGACCCAGGCATTGCCTGTGGATTTCCTTGGTGGCGGTGCCCCAGATAAATAGTCCTCCTCTTTTTTTCTCTGCATTTATCCATCCCTACTGTTCTGCAGCCATCTCAGTTATGCTGATGCAACAGGTCTGGGGAGCTGCGTTGTAGCCAGCAAAAAAGGTGAGGGAATGGGATGGACAGTCGTGCCTTGGTGACCCCCATTTCTCAGCCGAGTTCTCACAGTGCTCTGGTTTTGAGCTTGACCTTACTTGCAGCAGTGCTGGCATGGCTGAGATGGTGGTTCCCTGTGTCAGTGGTGAGAGGAGAGGGAAATCCTTGAGGAAAACCAGTATTGACTGGGCCCCTTTGCTGAGCTGCTTTGCTGGCTGATAGCAATCTCTTTATTGCATTTAAGTATGATTTTCTGGGAGTGAGGTGGAGGAATCCTTAACAAGCTGTAAATAATTTACTCTTAGTCTGAAAAATCTTCAGAAGGGTGTAACAATCAGGTGTGAGTGTTTGTGTGCCTACACCTGAGCACCTCTCCATTGTCAAGTTTCTGATTAAATAGGAACACATTTTTTAATAGGTTGGACCAATTAATCTTTAAGTAGTGAAGATAATTCTAGCATGAAAATATCTCTTACTTGCACTGCTCGCTCTTGCTTTCTACATCTTGAAATAAAATGTACCCTGTAAGCCCACGGCTTCCTGATGCTGGGACTAATTGAACCTTTACCTGCGAGATTGAAGGGTTCTCTTTGAGCTTTCTCTTACTCCTTGCTGTGGTTTAACCCAGCAGGTCCCAGCTGAAGCTAAGACACTCCTTTAGGCTCTTGAACTGTTCTCAGATCATCCCTTGACCTTTTCCGTGCAGTGAATTGCTCAGACCGTAGGGCTGGACGAGAGCCTTTTCTGATCTTAGAGCTGTTCTGTTCTGATCTCTTCTTGCTCCTCTTCTGTCAGCTGTGTTCTGGAGCCCTTGCACTGCCTCTGCGCCCTTCCCAGGCTGTGGATGCGGGAGCTGAGCAGCCTTTTCCAGTAGTGGCTATGCAAATAAATGCCAAATGGAAGTGATGAAATGCTCTTATTCAGCATTCTTTCTCCTCCCCCCATCTTTTTTTTTTCACTTTCTCTACCTACTGTTTATTGCTAGTTTAGCACTGACTTAGCAAGTCTCTCTGCCACCTTTCCAGTCTGTGTGAAGACCATCCATGTCAGGTAGGGCTGTAACCTCAGTCCTAAGAAATACAGAGAATGTGTGAAGTAAACAGGCTACTGAAAAAAGCCATCAGTGAGCTCTCCTGGGCAGCTGAAATAATACAGTAATGCACTGCACTCAGGAAAGCTTGCTCTTCTGCTGGAATCTCTTCCATTGAGAAGATTTACAGCAGATGGATTGGCCTGTGGCTTTGTTGGTTTGTTTGTGTCTCTTGGTGTTCAAAGGGACCCGTAGTCGTAACGAGACCTCCCGTAGAGTTTCTTTCCTGCTGTCACATTTTTGGTCTCTGAGGATACATAATTCTGAGAGCCAGGCCTGTGCCAGGAGTGGTTTGCAGGTTTCCTGCTGCCTTTTGGTCAGACCACAGCTCGTGGTGTGGGGCTGGGAGGGAGGGGTGAGATGAGGGGGGAAGTTGAATGTGATTTAACATAGAAAAACTTCTGGGAGCTGTTCGGACTGAAGGAATCTTGATGCCACACAAACCTGCTTTGGTGCCTTGTAGTGGGAGGTGTCGACAAGCGTATTCCTTATGAGATGGGCAATGAGATTAATTGTCAATCACTTTGTACTCCCTAGAATGAGAAATAATTTATTTAAGAAACAAATTCCTTGGAATTCAAGCTTTAAAAGCCATCACTGACCCATTTGTTATTTCTGTCTCCCTTAAGTTTATGAAAGCAGTTTTGGTTTTTTGTGTTGTGGCCATGTGTTTTGCCACAAAAGCAGCTTTCTTGCTGTGTTGTTGAGTTCTACAGGCAAAATTGTGTGTAGAAGAGGAGATTAGTTAAATTTAACACTGATGGGATACAGCAGCTAGGACGCTAAAATAATGTTCCAGTCCTGGTCACAATTTAAAGAATGCAGAGACAGCTTACATCTGCCTTGAAGGTCAAAAATGCAGTTCTCAAAGGTACTGCTGTAGCAGTGCAAGGAGGTGTGCCTGTGTTAGCCTGAAACGGACAGGCTGGGTCTGGCAGATTCTGGTTTAACACAGTAGTGGTGTGTTTAGGTGCCTGGGGTAAAGTCTGGAACACGCGGAGTGCATAGAGAAACGTAGTGCTGTACTCTGCTGAACTGACAGTTCTTTTTTCTGTTTTAGATGAAGGACCTAGCTTGTACTTCTGACTCCTACGTGCATGTAAGTTTGTGGACTTGATATGTAGTAATACATGCACCAGTTTAATTTATGACCAAAACTGCGTGGGGTCAAGGAGAAATGAGAGCTGAATGCCTGTCTTGCAGAAAGGAATGTACAAATGAGTCATCCCACACCACTGTTAATGCCAGCATTGTAGAAGCAGCAGGTGGGGATGGAGGAGAAAGCTTACTGGAAAATTGTAATCCATGATGTAACCTCATCTGACTAAAAATCTCCCTAATTTAGCCTTGGTTAGTTCATCTGAAAGGCTCCAGAGAGGAAGCAAGTCAGAGCTGTTCTGAGTTTGGTCAAAGATTAGACACATAGATTTGCATTTTGTTTGTCTTTGGGAGGAGGATTGACCTAAAAAACTACAGATCTAAATTCCAGCAAATTGCATTGAACTCTCTTTTGGTGAGAAACAGTCATTACCCCCTCATTTTGTATGGTTTCCTGCTGGGAAAGCTTTCCAGATGAACAGCGCTGACAGCTAGGAGAAATAAGAGTACCCCTGACACTGTATGTTCCAGGTGTGTTTTTATTTTATTCCTTTCTTTGGCCATGTTCATATTAAATGAATGGCTTATGCTTCTGTTTCCCTGCATGATCTTGCCAAACAACCAGGGATATTCTCATCCAGTTCTGGGTTTTACTACCTGTTGTCTGGGTTCACCTCCCAGTTCTAGCACTTTTCAAAATACCCCGGGTTTGATGTAATTCAACAGATTATCAGTGTCAAGAGCTGGACGTGCAAAAGGAGATGACTCAGTCTGTGAGATCTGAGTTGTACTCTGAAACTCCCAATTCTTTTTTACTAGAGAGGAAGAATTAAGTTACCGTGCATTTCAGTACCTTGTTGGCCTGAAGATAGCCACTGCCAGCTTGAACCTATTGTGCATCCCTTTCCCTACCTGCAAGATGTCCTCGCTGTTCCCTCCTAGGAACTGTTGAGGTCAGCAGACTGCCCTGTCAGGGTGAGGTAGGATTGTCCTTTTGCAGCGCATGAGCTATGAGTGATTGCTTTGTTCTGAAAATCAGTTGGTGTGCTCGATTTGCTGAGCATTACTTTTATTGTAGTGGGATTGTTAACATGTAATTTTTAAGTATATATTATCACATCTGTTGAGGTTGACATCTATGGTTAACACCCAGTCAATCTGAAAAGCAGGGCGAAGCAATACAGAGCCCTGAGAGATGTCTTACTTGTCAAAGTGACAAATTGCCCTTTCTGACTCAAAGGACCAGCTTGCGTATGAGAGCTATGTAGCTACAGGGGAAAGGGGAGGAGAGCATGGGAAAAATACCCTATTAGTTTAGGTCTTCCCCGGTGTTTTTTGTTGTATGTTGCTGAGTTGAAGGTCTTTGTTTTCCTCGGTCTAAAACAACTTCTCAGCAGGTTGAGAGGAGCAAGGCCCCTGGGACTCTGCCTCTCCCACTTCTCATTCTCATAAACTGTTTACAATCTCCCTTCGTTTTCTAGCTTTGTATGGAAAAGTTCAGTGGGTCAGCTTTCCCTTTAGCTCATCCATCATTCCAGTCAATTAGAAATAGTTGAGGGCCAATTGCCCGGTCTTCCATTAACTGAGACACTTCAGATTGTTTAAAATAGCATAAAAGCTCTTTGTTGACCGTTGGGCTAGCGCCCTGTTGATGGGCAGTTACCGTGTGGCTGAACAGAACCCCAGTGTATCTGGCACTATTTGGGGGATGAATATTACTGCTGCAGGTTTTGTTTGGGTTTGATTCCTTCTCCTTCACCTCCGCCTCTTGCCTTCCCTGAAAGGTGTGATGCCTTCAGATGGTGAATTGCCAGGCCCGCTTGCGAAAAAAGCTGCATTGTGGCTTTTCAAAACGGCTGTAGTAGAGGGAGGTTTTTTTCAGCTGGTGAAAAGTTCCTTCTTAACCTTGGTGCTTTAAAAGCTCTTGGTGTTATTTGTTAGTTGCTTGTCGTGTGTGTTTCTAAAGGACAAGGGAAGTGTGTAAGTGTTCAGGAAACAGCTCGGGCGTCTTGAGGGCTGTGACTGTGCGGCGGCTGTGCTTGGGGCTGATGGCCTGGACCTTGCTGCGTCTTTGGCAACTGAAGGAATACGGTGCATGGCAGCCCTTGCATAGAAGGCCTCCATGTTCTTCAAGAAGGTGCTCCCACAGTAGTGGTAGCACTGCTGTATGTGAGGGCTTACATGTTTCTTTGTCTTCTCATTCCATTCCGGTCGTGCTCCAGGAACTGTCTCCTCTGTGGCTGCCTCTCAAATAATACAGGCTCAGCAGTGAGCATGTGCTGGTGAGCTAGGATTTCAGCTGTTGAACTACTGAATTGCACAGAAAGCTCCCCGAACAAATCAGGCCTGAGGGCTCAGCAGGGGTGTTTGGGTGGGAAAAAAACAGAGCTCGACGGAATAGGGGAATGTGATGATAATCAGATTTAAGAGTTTTCAGCAGCTGGGGAGCTAGATGCTGTGCTGGAAAAAGGTCTGCCACAGATACACTAAGTTAGTTCCACCACTGACTTTCTTGCACTTTGATGCCCTGCTGGGATACTGATCTGATGTACATTCTCGAACTGGGAACATGGTGATCTCGGTTGCCTTTTTTCTTCTCCTTTTTTCCTCCATGTTCCTTCAGCAAATAACAGCCTGAGAACGTCAGAGCTAGAATTGCAGACCTGAGTTGGAAGGAGAGCAGTGGGACAGGCCGTTGGTCTGGGACTCAGTTCTGACAAAATTGATGTTTGCATGCTTTGCACTTGTAAATTATCTCATGCTTTGCAGAAACTGAAGCTTTAAGTAATTTAAGCAAAGTATAAGAAGAGTAGAAGAGAGAATCCTTATTTGATTCAATTAGTGCTGGTGTCCAATGCCATTAATTATGACCAGCCTTCTGATGTTTTTCACAGGAGTTGACACACTTGAGCTTTGTCTGTGCCAGGGCCAACTGAGGACAAGTACGTCCACTGATGTAGAATCCAGCCTTTGTGCTTTGCAAAACCCTTCAAATTCGGTATCTAACAGTAGCCTGGAGTAAACGGTAGCCTGAATAGTCTGCATTGCAGTCTGCTGAACAAAGGATACGTCTGGGAGAATGATGGTTCAATGTACATGTTATCCCTGTTCTTGAAGAGGGACTGTTTTAGTGGAAGTAATAATCTCCTGCAATTTAATATTATTTCCAGGCTCTTTTAAATCGTTTCATAGGCAGAGAATAAAGAACTTTGTTTACTGTTTTAAAGTAGAATGTCTGTTCCTCCTAGGGGAGGTTATTCTTTTATTAAAAAAAGATAGAAAGTAGCTGCTTTGATGGAAATGTAACTCTAGGAATTGAGATGGTGGTGATTATAGAAGCTGTAGTATTCTAATGCAAAGTAAGCCCTAGGAGATATGTGCCCTAAATGGTAAATCACTCTGTTTTTTAACAAAGCAAGAATTACTATTATTTTGTTTCTTGCTTATTTTACAAGGTCTTTAGCTGTCTCATCTGCACTTAACTTTTACAGGCTGGGGATAAATTGACGATTGATGTTGTTTTGCTATTTAAATAGCTTGGCATTTTTAAAGCGTGCCGGAGATGCAAGCAAAGGATAGGATTCATTTGGCACTCCAAAAAGCAGGGAGAAAAGCCATGACTGCTGGTATCCAGTGTGTAACTGGGTTAAAATCTGATTTAATAACTTAATGTTTCATAATTTTCATGGAGGGAGCTGAACACCATTATTTCAAGGGGCCTTTGTGGGAAATGCTTATTAATTTTTCAGTGTAGCACCTCGATATGTTTCTTTATTGCAAGAGAACTCCTGCCGTTTTACAGGTACAGAGAGCTCCCTCAGGGTGCTTAGGGTGCTGGTAGGCAGTAGGGCCTTGCCCACCTCATGTGGGGCTTCCAACCCCATTGGCTGCAGGAAGAGTCAACAATCCTGACAGGCCCTCGTTAAAGAGGACTGCAAAGAAGTTTCCTTTGGATTTCATCTTCCCAGATGCTCTGCTGGGAGCGCAGTGGTTGCTGAGACATGGCAGATCCTCTGGGGCTGGGGAGCCAACCCCGCTGGCTTGGCAGTGCAGGATGGGCCGCAGGGTTGTGGCTGTGGGACGGAAAGGGGACCGCCATCTTGCTTTTGCTTTCTAAGCCCCAGCGAGTTGAACGAAGGAGAGTGTTTTCTAAACTGGAATGACGTGCTTTTGGCAGGCAGGGAATTACCAGTAGGATTATTCATTAGGAGTGTTGTATTCCAGTTCTAGCTGGTGATTTATGTTTTACTTTGAATAATTAGGCTTAGCTGCCAAGTGTTTGGGATCTGAGATGCTGAGATGTGTTTAACAGGAGTGCCCTAGATACTGGCTTAGAGGCTGAGCACTGAAGAAGGTGGTTGAGATGGGTAATGTGTCCCAGTTTTTGCAATTTGTGATGACCTAAAATCCATAATGGAGGAAGCTAAAAACAGAGAAAGTTTTTACATCTTTTCTTTGTTAATGCTAGCTTGTGACAACTACGTGTTAGTGATGTGGAACAAGTACTGGTTGTGGAGATCAAAGAACCACCTCCGTAAGCTAATTCAGAGAAGAGCAATTTGGATGGTGTTCTATCCTCTTTGCTCACTGCTTTTTTCAGTAGCTCAGGTACTAAGAAGGAAAGTACAAGAAAACGCAGTCTGGTTAGTTATCTGTGTTAGGATATCTACCTTGAACTTTGGTAGCTTTTATTTCTGATGCTTAGGACAGTCTCTTGCTAACACCGCTTTTCTCCTTTAGGAATGCAGATCTGTACCTGAAACTTCATTTTAGAAGCAGCCATGGGATGAAAACTGGCTTGGTGTTCATTTAAAGTCAATATGGTCTAGTTTGCAATTCACTCATGTTTAAGTGCCCAGCTTTAAAGTTTCTCTTTGCCCACAGGCAGTCTGAATACAAAGGGAGACTTTGTTTTTCATAAAGAAAAGGTTTTGCAGAAGCACAAGGAGCAAAATGTGGAAGGTAGACAGAAATCTCCTCAGATTTATTCTCACAAAGCAGAATTTTTCTCTGAAGAATCTAGAGAAGGAAAATAGATGAATTCATGGCATCACCTCAGTGTGCAGCTAGAAATGAACAAGATGGATATGTCTGTGCATGTACATGTGCGAAAGGAGTAAGTCACACATTGAATCAATTTTGGCATTTGTTGCCACATAAATGGCAGGGAGGTTTACCAGGACAAAGTATAATGGAAGAAATCTGTACATGATCACCGGCGTCTCTGGTCCTGGTCAGACTTGGATTGCACGAAGATAACAGATATTTTGAGTCTCCACTGTATTGCAGCGTTGTGTAAGTTCTTCTCTTTGGAGGGAAGCTCTGCAGCAGGCTGGTGAAAGCTGAACTGCAGCTGTAATTTCATAGCTTCAAGATAAAGAATGGGTTTGTGTATTTTTCCCAGGAGTTTGTTTCCCTCCTGAAGCTGTAGGCAGAAGACAGAATCTGGCATCTGAGCTCTACTATAAAATACTAAGTGTGTGTCCTGAGTTGCTGGACCTCAAATGGGGTGATTTTCTGTAGGGTTTCAGAAGCCTTACTGTGGCTGGTTGTTTCTGTTGCCTGACTTATTTCTTGATTTCAATAGAAATGGGAGCAGTGTCCTCTTATCTCTGGTGGTGCAGCACGAGCTCCTTTGGAGGTTGTCTGTTCTGTTGACTGAGATGGCTGCCTGAAGCTTAGTGCCATGGTCTTGGTTATTATCATGGCTTACCTGGAAATGAAAACAACTGCCTTACTCAAGTCTAAATTTCAAGATGTGAGAATATAGCTGTAAGTAACAGAAACTGATCGAGGGCACCTTGGCTTGTTTCAAAGGAAATTACTGATTGCACAAGGATTAAATGGTACATTTTTCTCTGTGGAGCTCCCACTCAGCAGCAAGAAGTTGCTTTGAAGGATGCCATCCTTCGTGGCTTACACTAAATACAGCACAGCAAGGAGGGCAGCCCAAAGTCCGTGGTCAGGACAAAATGCAGTTTTGTAACATTTTATTTAGAAAATAGAATTTTGTAGTTTTCTGGTGACTAGGCTTTCTCAAATAGAGAATATTTAAACATTGATGTAATTAGATTTGGTTCCTGCATGGCAACAGTTTCTTCCCAGTCATTTTGTTTTCCTGTGGTGTAGAGAGATATATGGGATTTGCCCATGGTGTTTTCTTTAGAAAAAAACGTATTAACTTTGTAAATTAAGGTCCTATGTCATTCCTTTCCATTATTAAAAATATATGTGTGTGTGTGTATGTATGTATATGGATGTGTATGTATATGTAATTATTCCTCAGTAAGAGCTTTTCTATGTATGCCTGTTTGACAAGATGTGCAAATAGAAGCCCTGCTTTGGCTTTGAGCCCTGTGTGGCATGATAGCTTCAGGGATTACAGTGAAATGAACAGTCTGCCATTCTGTCTCACATAGCTGAGGTTTCATCATGCTGGAGAAAAGGCTTATTTCTCAGTATGTAAGTCAGTTCCTTATTGGCCACTTGCTGTGAAACTTCTAAAATACATTCATATACCAAAGGGGGAGCTTCTCTGGTTGCTGTGCTGAGACACAATTGCATAAGAGAAAGGAAAGTTCAGATGTTTGTGCTGGCAAGAAGCAGAAATGTTATCTTTGGGCAGCACTCTTGCAACAACTGACCCTTGCTCTGGTTTCTTTCTGTGCAGCGTTTCTGTATATTGTCTACCTGTTAAAACTTTAAAATGAGCTTATAGCCATGTAGATCTTCTGCACTCAGCAAAGGGAAGATGTCAGAAGAGCAACATTCCACGTAATTCAGCAGTTAATTTTCAGCTATCCGTTTTAGATTATCATTGCTTTGGACAATTTGAGACAAGTGTCAGTTTGATAGTAGGTCTTGATGTTTTATAGCCTTCTGTAGTCTGAAACTGAGTGTATTTTATCAAATGGAATTAAACTTTGAATGTTGTGTAAGATAGACTGCTCTGAAATCCAGTGGTCTCATTCAGTGCAGAACAGAAAGAATGTTTTATGTACAAAAATTCCATTCCTCCTACACAGGGCACTGGAGAGGAAGCTTAAGACAGGCTTAAATATAAGGCAGCAGTCTGTTAGCCTGTAGTGGGTTGTGTCTAAATACAAAGTTCATTGCAGTGCACTCACGTGATTTCCATTTACTCGGTTGAGTTCAGTCATACTAGCATAGTTGCATGGTTGGTTTTTTTTTTTTGAGACATCAGATTCTTCTTTCTCTGAATCTCTATTTGCAAGTTGTTAGGTAAAATGTGTTATTCGATTGAAAAAGATGGAATCAATAAGGTACATACGCCGTGATGGTAGAAGGGAAAAATTAATTTTTTGCTTGCTTCTTTAGGAGCAAAGCCCCAGTAACCAGACATCTATAGCAATGATGCAAGAACCTCAGGAAATGGTGGAAGAAACAGTTACTGTGGAGGAAGACCCAGGCACTCCCACTTCCCACGTGTCTATTGTCACTTCTGAGGATGGAACAACAAGGAGAACTGAAACCAAGGTGAGAGGTTAATAACCAACAGAGAAAATGGGAAAATACCGCTTACTCAGGAAGTAAAAGAGGGTAGCATGAGTGGTGAGAATCATGCCATTGTGATCCACAATTGTGATCCTCTGTGATTTTAAGTATGTTCTCTTTGCCAGCAAAGCTGAGTTTTTTTTGTCAGTTTGTTTCTGTGTCTGGTTTGCTCCCAGTCAGCTGTGCTGATACAGCTGTTCTTGGAGCTGTGAACTGAGCGGCAGAAATTACCCAGGTTAACCAAACAAAAACACTAGCACCCATTCCCAGATTGTTAATTATGTTAAGTTTCACTTTATTTTACTGATACAGTCCACGGCATTGCCCTGCACTTTACAGAAGTATGAGAATCAGATGAGATGGAAGGTACACACTGAGCATCTGTTTAAAAAGTTGTTAGTTAAAAGATATAACTGGCCTATTTTCTGCTTGTCAGAAAAAACCTAACAAAACCCACACTTTCATTAGTCCTTCCAATAATCTAACCTTTTCAGATGTGACTTATTTGAAAGAAAGTCTACTTTCTTTCTAATGGCAACAACAAGTGTTGTTTGCAGGAGGGAGGTGGTACAATTACAGTGGTGATGGACACCTTTTTATATGGACTAGTAGTAGTGCATGTTTTTAGGGAACTGTTACTGCAGCTCTGCAAAGGAGTAAAATAGCTATGACCATAAAAATAGAGTGGAGGCCGTGTAGTAATCCCTAGATAACAGAACTGCATGGACTGAAATAGTTTGAAATAGTCATGCCACTGATAAATCTGCGTGTTTGTCATAACAGAAAAGGTACAATTTTCTCCTGTGCAGTATGCCTGCTGTTTTTCCATCTTCCCAGAGAAAAGATGAGTGGTGGCTCTAAAACAAGCCATTATATCTGCACAGGGGAAAAAATGGAAGAACAGCATCCCTACAACTGCCTTTCCATTTCAGAGGGCAGCGTTCTCCTCTTAACTGTAGTTCACTCCAGACACTGGAGTACGTTAAGAACAGGGAGAGGATGCATAGTTGTCTGACTCTGGTTTTATGTTGTTTGAGATAACTCTACTGACCTCTACTTACTTACGAGGTGGGCTCCAAAAGTAATGCCTCCTATTTATGTGGGCCCACATTGTCAGAGGCACTCACCAGCGCTTACTGAACTTTGAAGGAGACCAAGCAGCAGCTGTGAGCAATGGGTGGTGCATTTCAGCAGCGGTGACAGTGGGTTGTTTCCTCTGGTGTTTCCTCTGGTGCAGATTTTTAGGAGTGTGGCATGCAGCTCTTGTTTGCTGCACAGCTGATGGTGGTGACAGTGCTGAGAAGTAGTGTTTTGTAGCTGAGAATTTGCTCTATCCAACCGCGTTATTGTGCTCTTCGCATCTGTTGTAGTTTCTATGGAAATGAATAGGAGGCATTACTTTCAGAGCAACCTACATGCTATCTGGAGCTGTTTCCTAGTATTTCATTGCTAAAAAGACTGACTATTTAAATACAGATTTGTATATCTGTATATCCAGCTGCTGAGAAAGTGCCTCTGAAATGTCAAAACACAGATGGGGTTGGCTTAGCCCTAACCCTGCTGAAAGAGGCACTGAGTCTCTGCTGAAGCTGTTGCTGTCTGTGAATGGTTTTGTTTTGACTTTTCCTTGCTGTGATAATATGGCATAGGGTTAACAGCTTTTAAATATGAAAACAAGATCAGATTTCCATTGTATTTTTATTTAATCCCATTGTTTACAACTTGTGTTTGGTTGTGAACGTGAAAATGCGAACCGTTGTCGTTGGAAGTCCATAGCGTCCGTTAAGTGTCCTGGGGTTAATTGGCATTGACTTACTATCACTTTTAATAGGTATCATTGTGGTGCTCTTATAGGTCATGCTATTATTTACTAGTGCCTTGCGGGGAAAATGAAACTTCTTCATACCTTCTGTGTGGTGACAAAATTCTGACCTTGCTGTTCAGGTGAGAATAGTGAAGGAGAGCTTCTGTGCGATGTGAGATGCAAACCTGTCTCCTGAGCACGCAGCGTGCTGCAGGAGCAGTGTTCCTCCTCTCATGAGTATAGGAGGGGCAAGGGCTGAGGTGCTCGGCCTGGTCGGTACCGTGCTGTGCTGCACACACAGGGGTACGTGGGCAGTTTCCGTCTCCCGGGGCTGCTCCTTCGTGTCTGAACCAGCTCAGCAGTCGGGGCTCTGGGTTGGGACCTGCTGAATTTGATGAGTTCGAAGTTTGGCTGTCAGGTAGAATTTCCACTGTATTATGTCAGTAAAATAGGTCCTGAAGGCAGAAATTTCATCCTTCCTGGTTTAGCATCTGCCCTGTAGAACAGGCCAATGCTGTTAGAATTCTGCCTTTTAAGACTAACTTAAGGATTGTTCATTCGTGTGGCTGTACGCACCATGGAGTTCAGTAACGAGTGGGACAAGCGTGGCCTTGTTTGTGGTGTCTGTGCTTTTTATCTCTGTAAAGAAACAGCATTTCCTATGGTAGGGAATCCTCACATCTGTTTGCATCAGTAATCTTATCTGCTACTTCATGAGGGTGGTAGTTAATTTAAGATTAGTTAGGTTTGCGCTTACATGTTCAGCTTAGTAGGAGTTTTATGCTCCACTGTTGCACTTGCTCTCAGCTTCTTTGGAGAAAGGTTCAGAACCTGTCTTTGTTATCTCTGTAATTAGAAGGTTCTGCTGGCCAGTGGCAGTCACATTTTCCAACCTTGTTTTACAAAGGAGGCGTTACCACACATGGCTTTCTCTGACAAAGTCACATAGGGCGTCTTTTTAAGAGCTGTAGAGACCAGAGGAATTTTCCTGGTGTGTGCTTTCCTTGCTGCATACCCAGTGTGGAGGTTAGTTAACTCCATGTGATTTGGTATGTATTTTTGGACTCTGTAAAAGGAAGCTAATGTTTATTTTTGCTACATTGTACAAAATAATGCCTATAAATGATTCCCCTTGAACTGAAGCATAGCAAAAACTATAAATGTGTTTGATCCTTTATGGTGCTGTTCCTTGTTTTCTTTTTCAAATCCCCCCATGTTGTTTGAAAACCATAATTTACAGAGGTTCCTCTCTCCAATAATACATGAAGTAAACCACTTGAATGCAGAAGCATTGACAGTTTGTGCTTTCCCCCCATATCTCTGAAGATGCCTGCAGCAGGGAAGCAGGAAGAAGCATAATAGAATTTAATATTTGACATATTTTAAATAGAGAACATCTGCCTTCTCAAAAATGAGATATCTGAGTAATTTTCCCCAAACTGTTATTATCTTACTACTGTGCTGGCTAAGTCCCTACATAACATTCAATGCACAAAAGATGTATCACATAATGCTTCACTTCAGCTCTCTAATCTCTCTGGAAGCCAAATACCTATCATGCTCAAACAGTGAAAGTCACCTTGGGGAGAGGACTGCCGCTGCTCGTCTGGAGGCTGCCGTGTCAGAGGAGCCTGTCTGCAAGCAGCCGAAGAGAAATGGAGTAAAACAAACAGGATTTGTGTGTTCCTGTTAATGCTTGCTCTTTTCTTTCTTTAGGCACCTTTTATTTTTATCTTTGTTGAAATGCAAAAAGATCTGAGAGCTTTATGTCACTTTTATTCATTGATAATGATGTTTTATGGTGGCAAACTGTAAAATCCATCAGTACACTGAGTTGTTTCATTTCCAGGCCATCCATTTGCCTTGTCCTCTCTAATACTCAGGAAGGCCAGGTCTTTCCCAGCAGCGATTACTGCTGCTCTCCCTTCCTAGCACCAGTAACTGGAAGGTGCTCATGGCTTGAAATCTTCAGCTGTGTTGGTGCCAGCTACGCCAAGATGCGGTTCTGTGAAACTGCAGAAAATTCGAGAGGAATTAGGTAATAGGGTTGGAATGGATTTCTGCTGAAGCTGAGGGTCCTTTGAAAAAGTGAAACACTGAGCTTAAAAGTGAAGAGGAAAAACTTGAGCTGTTGTTTTGAAAACCTATGGGGTGAGTTCTTACACCGCCTTTAATAGAAAGGTAATACCTTCACCCTGCTTGGGCTGATGAATTTTTACAGTCCGTAGTTGAAAAATGAGCTCTTAGAAACGTCAGAACGCCTTTATCCTTGCACATTCTTTCTCATCTGTTTTTGTTTTATGGCAGAGTTTCAACAAAATTTTTAGCCTTGTCAGCTTTTATAAAGTACTTAATTCAAGGGGGGAGGCACAAGAGAGGGGGGGGATACAAAAGTGAAAAACAAAAGCCCTCCATAACGAGATGGAAGGTGGGAATTGTGCTTGTAATAAGTACTTGTTAAGATGACAGCCTTTGATGGTGACAGCACACTTCCACTGAAATCTCAATACTGTCTTTCCCCCTCTGTCTGAGCACTGTGCACTTGGAGGAATCTGTGTGTACCACCTGTATATGAGAACAGTGAGTTCACTCCTGGGTTTCTTCAGGTCTGTTTTCCTATCACTTTCAGACAAAAGGACAAGGAACAGAAAAATGCAGAAACTGTTTCAAATGTATGAATATTTCCTTTGTATCTTGTGGACAAGCATCTTTCCAGGAACATGGCTAATGACAATATTATCATGAGCCATGTAGGGGAATTATTTAATGAGCAAGATTATTGCCATGTGGGGTTGTGGGGAAACAGCAGCAAGGTCAGTGAACTTGCAGTGTGCTTGTGTTCCTGTTTGGGGCAGAGGAAAGTGCTGAAGGCACCCTTGTGCTGTCCCTTTAAGAAGATGGGTGATTGCTGTAGGATTTGGCCTCCAGAGGGCTTGAATAAGTTGGAATATTGGAACTTGTTCTATTTTTTCCTGTGTTTGAAACGTTTATTTAGTTTGCTGGAATTACAGAATTGCAAATAGGTATTTTAAGCATACTCAAATAACCTTTCCATAGAGAGGAAATCCGAAGCTCTTGTCTGTCAGTCTGGGGGACTGTAGCACTGAAGCAGCTGAGCACCCTTTGATCTGTGATTAGGGGAAGAAACTCTTTGGATGGATTTTCTGTAGATAAATGGGGGGACTCCGACTGCAGCATCTCAAAGTAACCTGTATCTCTGTATTGTTCACTACTGCATACCTACAGAGCAGAGTTCATCCTAATAAATTGGATGCGTCTGGAGGATCAGGTGGCAGATAAGGCAGTCTGCTGGGTCTCCCATTTGGAATTGCTTCGTTTTCTCTGGCTAATGTATTAGTATTAAGGAAACCACAGAAATGTTGGGAGAGAAGATTACTGTGCTGTCAGCTATCCAAGACTGCCTCTCCTTTTAAGAAATATAATTGAAACATTCCCTTGAGCTGGATTTCCTGAAATAAAGGTTTATTGTTTTCTTTTGCTTGGAAGCCTGATAAATGGACCTTCCTCTGTGTGCTGGCTAATTGCTTCCAAAAAGCTTCCCTTTATTGTCCTGTAGGCAGCAACGTCTGTTTATCGCAGGATAAATCTTCTGTTTCAGTGCCCAACCCTGACAAATGAGGCGTAGTGCAAATACTCCCTCTCTCAAAATACGAACAGACTTGATTTCGCCCCCCCCTCCCACAATGCCTTTAGCATTATTGAGTGCTTTTATGCTATGAGAAACGTGTGCTTTGGTGCTAGGGTGAAATGTTCCTTTTTATGCTTCTGACGAAGGTTTCTTGATTGTGCTCATTCCTTCTGCTTGTTAATAGTGGGAACATTCAGCAAATGATAGCGCTGAAGCTGTGCTGACATTGTCAACTTGTTCTTACTTGTGCTGGCTGATGCCAGGGGTGTCTTTTTGACTAGCACAGCCACTGAAAGCTTGTCTGTGCTCAAATAAACAAAAAGGGGGCAAACCGGGGGAAAATTGCAAATAAATCCTGCATTCTCTGTTTCTGTACTCTGTAGAGTACTGGAGCATGGTTGAAAAACTCTGATTTAATTAAATGTAAATCACAAATCATGTAGGAATCGATTTTCCAAATGTTCTGATTTTCTACTTAGTCTCTTTTGTATATGTGTACCAAATGTTTGTAGACAGTTGTCTTTGCCATGACATGACTCTGTTGTGTTACCCCATCCTGTCTGATAATAATGATTCTCCAAAAAAATGAAACAGGAGAAAACAAGCAAGTGTCCAAACTGGCAGCAGTGATGGTGGCTGAAGACACGCTGTCGTGACAGCTCCCTGCAAAGCACTTCTCCAGGGATCTGAAAGGTCAAAGCTTGTTCCTTCTTCTGTGCTGTTGCTGCAAGCATTCGTAGTGTATCGTGTATCTTGCACTGTCTGGTCTAGAAAATATTGTGAAAAATTGCACGTGACAAACTGTGCATGCATTGCAGCATACGCCTTGAGAAGGAAAGCCTGGGATTTGATTTAATATGTCTGGCTCCTGTTGAGTAGTGCTGAAAGAACGGGCTTCGTGTGGTTACATGAGCACTCTTCTTGGCATCAAGAAAGCTACTTTTTTGTCCCTTACCGTGCAAAAGGATCAGTTTCTGATTCATACAGCTGTTGAAATGCTACCTTACTTCCTGTTATTCACCTTAATAGTTCACAACCTCAAGAATGTTAAAGCCCGGCACTTCTTGTCCAGTTTTGTCACTCTTGCAAAACTCACATGTTTCAGGCCTGAGAATGTTGCTTTTTCTCCTGTTAGAAGATCACTTATGAGCATGCTACTTTGAATAAAACTTTTGTTTCAAACTCAGTAGGAGAATGCTGAGCTGTGTTCCACTTGTTTATGTCCACATTACAAAGAGCTACTGTAAGCTGCCCCAAATCTTTTTCATCCTTAAATGTCGTCCAGTTTCATAAATGCCATGGCAGCAGTCATGCTGGTACTGAATGGAGAGTTGGGAGTATTGTGCTCAGATAATGAGCAGAAAGCATTGTTGGTTTCCGTGTCAAAAATGGATTAGTTTATAGCTCTTAATTCCTTTATTTTAGATACTACAATACATTCTTTTAATTAAAAAATGGTGGAGGTGGAAACTAGCATCTTTCCTGAAACGTACTTACTAAGGAAATCCCTTTGAGATCAAGAGGAAAGTTTTCAGCTGTGGCCCAAATTAGACACTGAGGTAGTGTTGGTACCTGGCTATGCTTTATTCAGCATTGTGGTACTACTTAATTATGCGGTTGGAGGGGAGCCATTTGTGCTGCTTGCCATCTCACAGGATTTCATTAACTCGTTAGCCTGCAGAATCATTTGGTCACAGGTGTCTCTAGGAAAAGATACTGTTTGGGTGAATTTCTCCCGTTTGGGATTATCTGTGTGAAAATATGTGGTGAGAGGACACGCCTGGAGCTGCTTCAAGAGGTGTAATCTGATTGTTCTGTTCAGCAGCAGCTTGTCCAATCTGGTGCCAATCCCTATGCTTAAACGCGAGGCTACAGGTCACAGGATCTACTTGGGCTCCAGAGCCACTGAGCAACCCAGGAATACGTGGTAGTTACTGTTGCACTTGGTGCACATTTCACTCTGTTTCTTTGAAAACCAGCATTATTTACAGATGCCTGTTTCTTTCTGATACTTGCATTGGAAACCCAAAATTGCCGGCAGTTTTGTTGTGTGTTCTTCCAGTGTGTAGTCGACTTACGTGTATTTGTTTACTGTACTCGCTCCCTTAAGTCTCATTACATTGTTAATTTTCTCTTTGATGAACATATTTCTTTACAACTTCACAGGTTACCAAAATGGTCAAAACAGTCACAACTAGAACAGTGCGTCAAGTCCCGCTTGGACCCGATGGCCTGCCGTCAATGGATGGCTCGTCTCCCATGGGCAGCTACACAGATTCAATAGACAGAAGGTATATGAAGAATGGGGAGCGGTACATCACGCCACAAGCATCGTCCACGTTAACCAGGTCTTACAACAGCTACAATGATTCCTACCCTGACAGCCACGAAGGCCAATATCGTCCTTATATCAGTCATGATGGTTACGGAGATCTAGCAGATAGCTACGGCAGCTTGTCACGTGGCATCAACTACCGTCCTCGCTATGCCTACATGCCAGGAAACAGTTACCGGCCAGATGATGGGAGCTTCACTTTGCCAAGCAGAAGGGATAACTATGGTCCTGTTGCCCAGCCTCAGGTACCAGTGGGCAGCAACGCTGACTTGAACCGCTCTCAGCCAGAACGCTTCCAGCCAGAGCCCTATGGACTAGAGGATGATAACCGCAGCCTTGGAGTAGATGATGAAGGATATGAACTGGATCCTGACTATTCTACTGTGAATCGAAGGACATCTGCAGGTGTGCCAGAGAGAGGAAGACCTCACAAAGCAAGGTAAAAATACATTTGTTTCTTACAGTGCTATCTGCAGCAGTTTTGAACCCTTAATGGTCTGGTAGGGTCATAGTTACTTGGCAGAAAAATAATACAGTGGTTGGGTTGTGGTCAACATAATTGTTAGAATGAAATAAACGCCTTAAAAGCTCATAAGTGGGGAAACTGAAGGATGGAGCGAGAAAGGTCTTACACAAGAGACAAAAAATAAACCAGTTTGGGATTTCAGCGTACTTGTGATTTTGGCTAGAGAAATAATCAGCATTTCTCAAAAGCAACTGTGGGCAAAACCAGCATGTCCTAAACGTAGGAGTAGGAAGAGAAAGTTGACCCATGTGGAGAAGAGGGGAGCTGCCCTGCTGTGCTGAGAACAAGGTAGAATGCATCATCTCGTTAGCCAATAAATAACTGCAGAGTGGCCATGAAATACAAAAGAGAATGACTCTAGTGCTCAAAATCCCTCTCAGTGTGTTTCTGGACCACTTTATTTAGGCTGAATTTAGCAAGAAAGAGATGATTTCCTGGAAGAGGGATAGGTTTTTTTCTTCCTCAAGAAGAGGTGTGACTGCACTGAATTTTCCCTGTGCTATCTCACACTGGCAAGGTGAAAAAGGGTCGTGTAATCTTTGAGACTTCTGGTGGGTCTGGTTATGTGCACATCTGCCAAACAATAATTCTGAACAGCTGGTTGGTTGCAGATGAGCTGATAGCTGGTGATGAAGGGATGCTTCATTATAGAGAAGCTGTCTGGTGAGGTGCCTGACAGCCTCAGCTCCTGGGCCTGTGCTTATCATACGCCCTCAGCTGTGTGACAAGGTTGTGCTGAACCTCAGTAAAGTACTTCAGCGTTTGTAAGATCAGATTGTTATTTTGTCCTGTCAGTCTAAATAAAGGGGCGATAAGAGCATCTGTGTTGAACTAAATGTAACTGAAGAGACCAATCACAAATTACTTCTGGTTCAATCCCCTTCCCAAGAGACGTGCTATTTTATGCTGTTAGTCGTTTGTGCTGTGCTGTCACCTCTTGCATTGGAGGCGTGTCTGGGGCTTACTGCACAGGAAGGACGTGGAGCTTTGGGAACAGGTTCAGAGGGAGCTCTCCTGTTTGGAGAAGTGACATTGCTTATGGTTTCATTCATCCTCCTGTAGCTCTGTCTCCCTTCACGTTTCTGGAAGTTCGTTTCAAAAGGAGTCAAGCACAATGCAAATTCTCATCCATATAAAAAAAAATTAAAAAAAATAAAGAACAAGGTGACAAGGCATATCTGCCAGAACCCTCTTGAGGTCCCTTCTGGCATCTTTTCCTGACAGCTTACTAACCACTGGGATCACGTTGAGGTTTTATGGGGCTAAAGTGAATGCCAGCGGGTGCCAAGACACTGATCCATTTATCAGACTTCTGTTTCTGCTCCTCTGCATCTAAGCAAAGTTCGCAGTTCTAGTTAAAGCAGTCAGGCAACAATGCTTGTAAAGTTTTATTAATATTCTTCAAACAATATTCATGATAAATAATTGAATGCATTCTTAGAACCTGCCCATATGCATTTTTAAAGTGTATTTTTTAAGCATCCCTTTGATTTATTGTTCCTTGCGGTTTGGATAGGACCAATTTACCATTTTTGTTTTACATTCCTTTTGTTGTGAGTTTTTCCATATTTAATATGATCAAGAGGATTTGACAAGCAATTAGCCTGACTGTGGCGGCAAACTTTAGCTTGTGAGAACGCAGGATTGTGTGAGGGCCTCTTCAGATGTAGTTGCTTGCTGACATTTCAAAGAAATACTTGAGCAATTCAGTAAACCTGTGTTTCAGATATGCTACTGCTCTGCCAGAAACTAATGATAACAAATAGCGCTTTGTACTCGATGGGGGTAATTACTACTTGATTATTTCTCTCTTTTTTCTTTTGACCGATGTTATTACTTGAGGAAATGATGAAATGAATGTGATAAATTTATGGCACCTTTGGTTTCAAAACGCTGGTCTGTGTGGCGTAGGCCCGATACCGCGGCCATTAGGCCCCTGCCTCACGCTGCCGTGCACCTCGGGCCTCCTCACCGCGCAGAGCTGCAACAAACAGAGCCCTAGCTGACCTGCTGCAGGAACAACGTTATTCCTTCTTTCTCTTCCCTCTCAGAAGTTTTCTTCCCAGTTTGCTGCTCTCGTTTTCTGGTGGATTAAAATAGAATGAGGGTCCTTCCTGTCAGTTACTAGTGCTGATGCTGTTCTGTCTCAGAGGATAGAACGGCCTTTTCTCATCCAAGTCTCTGGTAGTGAATTCTGGCTCCATGTGTGATAGGCGTTGTCCGTAGGAGATCCTAGTCGAGTGAATTACAGCTGTGGATTGTTCTTCCCACCATGTTGTGCTCCGTCTGACTGATCACAGAGATGACTATCTGTTGTGCTCCTCTCACCCCCAGCCTCCATTTAAGCTACCTATGTTTCGTTTTGAATTGGGAAGAACCAGACGTCTCCACGTGCATCTGCTGACCAGACAAGTGCAAATACTGCATCTGTTTGCTCTTCCATGCACGTGGCTGGGTTTCTTTCTCGTTTGCTTTTGCATTGAGTCTCTGCTGTAACCTACATTTTCTTCTGAAAAAGGAGGTCCTGGCGTAACAAATTATGGTGAGGAAAAGGCATTTGGGTGTGTTATATTGATCTAATAGTACTCAGATTTATTTGTGATGGTTTTTACATAGCTGTAAATAGCTTTATGTCCCCTTTTTCTTCATTGAGTAGGTTGTCTTCATTAAATAATGGTTATTTTTATTATAGTTTTTAAAAATATGTAGACTTATGGTGTTGCTGGGTTTTCGGTATATAGCCCTTTCTAAAAGAGAAGCAGGAATTACTGGATATTTTTCATTCACAAAAGATATCCCAAGTATTACTTGAATATTTTTGATCATTACATTGAACTTGACACAAACGAGCAGGAAAAAATGGCCAGTCATAACTTACCCTTATTTTTATCATCTTCTGTTCAACTTCAAGTCTTTTACTTTTGTAATGACTTGTTTCCATAGCACATCACTATGGTTTGTACTTGTACTAGCATTCGTGGGATTTGTTTTTCCCTAAAAACTCGGGAGCAGCTATTGCTACTGTGTATTCCAGTCCAGACAGGATATGAATTTTTAATTTTAATGGAATTAACAACAAAAAAGCTTTCTGCTGCTCAATTTTCTATGGCAGAAGCCTGATTTAAGAGACTGATGCTACGTGTTGCTGGTTATTTCATGATCTAAGCAGCTGTCACTGGGAAATGGGCCACGTTATAGGTGAAGTAGCTGTAACATTAGGTCTCTTTTGTTTTGTTGTGTAGAGACAGCATGGGAATACTGGTATCACACGTTTCTTATTCACATTCTACCTCGATTTGACTTATGTTTGCAGACTAGCTTTCAGTCAGTGCTTCTGGCCAAACTCCACCTGCTTTAAGTCTGGTCTCCCAGCAGCATGTAGGCAGGCATCCTTAAAGCTGGGGAAAGGTCTGTCCCTGGAAGTGAGCCTCTTTTGGTTTAGCAGCCAAATGTAAATGTAGTGCTGCAGTGTGGCTAGCACTGGGATGCTGGGGAGCTCAGAGCAGGAGGGTACAGACGCGCCTGGGCAGAATGCAGTGAGGCCAAAATGCAGTCCATTTGGAAAGCACTTGTTTTTCCTCAGGCTTCTCTGTGGAGTGAATTTATTTGATATGGGTTAGTTGATGTGGATGCAGATAGCAGAAGACTGATGTATGGCTGAGTTTTTTGTGGCAGTCTGCAGCCTGGATCAGCTCACCCATTAGAAGCTGTTAGGTGGTTCCAGTTAAGGTGATTTCAAGTGTTTTAACCGCGTGGCCGCTAACTCAGGCTTGCCTGAACAGAGAATTCAGTCCAGCTTTTGAATCCCCTTGCACATCTTCCCATCAGGGAACAGAGGCTGGCAAAAAGGAAGTCATTCTGCAAAGTCTTTGCATCTCCTCTCCATTGGCACAAAGCTCCCTCCTGATCCCAAGCCTTTCTGGTCTTGTATCCTAAGCAGACACCAGCTGCAAGCTGTGATGAGTGTAGCTGTTGTATAAATTGATGGGGATTAAATGTGGAAATCCTTCACCTGTTTACTCAAACGTGCCTGTGCTGAAGCCACAAGTAAGATGATAAATCCACAAGCACTTTCCCAGATTTTATCTGTGCTAGGATGCAGTTTGATCAATTCCCTGAGACAGGTGATTAGTGAGACCCACAGCATCCCAAAATCTGACTTGCTGCAAGCAGATGGAAGGCAAGATGCTCGCCGTCAGCAACCCTGGCACACCACCAGTCCTGAGAGTGAGGAGCCTGTGGCCTCCTGAGCACAGTGGGCTGCTCCTGGTGAAGCTCTCGTCGCTCCTTCTCCTGTGCCAAGCAGCTTGCCTTTCCGAGAGCACCCAGCTGGGGTGCAAGTGAAAAACCTCACGTGGCCCTCCCAGCCTGGCTCAGATGATTTCTTCACTGATTGGTTGTAAATGTGTTTCTGATTTTACTTGTTTGCTTTCAGAAGCTGGATGTGTTTAACTCCTGGTAATACTTGCGTATAGCTTCTTGCCCCTTGCCTGGTGTGCACTTCTCTGGCCCCAGCTCCTCTGTTAAGGGTGAGGAGATGAGGTTTAACATGGGCCAGAGCATCTCACCAGCACCGGGAGCGGGGATCCCTTTGTGCCAGGTCGGCCCAAGGCTTTGTGTTCATTCTGCATGGCACTGCTGTGCCAGTTGCTTTGTTCTTGCAGACAGTCTGTGCTGGTAACCTGCCTCCTTCCCTTCACGGCTATTGAGTGATGGGAGAATTGATGCTTAGACCTTCTCTTGCAAAATACTTCAGGATTTTTTTGTCTTTAATTTCAGTGTGGATTGGGTGGTGGTGTTGTTTTACCCTCTCCAGACTTGACTGCTGTATTTAGTCACATGAATCTGAATTGGTATGGTACTTGCTTCCACCAAGCTTTCCTGTGTGGCCCTTAAATTCATGCCTGAACCTCAGAGTTTCTAGATAACCATTCCTGGTGTTGAAGGGCCAAGTATCCAGGTGTTTGCTTTGCTGCCTTGTAAAGCTCGGGTTTGTAGCTTATGCTTTCACCAGTGGTTGGCGAGCTCTTAACAGTGTTCTCATGCAGAGGTATGTGGAACCTGACCTGTGCAGGCATCTTTTAACCATAGTGTTTCCTCTGTTCATCCTTTCTCTAAAAATGTTTGGGAGGCACAGTTCATCCTGTTGGAAAGTAACTGTCTTGGTGAGCTAAAAAGTTCCCGTTAGGCCTCTGTGCTGGTTTTTACTGAAGAGGCAGTCCTGCAGAATCAGGCTGAGATTGGCAGGAGAAGAGCTGTGTAAGTGAGCAGTTCGTGGGAGAGTGGAACCAGATGAAAACCTTGTTATTGCTGCTCCAGGAGTTATGTGATGCTCTCTCTTGTCCTCGTAGCATTTAAAGTCCTAATTGTGAAGTTTTACTTTAGCAAATGTAATGGAACCAGAGAGCTTTGTGTGGCATAGGGGAGTCGGGCCCAGCTGCGCAGTTCTGTTTATAAGGCTTCATAGGGCAGTAATGGAAGCAAACTGCATCCCAAGATGATAATTATCTTTGTGTATTGCATGGATTTGAAGGAGAGAGAACGCTAATTAGTAATTGAGGTAGTGCGTGGTTACCGTGTAGGCAGTTCCAAAGATTGAGAAGTGCAGAACTGTAGGGTACTGAATCAAGCAACAGCTGTGCAGAGGACAGGTATTAATCTTCTACTTTTATGCAGTCGCTAAGAATTTAATATGAGGCTAAGCGTGAGAAAAGTTTGCTTTTGTTATAGTTTTAATGCTGGTTGTCCGAAATTTGCACATGTATAAACAAAATATAATTTAGGGGTTTTGTTATTCTGCCCTGTGTACATGCACAAAAGTAAATATTTTCAAGTTGTTACTTTCTTCTTGGAATGATGAAAGCAGCTTTGTTCTGCTCCGTCCAGACATGGTAAATCACTGTACTTGCAGAGCAAGTAATGAATTATACATACACAGATAACTGCATCAATACAAGGACTTCTCCAGATGCATTCTGAGGTCTGGATGCTGGCCCATTTTATCCCATCGTTCAGCTCATTCCTTAGAACAGCAGCTAAAGCAACTTGAAGTCTCACTAGAGGTGCTTTTAACATCAAAAGCTTTAATTGTCCAACACTAAGTTCAGTCTCCACCTCTGATGGCACTTCTCCCCAGAGTCTGGTTTAATTAGCAGGCCCCTTAGAGTAATGATGAGCTCCGTTTTCTTTGAGTTCTAGTGCTCCGTATTTCCTTCTGCATGACATCTGCAACCTCGGTAACATCAGCCAGTGCTTAAAATGAAAGTCTGTAAAAATCATTTTGTAGCAATTAAAACTACCTACCTGACTGAGATAACTGCAGAGCTGAAGTAGGAGCTGACATCTGTCCAGGAAAGGCAGAAAGAGGAAGGCCCGCACTGCTGCTGGTTAGGAGAAAGGCAAATAACTGTGCTTGCAGCTGGGAGTACGTGTGCTGCGCTTATGTTTAAAAACGTGTTGGAAAGGATGAGCTGTTGTCAATTCTGTAGGGCTTTTCTAAATAGTAACCTTAATTTTTTTTAATTCTTCCCATCTGCTAGTTTTACTGAGCAGCAAAAGAAGACATAAACCTAACTCATGAGATGTCAATTTACCTTAACGTGCAGTTAACGTGCTGTTAGCGAGCTGCAGGCTTCCCCTGCCCCATCTCCCCGGAGCTTAGGGGTCAGCTCACAGCCGGTGCGCTTCACACGCGGTGTATTTGTGTGAGCACTGAGTCTTAATGGAAGTGTGGTGGATCTTCTCTAACTTGCTGAGAACTGTCTGTGGTCTCTTTGTGCCCGGGCCCGGAATGCCTTCAGTTAGCGCTTTGGTTTGTTGCAGAAGTGGTGCGTTAATGAAGCTCAGTGTTTCCTACTAAATGTCATCCAGTGCTAACATAATTGCTTTGCTAAGTGACCAAAATGAAAGCAATCTGTTTCATGTGCAGCTCCTGTCATCGTTTCACTGCTAGCCAAACAAACACCATGCTGTAGTCCCATCGCTGCGGAGTGCTCAGCTATGATTAATTTTCAAGTTACTAGAAATAAATTATTTGAAAATGTAAATGTTGTCCCCGATGATGTTTGTGATATTAAAGGGTTTGATCACAGCTGAAATCTTCATATTGACTCAGAGGCACAGAATGTTTAAACTATATATATTTTTCCTTTCTTTCTCTCGGGACTGTTGCTTCTTACAGGGGCTATGATGACCCCATTGAGACAGAGATGGTGGAAGAGAGGATCCCATACCTCCATGGCAGCTACGCGGCACCGCTGGCACAGCCAGAGCGAGGAAGCATGGCTAGCATCGACCGCCTGGGGAAGCGCTCCCCCTCTATTGACAGCATTCGCAAGGACCCCAGGTGGAGGGACCCTGACCTCCCTGAAGTCATTGCCATGCTCAGCCACCCTATCGATCCGGTCAAGTCTAACGCCGCCGCCTACTTGCAGCACTTGTGCTACGAGAATGATAAAATCAAAAAGGACGTGAGGCACCTTAAAGGGATCCCCATCTTGGTGGGCCTGCTCGATCATCCAAAGCCAGAGGTCCATCGCAAAGCCTGCGGGGCCCTCAGAAACATCTCCTATGGGAAAGATAACGAAAACAAGGTGGCTATAAAGAACTGTGACGGGATCCCTGCTTTGATCAGACTCTTGCGAAAAACAAATGACATGGAAGTCAGAGAGCTAATTACAGGTCAGTGTCTGTATTTTCTTTAATAAATTATTCTTTAGAGGAGTCCTTCCAGTTTCAAGAGCAAGAACTTCTGGAGGTGAGGAGGTTGAATTGTTCCTTTAGCTGTACTGTGTTGGCAGTGTGAGAAAGCCGAAGGCGTATGCCTCCATTATTAGAAATGAAGGTCATCTGTATATGTAGCACGCTGGTTTTCCTGGCTGCTGAGGGATGGATGGTGCTTCTTGGATGTAGCATGTGGCTGAGCAACTGAAGCTTAAATGAGCTATAGCAATGCCATTGACAGATAATTTGTACTGCCCTTACCCGCGGCGTGTTATAATCATGAGGTAAAATATGCTAATCTAAAACTTTCTATGTTAATCTCTTCTAAAACAATCCTGCTTCCGTGTCCCTACTACTTTGTATTGATGGGTCTGTCCCCTCAGCAGCATGCCCTGCCCTGGTGCTGGTCTGAGGCTGCGTATAAATCACAGCACGTCTGTGGCTGAGAGCAAGGAGCTGCTCTGGTGGACGTGTGGGTTGTTCGTTACAACTGGGAAAGGGAGAATTATATTTTTAAGATACTGGGTTCTTGCACGCTTTCCAGGTATTTTTCAATCACTTAGAACTCCATTATTCAGCCTATTTTTATTTGAACTTAGTCTTGGACACAGTCCAAAAGGAGTAATAAAGTATATGCCAAGTTTCAAAGTTCAGCCATTAAGTGGAAGAAGGTGGAAAAGTATGTCAGCTCTTAAACTAAGGAGAAATATATTGTTCTTCAGTCTCCCATAACTCATGAGGATTGAAATGGATTTCTCTTTCTTTTCTCAGAAGCAGCAGGGGAGACCTGGCGAGCTGCAGTTGGTTTCAGTGCCAGAATAGAATATTTTGCCACAAAAAGTGGGTCCAGGACTGAAACTGTTCAGCTACCTTATCACTATAGGACTGTCCAGGCAGACCCTACTGCAAACGTGGATTAAGCCATTCGAAGTAAACATCGTAATTCTATAATCGCCTCAAAAATATGGCAGCTGTCCAGGTTTTTACTGGTAATCATAATTCTCTGAGATGAACAGTGGCTTTGGGTGTTCCAGCTGTCCTTCCTCCACCATTTATAACATATTTAGAAAACTAGGTCTAAATACAAGGTAGGTTTTTTTTCCCAGTCCTTTTCCAGACAGCTGGTAGAGGAGAGCTCTCAGTGGCATGCGCTGCTTTGATTGCTCTGTGTGCTTTGTCTCTTAACATGGAAGCTCTGTAGGTAGTATTTATTTACCATTTGTTGCACTCATTCACTGTGATGACTTGATTAAAAAAAGAAGTTTCTGTTTATCTACTCTTCTAGTTTACTGAAAACACATTTCTGGAGTGCTGGGAAGGAATACATTTATTTCTTTAGATTCGAGAAAGGAGAAACCAGTCTGTAATTTACTCTGAAGGAACATCATTATAAAGCTAAGGGGTAATCAGTCACTTTTGAGATGGCAGAAACAAACTGGTTGTTTTCCCTTTTTATTCTAAGTGGCGATTGCCTATATTTCCAGTTGATTCATTAGGTTTACAATTCAAATAAATTTTATTTGACAGCACCTCCTGCTAATTAAATATAGTATTTTTGTTCCACTCCTTTTTTGCTATGTAAAGCTCTTTATTTCCCTTTCCTGAGAAGCACCAGGAATATTGAGGGCCTTAACCTAAACAGATGTCCAGCAACAGATGATATGTATTTAATCTCCACCTAAGCAGGAATGGCTTCAGTCCACTTCTAAAATGACATCACCAGATCCGGTGTGAGACATTCAAGCATCAGTACAGAAGAGAAGAGTATTCCAACAATGCCTCTGTAACTGATGCTGGAGTGCTTTGCAGCCAGCGTTGGAAGCCCCAGCTGATAGTGTGGAACCGTCCACTCAGGAATCAGCTCCAAAAGGCAGCATGTGCAAGGCTGGCATGGGCACGCTGACTTCCCCGCGTTTGACTATTTCTTTAACCCAGCACTGGCTGCTTTTTAAAAGCTGAATCGTTACCATCAGCAGGTTATCTCAGATGTGGATGACTGATGAAATAATCCTGCTTTCCAAAGGGATTTAAATATTTTGAAGATTTAAATAATTCAGACGCCCGAATCGGAGAGCGCTCCAGCCAGTCTTGACGCTTGGGTTGTCCGGCTGCTGGGCACTGCCTGCCCGCAGGACAGGAGGCACACGGCAGCTTACCGCAGGGCTCATCCTCTGTAGTTGAGGAGGTTGATTTCTGGCTAAGTGTGTGTCACACTCTGCTTTGTGAGTCTCTGGGTTTCCTGCAGCTCCAGGGCCTCTCATTAACATGGTGATCTGATGCAGTGGCCACAGCTGCGCAGAGCAGTGCGAGTGGCAGCAGCCAGCTGGGGCTGCTCACCGAGAGAACGGGCAGAGCCGGGGCAGGGCAGTGCGAGGGAGGGAGAGGTAATGGCAGCTGTGGAGCAGTGTGAGGAGGGGATCAGGTGTGTGCTACTCACTGCAGAGCGCATGAGACTTAGTGTGTCAGAAGTGTGCTTGCATGACTGTTACCCAGAATATACTTCTTGGAGAGCCTAAGTTAAATATATTGGTGTGCGAGTCTGGGAGCGGACTGAGTCTACTGATACGGCACCACTGTCAGATTAAGCAAGTCTGTAGCATTTTTCTCTTTCAGATAGTACACTTTTTAGTGGACTTGAAACCTCTAGGTTAATGTCACAGCTGTTTTACCAACTGTTCTTGATATATCCGCAAATGGCACTGAAGCATGATGTCCATCCAGATCACACAAATACAAGAAGCTTTTAAAAGTACCCACAAAACTCAAGATACAATCATAAAATACCATAGCTGTCACTTTTTTCACTTGGCTCCATTTACTGCACTGAGGAAAGCTTGTGTTCGTGTCCATAAGTAAATCATGAGTCGCATCGTGATGAGAAATGTTCCACAGAATGATCCCTTGCCTCTCTCTCTTGTCTGGGCACTATGCTGCTGAATTCTCAGTGGATCATTTTCATGATAACTGGAGGGAAATGAGGATTAAGCTGATAAGGAATGAAATCTGTTCTGATTGGGAAAGCTGTAAGCGTTTTTTATCTTGAGTGATAAGGGTTTTTTTTACATGGAGCAAATGTTCCTATCAGATATGCAAGACCAAAATTCTGTTACATTCTTCAAAAAGCAATCAGAGGTTGGTAGCATTAATGAATAATTTTGTTCTTTGTGAGAAAGTTGAAAGTAGTTTTGTTGTTTAATGACATTGCACAGATTTTAAGTGGTGCGGAACTTGATTCTCCTGATGCTTTGTGTTGCCAGACTGGTTTTAATTGACAAATGATTGACCTTCGAAACGCTGTGTGAAGAGTCTATTTTGATCTAATACTATAATAGAATCTTTCAGAGGGGTTGGCTCGCGCTGCATTCACACCTGCTGGTCGTTCCTGCGTGTCAGGGTCCTGTTAGCTGATACGACTCCAGTTTCTTTTTGAAGTACTGTGCTGTCTTGAACATTAAGACCACATTTTCTGTTGGAAGGCTGTCAGAAGAATGTCCCGTTTCATAGTCTGTTCTGCAACACGGTAGCTTATGTTGAGGTTCTCCCTTGACCAGTATTTAACTTCAAGAAGTACAGCTCCACCCTTTGGCACTTGGAATGACACAGACAGCTCTATAGATGCCCAGTAACTGCATACAGGACCAACATACAAGTCCATGGTGAACGTAATGGACGGTGCTTCTTTTCCCACAAATGACAAATGATTTAGTATAGGCCGTAAGAAGGTGCTTGAACTCTTCGTTTGAGCTAATTTCATGGTGACATTGGATTTTTGCAAGTAAGCAAGCACAGCAGTGTAAGATTTGCCTTGGATTTTGGAAGGTAATAGCATTGTTGGTACTCTGGCACGATGTCTTTAGGAATCTTCTTTGCACAGTTAGCTCCAAGGAGGCAGAGATTTAGGAAATTGCCTATGGCTCTAATCACTTCTAATATGACATAAGTTGTGTAGCTATGTTTATAGCTTATAGTACTTTAGGGATATTTTTATGATAATGAGTATTTTTGAAATAAAAATGTGTAGCTATTGTCCCTGCTTAACATGCTGAAAAAGTAGAGGTAACAATTGCAGTTAGAAATAGGTAAGTACTCTGCAAATAGTGCTTAAGAATAAAATAAAGACTTGATCATGATTATGATCGTCTTCTGAAAAGCAATAATTCATTATCAAGTCCTAAAATTCTTCCAATCTCTGGTCAGAAAAGGCAGATTCTTGTGAAAGCGTATGGAAAATTTAGATAACTTCCTTTCCCTTACACTGCTGTGTTAAGTGACTCCATTTCTCTTGAGTACTATTTGGTTGAATTGATTAAACTTAGTTTTAAAGCAGAGTTTCTAGCTTGTTAGCTCATTAGTATGTTATGCAAACCGAGGCAGGGAAGGATTCTTAGAAGATGGGTGTCTGATTTACAGGTTGTTTTTTAACTCTGATTTTCTTACACTACTCAAACATACAGTCTGATAAGATGTATTGTTATTTGTTTTACGTTTCTGTGGCTGTCCCTGCCCGTGTCTTTAGCATGTGATTTGTTACCTGAAAGGGTGCTGGGATTTACAGCTCTTTGTTTCATAACTGAATCACAAAATCTGTACCATTTTTTGTGGAATCTTTTCCCCATGGTCAGCTCAAATCTGACGTTTTTCCCTCTCTCTGGAACCTCAGGGCTCCCTCATCACTGTTGTTTATCTTGGGCTAGCTTTCTCTCAAGTGCAGTCCATTTTCCTTCACTAAATGCTCTTCAACAAGCAAATTCCTTTGGTTTTCCTCCCATGCAACCACAAAATGTGTGTTTTGACATTTCTGAATAATTGGAAGAGGTTCCTGCTATATATTTTTCGTAAGAAGTTATTTTGTCATTCTTCTTAGTTTGTTGGTATTTTCTGTGAAACGTTTGAGAGGTGGGTGAGAAAATGGCAAACGTGCCCACTGTGTGTGTTTGGTCGGAGGGGTTTCCTTCAGAGGAAAGGCTTTCTGTGCAGCTTCAGCCCCCGTAGCCATTTGAGGGCAAGGAGATTGACAGTCAAAGATTTGAGCGCTGAAAAACTTCTGAATAGTCTCTGTTATCAGAACTTGTGGAAATTTTGTAGGTATTTTTGTCTTTTTAAGTATTTATCTGCCATGTTGTTCTCAAGCACTGAAATTTGCCTTTGTAGGCTCATGATACAACAAATTTTGTCACTTCTTCAGGAAAGAGGAAATGGCAGAATCTCATTGCAGATGCAGGAGAAATTTGTGCACGTAAGGATGGAGCACTTAAATACAAAGGGCTGTCAGTTTTTAGAACTCTACTTTTCCACATATGGGTGAATTTGAATCTTCATGTTGCTTCCAGGTGAAATATGTTCTGTTTCAAAAGAAAAACACGTTGTCCTTGTGAGCACCGTGCTGGTTCCTCAGTTGTCGCCATCTTTTGCTGCTGTTTTCTGAGCATTGCAAATACCGAATGCTTCGTCCACGACCCAGTGGAGGAACCCTAGTTTATCCTGTATGACTTTCAGGGTCATATCCATCTTGTTCGGTGCTGGATGTTCTCATTTTGTGTTTGAATTTCAGAAGTACTGGGCCAGCAATGCACTTAGGGACCTAATTGTAATTATTTTGATGTCACGAGTGTGATATGCTTAAGGAATTGGTGTATGGTGACTAAAGAAAGACTGCCTAGTGAAAAAGGGTCTGGTAACTGACGTGTCAGTTTTTCTAGCCTTATTATAAGCATTGAGTTACGTTTGTTTCTTAAGCCAGTTTATTATGAAAATGAAAGACATTCTTTCAAATGGAACCAATTAATGCTGCTTAGTTTCTTTATTTTTTATTGCCCCTTTTTTTTGGTGTATCTGTGAATGATAAGATAAAAAGTAAGTAGTTTAAAAAAGCAGTATTTGTTATCTTCTAAGAAGACCGAAAGCAAGGAAGCATTGTGGCGTTCGTTCTGTTGTCTGCCTCTGAAGTTCTCTGGTCTCCTGGGTCTGAGGGGGTGCCTGGGTTTTGTGAAGAGCACTCTGAAATGGAGGCAACGCAGTGTGGGACTTCAGAGGCTCTGCTAATCACTGCCCCTGAGCTTATCGTAGAAGTGCCACTCGCTACTCGGATGGAGATAAAATTCCTTTTCTGACATGGTGCTTGTCGTGACCCTATACGGGTGGTGCTCTGATATTAGAGTAGGGTGTTTGGCGTTGGGCACTTCTAGCCCATAGCTGAGAAGGAGAGCTCCCATGGACGGAGCTCCTCTTGCCTGGATTGGCTGCGCTGGCTGTGCACTCACCAAGGCCTTTGGTGAGGCCACGATTTCTTACACAGTTTGACACAGGTGATAGATCCAAAATATTTTTCTCAGTAGGTTTAAAACCTGATTGAAAGGGAGAGAAACAGCAGGGCTTGTACCCTTTGTTTTTCTTTTATTTTGTTTCGGATAAGCACTGAGAGGCAAATATCTACAACTCGCACTGTAAGGTGCACAGATTCACTTAGGAAAAGCATCCCGTGAGCTCGTTGTGCCATTACTGCTCGTTGTTAAGCACCGCCGGGCTGGGCTGTGCCAGAATTCTCCCTGAAGCAAATCTGCTCTAGTCCTAACTTCATAAGCCCAAACTGTCTGCGCAGCAGTGCAGGTCTGCTGGAAATTATCATCCTGTATCTAAAATGGGATGTTTTTACAGTTGTAAGGCTGTTGTGTCGTTTTCATGCTTGACATCTGTCTACTTGAGCTCCTAAGTGAGGTAAGAATGGGAAGGCAGCAGAGCAGTTCTGATTAGCAGCTTCTTCAGGGAATTGTATGCCTATGGCACGTGGTGATTTGAACACAGATATTGCCTCTGACAGCAAGATGTGAAAGTAAATAACAGAGAGGAGTCTTGAGTGAAATACTGTCTTGTGCAGAGAATAAGTGTAAGATCAATGACCCTCCATAAATTCAGCTGTGTTTTTAAGACTTGCTTTTAAGACCTGTCTGCTTCACTGGATCAATTTTTGCTTTTTGAGGTATAGCCAGACTTAACAATATCAAAATCTGTGTATAGCAGAAATGCCCTATTAATCTCCAATAGCACGTCATGTTTATGTTCTCTGTCGTAAGACTTAATAAATTGAATAATATCCATATCTTGGTAAGTAATTCCATGTCTTTGGAAATTCTTCCATTGCAGCAACTGTGATGTTCAGTAAGCTGTATGCTTCATCTGACTTCTCATCAAGTGGTTTTACCAAATACCTTATTAGTTTTAACGTGTAGCTTTCTAGTGTTTCCCTGTAAACTCAGTGCTTCTATTTAATCAGAAATTAAAAGTCGTTATTGTCTTGCTATTTGTTTAATAATCACTTTTTCTCCTGAAGGCACTCTGTGGAACTTGTCTTCCTACGAGCCCCTGAAGATGGTCATCATCAACCACGGCCTGCAGACACTCACCAACGAGGTGATTATTCCCCATTCCGGCTGGGAGAGTGAGCCCAACGAGGACTCGAAGCCTCGCGATGCTGAGTGGACCACTGTCTTCAAGAACACTTCTGGTTGCTTACGGTAAGGTAGAACTCTGGAGTATTAATCTGTTGTTCACCATATCCTGGGAATAGGATTTTCTTTGTATTAGTTTTATTTGAAATAAAGTAGCGCATATATTCAGTTTTTGCAAAGAAATCCCCTTTCCTTGGCCACAGTAGCAGTGCTGGAGACACTTTGTCACGTGGACCTTGCCAGTGGAACTCTGTCCAGTGAGGCCTGTGTTAAGAGCAGGTGACTGAGCCACGTTTGGGATTGGTACAGTGAGGTGTTCAGTGCCATGGGGAGTGACCTAGGCACGAGGTTATCCACCAAGCTGAGTGCAGAATAAGCATCTTCCAATGCAAACTGTACCATAAGTACTGAGAATTGCACTTTCATTTACCTGTTGTATGGGAATGCTTAATGTTTCTGCACGTTTTGAGCGTGTTCTTTGTTTCCCTTGATGGTGTATTGTTATTTGTTTTAAGTGTGCTTTTAGCTCCCTTTCTCTTCCTGAACTAATGAACATTTCTAATACTTCAAATATTTCCTGGAAAGGAAGTTTTCTGGTTAGAAATGGTATTTGAATTTCTGAGAGCACCTTGAGACTCGTGCAGTACATGCTGGTAGCTGGAGGCTGCAGGAGTCCTAATGCAGTTGGAAAAGCCTGGAGAACCAACGTTCCCTAAATACCAACTCTTGCACTTTGCTTTTCTCTGAGATAAAATAGTGGAGATGTCCTGTTGCATTTTTTCAGCTTCATGCTGAAGTCAATTAGTTTGAATGAAGCTAATCAAGATTTGGCATTGTTCCTTCTGTTGCTCTGAAGTATTCTTCTGTTAGATTTCTACTGATTAATGCATCTTCAGAAGTTGGTTCATTTCTGTTTCTTGGGCTTGTGTTCTCTAAATTGCAATAACTGTTCCCCTGAGTAACTTCACAAGTGAGGAAAGTAATGAATGTGTTCTGCAAGGGCCCATTACTGAAATTATTTGCCGTCCCACTAGAGACTACGGTCCTTTAAGTAGATTCCAGACAACACAGGCTTTTCCTCACTAGTGCCTCATTTTCTGATGGTGTTCCACAAGAGGAAATTAGTGGTGATGGGGAATAAAAGGGTTATTTGAATGAATATGAGGTTCTTCAAGAAGAGTAGGCAATAGATTGACCATTAGTAGACTAACCTAATACACATCATAAATCCTTATTAGTATGTGCAGTGCACTGATTGACTTGAAAGTCTAAATTCCACAATAACTTTTTTTTAAAGTAAGGTGCATGTTTTACAGGACACGGAAAAAGCATACACCACTTCAGCTGTTTCCTTTTCCTAAGGCTAACGGAGAGCGATGCAAAGCACAGCGTTACTGAGATAGGCTAGTTAGAGAATTCCACTTCTGATCATTCGAGTGGTCCTGTTTTTAAAGTCATTTCAAATACATCAAGACAGAGATTGCTGACTACTTCTGTTGTTGAGGGGAAGGATGTGTTGCAGTCTGTAGCCTCTGCTGTCACAGCTGTGTGGGACTAAGCACTTCCTGGTGGGAGATTTGAAGCTTCGCTCACTCAGATGTGGTGCAAGGTGATTTCATGCCTGAAAGTAACTGCTCGGTTTGAACAGGGACTTGATGGCAGGTTAGCAGGGGAAGGTAATCCCTACAAGGTGGTTTATTTGCTGTGCTGCCGAGAGAACAGCCCTTTGCCTAGGGCAGGGAATTGCTTTGTTGTTTCTTCGCTACAACAGAAAGTAAGATTAAATGAGTCTGGGACAGCAGACAAAGATGCAGAAGGAGAGAGATGAGCTGCCTTTCACTTGTCCATATTTCTTATTAGATTATAGGTGGTATTACATAGCTTTTGCAGAACCACTTCCAGGTCTAGGGATAAAAACGAGCACATCACAAATAATTGTCATTATATTACTGTTGTTGGAAATAATTTAGCATTGTTTGTAAACCTCTGCTGCTCACCCTTAAGAGTGCCAGTAAGAGAAGATAGTTAATGCCAGCAGACAATAAATTTTTGCAGCCATCTCTCAAACAGACATCAGCTTTCAGGAAACCCTTTGCTTGCTCTCCTCTTTTTCAAACAATGGCAGCGCTGAGAAATTCAATTTTCCATGAATTGAGCTGATTGCAGAGCACAGACTGCTCACCAATTTGGTATTTAATTGGGAGGTTAGTCCTCTTGTTGATGTGCCAGCCTCCTTTGTCCCTTTTGTAAGCAGTCCAGAAATGTGCTACCTTGTCTTCCTATAGAACTGGCAGTATCTTTGAACCTCTGAGTTTTCAGATGTCTTTCCAGATTGGATATCCAAGCATGAGATGGGCGTTATGCATGCAGGATTGCTTTCATTTCAGTTTAATTTTTGCGGTAACTTTATTGAAGTTTATCGACGGATGTGGGTGTGTTGGTTTCAAACTCGTTGGTTCACAGTGGGAACTGCTGCTTAATTATTCGGTTGCAGGTTTTTTTACGCTGCTTTCTGATTTTTACTTTGTTCTTAATGTAGGTGTCTCCTTTGATAATATGGAGTCTTGGGAACACTTATTTCAAAATAATTGGAAGCAAGTAATCTTTTAAAAAATAAATAAGAAATTGCCTTTAGCTTGGCATCATCAAGAATGCCATTCAAATACTCTCTTTTGCCATAAGTCTAATAACTCTTGGATTACATTTGATAATTAGTGGTGTCTGTTTTACAAACTACCATAGCTAACTGACAATCTATGTACAGCCAATAAGAAGGAAAGGAAGAAAAGGCAACTGGTTAAGGTCTGTGCTGACTTTGGAGATCAACTTTTATTCTATGGGTTGCTTTTAGAGTCAAGTCCTCTGCCACGGCAGTGGCTGTGTTGGAGATCATGGTATCATCTGGAAGATGACGAGTGGGTTCTGTTTGCAATTCCGCTCTGCATCTCAGATGCCAAAACTTTATTTAGACAAATATTTTTGGAATTCTTTATCCTCTGACAAACAGACTTGGCAGCACAACCCATTTGAAAAATATGATCTAGTAATGAAATTTATTGTATGCTTTTTCTGTAATCCTTACCACAATACTGAAGTTTTCAGGGTAGTGCAGATGGTCTTAATTTTGTCTCCATTCTCATCCTCAGATCTAAAGAAATATTTCCTTTTTCAATGCTCTGTATCTTTTATAGGGGCAGACCTAACGTGATGAATGGTTCTGCAATGCTCTTAATAACTTTGCTACATAAAATGGTCATGTGTTCTGTGGTAGATGCTACCTTGGGGGTAATCACATAAAATAAAGGTATTTTTATATTCCACTGAAGCTCTTGAGAGTACCAGGTATGCAGGGAATCTGGAATGGAACAGAAGAGAGAGGAAAAGGGGGAAGGGTAGCAACCACCTCCCCCCCCAAGACAAAGCAACTCCATGGATAAATTCATTGAAATCAGGTGGAGTTTTGTTTATGGAAAAGTAGGACTAGGGAAGAAGCGAGAAAGACATCTGCTAGAAGAATCGTTAAATATGCACAGATGTTTCTTTGTCTTGTTTGGAGTACAAATTTCATGTCTTTGTGCTTTATTATTTTAGATATGTAGGGAGTGTTTCTTCCAGTTACTGTCTTTTTTTTCTTTTAATTTAATCTTTAAGCCCCTAAATCACTGCTATGATTTGCAGTCTAGAAGCATTCACTGTTAGGTTGTTCTCTCCTCCAGTTTAAATAATGTGATGATTTGGGGCATTTTAATGAGGTCATCTTGTGCTCCTTTCTCCAACTGTGTCCAAGACATGAAGGTGCTTCAGGAGGAGAGAACAAGCTGAATTGCTTGTGAGGGTGGTGGAGCTGAGGGGTGTGCTTGCTGTCATCCCTGCGGGGCCACAGCCCTGTGCTTCGTCTCCTGGGGCTCCGCTCTGCTTCAGAGTGGCTGTGCTGGTCTGTGGGCCGGG
Source organism: Numida meleagris (assembly GCF_002078875.1). NCBI lineage: Eukaryota > Metazoa > Chordata > Aves > Galliformes > Numididae > Numida > Numida meleagris. The sequence continues at coordinate 1,184,131 of NC_034422.1, read as the reverse complement.
GAGCCCTGCTGCAGTCGTGTCACCTTCTTTGTTTTCTGTGTACATGTCCACCATGACTCTTAGTTTTCTGGAAGCAGTGAAGATTTTAATGATTGAAAAGTTAAGTTCATTTTAGGCTTAATTGCTTCTTCTGCCCAATTAATTTTAATTCTCTCAGATTTTTTTCAGTTCTAGGAGGACGGAGTAGAATTAAGTTCCTAAATTGCCAGCTTTCTAGCCTGATTCCTGCTCCAAACTGACCCGCTGTCAACAAATGTTAAATGGATTAATTTGCATAGTAAACAGATGCAAAGTATTCTTTTTTTCCAGGGTACCATCTGTGGTTGCAGCATTTCTTGTCAGTCCTCCAAGTACACAGAAATTCACATTCACAAGTAGCCTCGAGGTCCCAAGACCTGGCTGTGCGTGTACAAACACAAACAGCACCCACCTGACTTCCACTAAAACATGCATTCTTCAGGTGGAAGTTGCACGTAGCAGCTTGCTCAGCATCAGCTCCTGGGAGGAGAAGGGTGACCTGGTGGTTAGGGGAGTAATGGGGGACTTGAGAAACATGGATTTAATTACTGTTCTGACATAACTTCAGCAAGACTAACTGTATGAACCTTTTTGTGGTCTGATCCTTAGTAGCACTGCTTCTTTCTAATTTGGGTGAAATCCGGTCTCCTAAGTGCCTGAGTAGATCGGCCATCTTTGCTTCTCCTCCCTTCACTTGAGATTTGCAGCCGTAGCTTCCCACGAGGTTGGTGAATAGCAGTAGTTCGAATATTGCCAGGTGGTTGGTTCTGGAGACAGAAACAGGGAACGAAAACCTCCAGTAGACATAAATAAAAATGCTGTTCTGTGGAAACAAAAGCTGAGAGTTATGGCGAGTGTGAAACAGTGTTTGCTGACATGAAATAAGGAATCGGGAGATTGGGAGCCAAAAAATAAAAATAATCTCTCCAATGTGGGAAATGATGTGTAAGTGTGTGCAGTTTCTAGTTACATTAATTTTACTTCGGGGAAATGGGACCGCAGGTGCTTGATGGTAAATCATTAATATATTGAATGTATTGTTTTTATATGAGGATACTTTAAGGCTTTCTGAAGGGGACGGGATGTTTAATGTATGTGCGTGTGCACCTTGTCACACAGATGTAACTTGCTGCGCTTCGGTCATGCGTAATGCTGCTTGATGGCGGAGGACTGGTCACCCCGGGTTTAACTTTATGTACTTACAAACAGATGTCTGCACACACACACACACACACCTGCAGCACACCCTGAAACATGTGCATGCATCTCTGAGCTGCACAGAAGGGAAGAGGGCTGTACTTCCATGTTGTTTGATATTTACTAATAGACAACCAAGAGGTGAAGAACGCATTTGGTGCAAGCTGCTTTGGAATTATGATCCATTTAATTATCTATTTAAACTTTTCTTTGTTGGGTGGGGAACAAGAATCTCCTGATGTTGCATTCTGCTCTCCTAGAACTTTTCTCCTGGTGCCTCTGGTCAGGGGCCGGGTGGGATCCAGCCGAGCTGTGCCCAGGGCAGGCACTGCCCGGCCGGGAGCTGCCTCCTCAGGCCTCTGCATGGACTTGGGGGCAAAAGGGATATGTCAACGCCCGGTCGTTATGCCCCTCGTTATGCCCTCTTAATGGTTAATTTATAGCTTTTCTCTGAGAAGTAGTTGGGAATTAGAGCTTTCCAAGTGAACTACCTCAAGCACTGCCCACATGTAAATCCTGCTGACATGATGCGGGATGTGATGGCAGCTGCAGCATCTGTGCCCAGCTTGCACCTGGGTCTTCCTGAGGCCGCCTTGTCCTGCCAGGGACAGCAGTAGGAAGGCAGCCAAGCGCAGATCTCGGCCCGAAGCACAGCCTGGTTCTGAACAGGAGTGAGCTAGGGGATGCCTTGTGCTGGGCCGCCCTTCCTTGGTACCCGGAGGCCTTCTTGGGACCTGGCACAGCCTCCCCACCAGAGGGATGGGGCAGATGCTGCCGTGTCTCTGCCTGCCCCCCAAGCCTGCTGTGCTGGTGTCTGTCACATGTGGGTGCAGCCTCTGGGCGCCTGCTGGAGCTTGTGGGGCTGCTTGTGTTCTGTGGAGTAGGCACTTTTGAACTGGGATTTCAGCAAAAGAATAGTTATCAAAGAGATTAAAAAAAGGAACAAAAATTTGCCCATGAATCTTCCATTTTGCAGCACAGAAGAGGAGAAGCTTATCTACCCAACCCAGACTGGAAAAAAACAACTCAAATTCAAAACCCACACCTCTCGGTAGAGAGGAGCAAGCGAAGGCGGTTTCTTAATTAGCTTACTGATACTGTGCAGGATCACAGCATATGGCTGTCCTGGGGCTTATATGCTGAGCAGAGCGTTTAATTCGTGCTAGTAAGGAGCTGTTAGGGTTCCTCCTGACAGTTCCTGATGTTTAGCTTGTAATATAAATAAATTATGCATAGATTTTAGCAGCAGAGACATAACCTACTTACATGCAACCTTAATGCTTTACAATAAAGTCTGAAGTATAAATTTGAAGTTGTGCACTTGCTTATTGCCTTCTGTCATTCCTTAGGAATGAATGTGGGTCCCTTTCCCCTGGGCTGCCAGTGAAGGGACCTACAAAAATCTCTGTTGCTGTGGTGAGGTGAAGAGATGGAAACAAAGCTCGCTGCAGTCAGTGCAGCAGCCATAGTTTGCTTTGGAAGGCATGCGAGCTGTGGTCCTTCATTAGATAAATACTACCTTATTTTCGTACTTCGGACATTCTTTTCACATTGCAGCAAGCATATGTGATAAAGCAAGCAGAGCCTCTTAACCTTTCTTCCAAGCAGAGCCTGGAATAATTTGAAAGCTAAGAAGCTGCTGGGTATTGTGGAATTGTTCTGTAGTGCGTTTCTGCCTGGTTTTGCATTACAGGAGAGCGAGCGAAGGCCCTGCAAGTAGGTCATGCTGGAGGTAACCAGCCAGCAGCATTTCACTAGAACAGCATTACATGGTATCTTGGATGTAGGAAGCCGCAAATAACAGAAGATGGGCTGCACACCTGTACCTTGTTCAGCTGTGCTGCTGGTGTCTGAGCCCATGCTTATCGCAGAGGGATCTTAGAAACAACGCTGACGTGATTCTGGGTCATGACAGTGTGCCTTAGACCTATTGCTCCACACAGATGTTTTCTTGGACAACAGCTCTAGCTTGTGAAGTCAGTTTTCAAGGGTGATTTTAGTTATGTCCTCTTACAGACCTTTGGGCAGTTGAACAAAGCCAGTCTCTATTCAAGTACCTGGAAGGGGTTTACATGCAAGGCAGTGAGAGCTGCTGCTCTTCTTAGTTGGGTCTGTCTGGTAAGAAGATATTTAAGTAGGGCAGAAATATCCAGTGAGGTCACCTGCCCAGGTCTGATATACAGCTGTTCCTACCAGCATCACCGTCAGGAGAACTCCCCCATCTTTTTCTTCTGCTCATTTTGTTTGGACAAAGCTTTTGCTTTGCTTGATGTCTGATTCAGCTGTCTGCTGCCAAACTCTGTTGTGTTCTGTAGATCTCTTTCAGCAGTGAGGCCTGGATTAGGCTATCTTCACGTCACAGGCAGCTTCTTGCTTTTTCTCTCTTATTTTCAGAACAATGAACTTAATACCAATTAAACTTTTTGGTATTTCATGTGAGCTGAAGTATGGAATTCATTGTATTTCTGCATGAAATGATGGAATGATTTTAAACTGCTGTATTCCCCCTTTGGGACGTTCAGTAACTCAGAATGCACTTGGAAATAGAGTACGTTTGCTGCAGCTGTTACTGATCGATCTCCTTTGGCCGACATCCAAATAAAAAATTCTTAATGGTGAAGCAAAGCATGAGCGTGGAAGGGCCTTGTTAAAGCGAGGGTCCTGGCTGTCAGAGTGGGTGGATGTACCAAGTAAAATATTTAAATTAGACGTGTGAAAACCTTACGTTCTTTTAGCAGCTGAAGTAGAAATGTCAGTGGCTGGCTGAGGCAGCTGAGGCGAGGTTGGTGTTGGGGCCTAGCGAGGTGCGTGCTGCTCCTGAGCCTGCCGGGAGTGCCGGCGCCTTGCAGCGCGGTGCGGGGATCGCGGGTGTCCTCCCCTCCTGCAGCAGTGCTGAGGTGGGCTGCGGGCCAGTGTTACTTCTTGGCTTAGCAATAGAAAAATCACTAGTAGAAGATATTTTACTTTTTACATCTGTGAACATAATCTGGGCCGAGGCCCTGTGGTGTGCGCAGAGAGGCTGTTGAGCTTACTGCTGACCCAGCCACAGCTTGTCCGCGTCTCCACGCTTCTTCCAGGGAAAGCTGGAAGTCCTACTGGAAAGATATCTAAAAAATTTCCATTTTAGCTTTCTATTTATGTAAAAAACAAAGTCCCCATAGTCCTCAACCTGTTGTCTTTGTCCCCAGCTGAGTTTCTAAACAAAGTGCTTCTTACTCCTGCCGATTTGAAGTGGGATGATAAGTTCTGAGCCGTGCTGGAACCTCTGGCATTCGGCTTCGTCTGCAGCGCAGTGGGGTGGGGGCAGCTGGCCCTTCCCAGCCAGGCCTCAGACACAGCACTGCAGTCAGAAATTCGGAAAGTTCAGAGAGAAAATCGTCTCTCCTGTGCTTGTATTTTGAAGTTTGTTTAAATTAAACAAAAGGGAAAAAAGCCGAGCTCAGTGCTAGCTTTTGGGCTTTTAGAGGGAGCACAGTGGGGGCAGTGCCACATGATTTGCACTGGGATCCTGCACGTTAAGTGCCTTGCATTGAATTACTTTTAAATCATTTCTCTTGAGGATTATTTTGGTGTGTGGCACTGATGGTAGCAGTGGCTCACCTATCCTAGAGGTGGTGAGCGCCAGCTCTGTGCTGCAGATATAAGTGCTACATTCAGGCTTGCATATCATTAAGATGACTACTGGTGCTAATGTTAACCTTATCTGAAGTATGAACAGATTTCTCACACATTCCCCATCATTTTCTAAAGTCTTTAATGCTGACTGGATTCCTAGTCTGACGTGTTTCTCTGCTGGTAGATATTTGCTTTCATTTAACATTTACTTAGTAGTCCTCTGTTTTGTTTTCCCAGGGAAAGCATATATTTAATCATCCTTGCAAATCTTCTTTCCCTGGTCCTGCCTCCAGGCCGGACTGCAAGAATTTGAGGAGGAATTGCTGTGTAAAGGTTTTCAAATCTCTGGCTGAGGTGTGTGTTCACTCGCACAGTTGCTTTCCATCCTACGCCCTTAGAGTAATGCAGGCAGTAACTTTGTGTCTTGTTCCTAGAATTGCTCTTTGGAGTGCATTGTATATATTTATGGCAAACACACTGGAAGCTTTCTGTTACCCTTTGCAGTGTGATGAGAGAAAGATGCTATTCTTGTTTTTAAAATGCCTTTCTCATGTGGTGGACTTGCAGAATGTATTCAGAAGCAGGTCTCGGGGAAAGCAGAGCAGGCTTCTCTTGGTGAACGCACAGAGGTGCGTGTTCCCCCCAAAACTAGGAGGGGATTCATTTTGAAGGCCAGAACAGACCATCAGACAGTGTATTCTGAGTCCTGGATCTAGGTGCTTCCTTTGTAATGCGAGGAGTACTGCAGGAGGGGTTCTGCTCTCCCTGCTGGGTGCAGCAGGAGGTGTGCAGTCACTATGCCGATGGTCGCAGGCCTTTCCTGCACAGCTGGTGGTCAGCCTGGCATCGCTGGCTTTTAGGCGTTGTTCCGCATCGTGGATCCAGCACCAGCAGCTCTTCTCCAGGGACTGCCAGGCAGCAGCTTATCGAAGCCTGCCCTTCCTTGGCACTTCAGGGCATACTTGTGCATGTGTGTGAAATGCAGCTGTTCCCCTGGGAGCTGGGAGCTGTCGCTGTGCGTGCTCAGAGCAGCAGCAGGAGCCGTTCTCCTCGGGCTCAGCCCCCCGGGGTCTGTGCTTCCCAGCTTCAGTGGAGGTGAAGGATGTGAGCTGAGCTCTCCAGGATGTCTGGGTTACAGTGACAGACAGGGAAGTGGGTTCTGTTGTTGGTAGGTAAATCCCAGGGAGGTCTAGCAAAATCCTGAGAGCATCGGACGTTTGCGGAGCAGATTGCTCTGCGTGAGATACTTACAGGGATGTGTTTTCCAGTGTGAGTTATAACATTGCTGCCGTAAAGTTTGATGCCTGCGCAACTTGTGCAGAATATTAATTAGCTGTTAATTTGACCCTGCAGAATTCTCATGCTTATTTATGTTTGATATAGGTGGGACTGTTTTCTTGAGGCATTAATTTTCAGTAAGCTTTTCTATAGGTGAAGATAGAGCATGAGATCAACAAGCTGCGCTTACTGATGCACTTTAAAGTATCTTTTTCTATTACAATCTTACCAATGTCTGCCTTAATATTACTCCTATAACAGATGAAAAATTACACAAGCAGGGTACAAAATCCTGTCGTGCTGCTGATAACCAGAGCTGTGAAGCAAATGTTATTACAAGTGCAGTGGCACAAATGAACCATAAAGAAACTTCACGAATGGGCCACGGGGGCAAGAAGGGCGCTGAGGAATATTTTCTGAAAGATTTGATTGATTTATTTTTCAAAGTCTGCAAGGGTTCCTTGTGTATTTCAGTTCGCTATTTCTAAGAATTAATGAGGGAATAAGAAATGTGATGCACGCTCCAGACAGACCATTCTCACTGACTCTCAAGTGCAGTCAGTAATGTTCCGCTTCTGATAAATGTTAATTCCACTTGGAGGAGGAGCATCTGCCGTTTATTAGTACTGTACCGAAAAGATATTGCAGAGAATTTGAATTCTACTTCCAGTTTGATAAAAAGTTTATATTAAAATTCACGTTTAGGCTTTTAATACTAAAGGAGTACAGCTGGGGATGACAAAACTGCACGTATTCTCTCTTCTAAATACCCTGTGGAATCCTTGTTGAATGGCCACCCACTGTGCCCTGTGTCAGCTGCTGCTGGAGGTGATGCTGTGTGGAAGGTGTTGAGGAAAAGACTCGTTTATCTGTAGATTCTTACGTGTTTTTAATTACAAGTGTATGTGCCATAACAGCAGCTAGCTCGCAGTTAAGTGTCTTTGGGTTTTGAGAGATCTCTGAGAAAATGTTTTTGTGTAGTCATGCAATTAACATAGCAGCCTGTCTGCGTGTTGAGAGTGCAGACTATGGCTGAGTTGTTAATTACTTTGAGATTGGCAGTCCACACAGTCTGTCAGAGAGAAAAATTGGCCAGGCTGTCCTGGTAGCAGAAGTTAATGGTTGTATCCTGAGCTTTCGAAGGGCGACGTTATGTGGGTTCGTGGAATTCAAAGACCCCGAAAGCTGCAGTGCTAACTGTGTTTAAGGTGGGAGAAAACTTACGTGTATGTTTGCTGATGAACGCGCTTGAGAATTGTATTGTCACTTCATTCCCCCCCAAAAATTGAGTTATGATGGATTGATCATACAAGGGCAGCTCCAAAAGTCATGCCTCCTATTTCATTATGTTGGCCAACAACATCAGAGGCAGATGTTGGTGGGATGGCAGCAGAGGTTGAACCTTCCCACCAATATCCCATTATGTTTTGTTGCTATGTGACAGATGGCAGCAGAGGGGCACTGACAGAATGGCGTCTGACGTGGGAGTGTGTATGGAGCAATGGTGTGTCATTGAGCTCCTCCATGTGGAAAAAAAAATGGCATCCACTGACATTCATCGTCACTTGCTGGATGTTGATGGAGACCCAGCAGTGGCTGTGAGCACAGTGAGGGGTGCGTGGTGCGTTTCAGTGGTGGTGGCAGTGACATTGTCACCTCTATTAAGTCACCTCTGCACCACCTCCACTGGTGCACAGGCCATGCAGGTTGTTACGAGCGCGGCATGCAGCTCTTGTTCATTCTGGTGAAAACGCACAGCTAAGGGTGGTGACTGTGTTGTAGCTGAGAATTTATGCTATTAAATTGTGTTATGTGCTCTTTGTACCTGTTGCATTTTCCATTGAAATGAATAGGAGACTGCTTCCAGAGTGACCTATGTAGTTAAATAAACTCTAGCTTTTTGTATACCTGTTTGTAATCCTTTTTCATGAAATCAAAAAGTATTTTTCAGTTTCTGTGGCCAAGAGTTCTCTGCTGCTGTGCTGTCTTCAGCTTCAGAACAAGTAACTTTGCAGACCACTTCATGCTGAGACCCGCTATGCTGAGGATTAGCATCTTCTGGCAGTAACACCTGTTCTGTGCTTGTGCTGAAAATCAGTGCAAGCCCGCAGAAAACTTCTACAAGTGATGTCTGCTGTAATGCACAAAGGGAGTAATTTCAAATCTTGTGACCTGAAGTTTTCTTCAGTGGGGCATGAACCAACCTTGAAAGAAATTGTAAAGTTGATTCTGTTACATGGAACCTATTTATGTACAGCATATGTAATCCATGATAAGTTTGCCTGTGCGGCAGTCATGCATCAGATACTGTAGATAGAAGATAGCTTTTGTTTCTTTAAATGTGTTTTCTTGCTTTGTGCTGGAAGAAATCAAGAGCATACAAACAAGAAGTATTTAGTTCAGTTTTCTTCAAGTTAACAAGGAGGCTTTCCTCCAATTTGTTGATCCAAGATAATGAGTTCTTAATAATTGCAATATAAATTAAAACACCTTCAGCCTTGTGCTTGAAGGTCAGAGGGCTGAAGTTTCTTTTAAATCTCTTTTGTTAGGAATGTAAGTTCAGACGGAGCAGAAGCACGCAGAAGACTAAGAGAGTGTGATGGCTTGGTGGATGCACTCCTTCATGCCCTACAGTCTGCAGTTGGCAAGAAAGATACGGACAATAAGGTGAGCTTGAGTATTAAAGCTTGAATGGTATTTCACTTATTTTAGTCTGAAGTGTTACACTTGGTCTGACTTCTATTTTGCTAGTTTTAGAACAGGATTGTGCTTGCTTTTTAAAACATAGTAACTGCCTTCCTCTCATCTCTGTCGTGATTCCCATCATAGTACTGACAGAGGATCAGCATGCTGCTGCGTTGCCTTCTATGGCTGCTGAGATGAGCAAAGGCAGGTGGCTGTGATGGGTGAGGAGAGTGTCCTTTCTTATCCTGGTGGCATTATTGCTGTTGTTCTGCATTACTTAATTAACTTGCATAAGTGCAGTCTCCAAATGAGAATTGAGTCCCATTGTATTGTGCTTTGCACAACATCAGCAAAGGGGTTAGTTCTCATTTTAAAGAGTTTGTTCAATGCCATCTTAAAATGATGTAGCACCAGGACAGTAAGATATGGCTTCAGACCTGCAACGCTTTTTGTGCTTTTTTTTCTTTTGTAGGTACAAATATTGATTCATCTGTTTTTATCATCATTTCATCCTGTAGTGTTTAAAAGAATGTTTATATATGTAAGGAATAGCTGAAGTTTAACCCTTTAAGAAGGGAAAGAGCATACTGTTGATTTTTAACACCAATAACTTCGTTCTTTATTATTTCTTTTTTTTTTGTGATGCCTTGTGATAGATTGTACAAGGGAATTCTAAAGCCCTGGCATTTAATCAGGTATTTTAGAAATGGATTTTGTAACCACCCGGTGGCTTCCATTTCAACCTACAGAGCGTTGCTCACATCAAAACCTGATGTGTTATGTGTTATGAATCAGCTATTACTATAGAGCAATGTGTGTTCTCATTGAACTCCTCACACAGCCTTCATTTTGACTCACAGAAACTTTAACAAATAGAGTCTCTTGGGGATTGTAGAGGTTGGAAGAGTGTGAGAGACTGTATTAAAATAAGAACCTTAAATGATGCTTTTCTGCTGTGCGCTGGATCTTCCGGTGAGTGTGTGTTCTTTATGCACAGCCAGATGGTATTCTTGATTAGAGAATTTTCATGTTGAATGGGTACTATTTATGAAGTGCCTCACTTTTGAAGAAAAAAATGGTTTAGAACAGAGAAGAACCTTAAATTTGTTTGTTTGTTTTACTACATTTGCTTAATAAACCATTCTTTTCCTGGGGTGGGTGACCTTTTTTTTAAAATTTCTCCAAGCTTTCCACTGTGTAATATAACACTTTGCAGATAGAAGCATACAATACTTATTTTTAACATAGATTTCTTTTGTCACAGTCCGTGGAGAATTGTGTGTGCATCATGAGGAACCTTTCCTATCATGTCCACAAAGAGGTCCCTGGAGCTGATAAGTATCAAGAACTTGATGCTGGTCAGACTGCGAGCACGGGAGGCTCTCAGAAAAAGAAGAAAGATGATGCTGGTTGTTTTGGTGGAAAGAAAGCTAAAGGTATGTCTCACAGAGACCTGAAAACTGGAAATGTGCTGGGGGTAAATTGTGCTGTTTAGTTCTGCTCTTGCAAGCCCTTTCGTCATGATGCAGTTTGCAGAGGTACGTGTCTGTAGTGTTGTGGCACGTGGTCATCTCCCTTGCTGTGTTACTGCTCGGTATCTGGGACCTTTTTCCCCAATTGCTACGCTTCTGTTTGGCTTTAAGTAGGAGTGATGCATGCTGTTGTAAGACGCTGCTGCTGGGCAGTGGTGGATGTGCTCTGCCTATCCTTTTCTTGGCTGTGTTCTTGCATCTGTCAGATCTGTGCTTAGTCTGCTTGCTTGGCTGCAGAGCATGTGCCGCTGCCTCTGGAAGCCAGGCCAGCACGCATCCATCTCCACGCATGGGGGTCCTGTCTGTGTTCCGTGCCTTCAGTCTCCCACATGTGAAAACAAACTGAAAGGCTGTCCTCTCACCTGCAACCAAGACATGGAACCTCCCAGTTCTGTCACTTGGTAATTTAAATTGCAAACACGATTTTGTAGCTTTTAATTGTCAGTCACTTTCAGACCTGTTCTTTCCTCTGGGGCGTGAAAGTTGCAAATGATTTTCATTTCAAGTGAAGATCAATAGTCTCAGTAACACTGCTTCCATCTTCCTCTTAAAAAGAGACAGTCAAATGCATTTGGGTATAAAAGAAACTTGTGTTTTCTTTGGTGTTTTTGAGAAATGACCCTTGTAGACTGAATTCAGAGGTAATAAACTCAGGTTCCTGTGTAGGCTCCATTCTCCACGTTTGTGCACGCTCACATCCTGGCCAGGATCCTAAGGAAGGTTTTGGTGCTGAAGGGAACACGTGGAATTGTTTGAACTTGAGAGACTGCGTTCTGTACAGGGGTCTTCCTTTGATGTGACCCGTACATGTTACTAAAACGTTTTGTGTTTCCATATGCGTTACAAAGTTCATCACAGAGTGAAGTCACATTTGTAGACCAGTCTGTCACCAGAGACTGAGCCAGTGCTCGAAAAAACAAGAACAAAACAAAGAATTAATTGATGGGAACCTTCAAATGACTGGGGGAAAAACTGAAAAAAACAGTTTAACCTGCCTGACCAGCCTGTCCTGATAGTGAATGGCTAAAACTTCACTGTGATGTCCTTTAGAAACCCGCAGTGCGCGTTGACTTGAGCCTGTTTCCTGCCTCTTGTCACCCGTTGTTGTTTGGCCGCTTGAGAGCAACAGTCAGTGAAAACATTTCTGTACGTAACGCTGTGTGCGCTGTGGAGGAAGGGAGTGCAGTGAAGAGCTGTCGTCATCCTCTTGGTGACTGTGAAAACAGAGCGCTCTCAGGTGGCTGTCCTCTGCCAGCTGTCTGCCCGTCTCCTGCGCGGCCGGCGCGGATTCTGTGTCGTTACACCGGACGGCTGCTGTCTGTCAGCCACAAAACCCGGCCGTGTCTTTTTGGATTAGTTGCTCTCACAGTCACGTGGCACGAGGACGAGCCCGTGGACTGCAGCAAGCGGTGCTGGCGCTCAGGGACAGCTTGGGCTTGGCCATGCGTGTAAACGTGCTTTTAAAGTCAGAAATAGAAAATTCCTTTTCCCGCTGTTAAATTTATGTGAATACCTAGGCTGAAACTCTCTTAATTGTGTCGGCCGAGGGCTGGAAAATAGGTCACTTCAATTCCCTTCCTCTTTTGCTCGCTTAATCTTGCAGTGTTTCCATATTTATTTTACTTTGGTTCGTGGTCATCGATCATAGCATTCCAAACCCATCTGCACAGGGCTGGGCTCTCTCCCGTCCCCACGGTGCGCAGGGCACCTTTCCACGGAACCAGGAGAGGTGGGGGAAGAAAGACCTGCAGGGAAAGATTGTAGCAGGATCAAAAGGAGGAGTGGAATATCCTGTTCTTTTTTTTTTTTTTTACTTTTGGGGTCTTTTTGTGGGTTTATCTTTTTGTTTTTAATCAATGAGAGTTCATCGTTTTCTTGTAAGTCCCAGGTTTGAACCTGTTTTGTAAAATTCTGCCTCTTTGTGACTGTTCCATTGTATTTTCTTCCTTCCTGTAAATTCTTGTTTTTCTTTTGCTGCTTTTCTGGTAATTAGAGGAGTGGTTCAATCAAGGTGAGTCTTTGCAATACTTTCTTTTTCATCATCACCATAATCTACATTGTTCAGCTTTCACATGCAAGGCAAAGAGCTGAGATTACGGTCTTGTTCATTCGCCTTCTCTGCTCCCCCCATGCTCTGCTCCCTCCTGTTCATTTCAGCAGGCATGGAAATCTGCTGTGTAATTGAGAGAGCATTTTCAGTTTGTTCTACTCACACTAAGAGCAGAAATGATACATTTTTGTTCAGTCCTGGTGTAACTGATTTGCTACCGGCCTAATAATCCTGTGAGGGAGGGCACAGGTAAGTGTGCAGGTTGCCTTGCTAAGCCTGTCATCTCAAAGTACAGTTTTGCTAACTCGCCTGGGTAGCAGTAAATGCACAGGCTCAGCAGCTTGGAATTGTTCTCTTTGAGCTCGTTTTGTCAGCTTGGGAACGCGTGCCTGGGCTTCTGCACCTTTGTTACCAACATTCAGGCGAGCTAGATGAAGATACCCGCAGTAAGCTGCTGAGGGGCTGCACCTTCAGCTTCTCATCCCAGCACAACAGGTGGAATTGCCTTTGGAACTGTAGGACTGAGCCTGAAGTTTACCTCCCTTACTCCTCAGCAGGGAGTTGGGTTTGGCTGTGCAGTGCCCTGGAGATTTCCACTGTTACTGATACTAACCGGGGGGTAAATACAGGCTCATTTTCAGTTTGTGGCGCTTGCTTCAGATCAGTGGGTCTTGGAGAGTTGAGCCAAAATAAAAATGTTAAAAAATTGCTCCACCCAACAAATGGTGCTCGTGAGCATTCTGGGGGATGCTGCTTGCAGACTGTGGCTGGTGAGGTGGTGCAGCGAGGCAGAGCTCAGCCCTTGCCTTCTGTCACCGACTGAGCTGGATGGCAATGGAGTGTATTAACAAAACTAATAAGCACAGCACTGAGTGTTGCGGGGGTGTCATGAAGAATCTCTTCGCTATTATTTTTTTTAACTAGAAGTGTTTGGGAATTAATCTTCCAGCAAGAGTGGTCTAGCTGAATAGCTGTATTGATTATCCAAGAAAACAAAATGATGTTTGAGGAAGATGATAAACAGCACAATTGGTTAATAACACTGGGTTACACCTCACAGTCCTTAGTAAGTTTCTGACAGTGAGGATGCCAAAGGTCATGTTTTGGTTGTTTTTTACATAAAAGTAGTGGGGGGAGAGGGAAAGAATTTTAATCCTACTGTTTCAGAGACTGTAAATTGCTTCTTGTACAATCAAGTCTCATGTCAGGCTGTTTTCCCAGAGCAGATTGCTGTGCCAATTCCTTCAGCCAGGTCTCATAAAACAGACCTGTCAGCAGGCACATTCAAAGCTGTCTGTCTCTTGGCCAAGTCTGGAGCTGTGCTTTCGATCCAACAGCATAATCTTTTCTCTGCTGTTCACAGAGCTGTAAAACTTGGGGAGGAGGGAGATGTATAGAAGGACAAAAATTGAGATGTCCTAAACACGTGCCTTAAACTGCTAGCACGGTCATTTACACATCCCTGTGCGCTAACAATGCTGGCAGGCTTGAGTGATACTCGGAGCTGCAGTGGCTGTCAGCGAAGCTGGTTTTCTCATGATGTCATTCAGGGTAGGTGATGGCTGACAGGTCTGTAACTGATAGGCTCTTGAAACTGCTGAATGCTGTCACCTTGTTAGAAAATCCAAATCAGTATTGTGGGTCTCATGGAAATCAGATGGGAACAGGAGCAGCTGCGCAACCTTTGCCTTCTGGATGGATTTCTTTTGGAGTCTTCTTACAGCTTAGTCCTCCTGTTCCTCATCTCCTCCCTACAGGAAAGCCCTGGAAAATGGAGGTGCTCTGTGTATTTCTGAACCTGGCCCTTGCTGAATTGGATTAAACAAGCAGTTGGTAAAGCAGAGATCCCATTGGTCAGAGCTCTGTCTTCTGAATTTCTTCCACTAGTAAACAGCTGGCAGCTTCTGTTTTAAAGAGATGTGGTTTTGCCTGAGGGCTGGATTAGTTTCTCTGAGAGACAAACCAGTAAAGGCTTCCTAAAAGATGGCTGGTGCATTCAGTCTGGCCCAGAAATTGAGGCTGTGACTGAAGGTCAGAGAGCACAGGGTGGAAAGATGGCTTAATAAATTGCTTCTGCACTGCCAGCTCAAAAGATGCAGCAGCCTACGGTGCTCTCCTGGACGGTGTCTTTAACTGGTTGTGCATGAGCACATACAGCTCTCTGAGCAGGGCACGAGGCTGAAGGGATCCTACTTCTTACTGAACCTCCTCAGTTCTGCAGGGCTAATAGAAATAACAAACTCATATCTTTATAGAAGGAACTTCGGAAATGAGTGGTTATGTTGAGTAAAGTCTGGCTCTCACTGCAATTATTCTGAGGCTTTTAAACTAGCTCATACCTGAGACGTGAAATTTGGGGATGTTAGTCATACTTACAGATATGATGGAGCCACACTTCTCGGTCTGTCCCAAGCCTGTAATCTTTCCTAAACAATGACTTCCATCCTCTTCAGTCCCACTGCTCGGACAATCCACAAGGGTTTGCAGCCTCTAGCAGGGTTCAGCCATCACTACAAAATGAAGTGTCCTTTGCTGTTCATTTTTTCCTTCTGATATTTAGTTCACCAAGCAACATGTTTCAAGTTCTTTCATGGAGCAAAAACTAGGTGGAGGGCTGCAGAGTTGCAGCTGAGTCCTGTCCTTTCCATTAGGAAAGATGCCTTCCAGAGGGCTGGCATGCTTTTTGGCAGTTCAGGAAGATGGGCTTTGCCATACTTTAATCAAATGACTTCAAATGAACAGAACTGCCAGGTGCTTGTTTTGTTTTCCTCTGCAGTTAAAGTTGGCTGATACCCTGTGCTGATGTTTCAAAATTAAAAAAAAAAAAAAAGTGGTATTTCCAAGGAAAGGATGGGGATGTAATGCTATCCTGAGGGCTCTTTTCTCTTACTGTTGTTTCTCAATGTTCAGATTGGTATTTAAAAGCACTGCTTCTCCTCTGTACTGCATACGTTTTCTTTCTTTAATCAGGAAAGTAGAATGGAAACTGTTCCAGCTCCCTGCTATAACATGACAGGGATTGGCCTCTCTCATTTTGTGACCTGTTCCCAGTCAAGAGCCAGATTGGTCTCCATGTTATGTTTTTCAAGCAGTGCTTTTCCTGTTTGCTGATAAGCATCCTGACTTGTGGAGCTTTGGGCCCTTCCTGCAGACCTCCCTGAACACTCTGGTAGGGTCTCTGTTCAGAAGCCACCCCTGGCAGCCAAACTGAGGGTGAATTCATCTCATCATCCGCTGTTGCAATTTCTTCTGTTCTTGAGGGAGAGGGACTACATAACGAGATTTTCCCCCTAAACTAATTTGGGAAGGCTAAATTGTGTAGTGGTGCCCTCTGAAGCCATGTAGATTGCTGCACTTCCATCAGGATCACTTATCTCTATTCCAGGACTTGAAATGGCAAGGTGCTTGGTTATCCCACAGGGTTCATGTGTGCTTACCCAAGGCAGAGTGTCTCCGTGGTGGGGAAGAGAAAATTAACACATCTCTACCTAGCTGCATACATTAAATTGAATCCCTAGCCTCAAACTGAAGTCAAGGTGCTGCTCTACTTTCGTGTGTAGAACTGTTTAAATTAAAGCTTTTATAATGATTTAAACTGTTTCTTAGCAAAAATATGAAATTGTTTCCATTAGTTGCTAATAAATAGCTAAAATTGAACTTCATTGATGGGAAGGCAATTCAAGGTTAAGTTGTTGGCTGCTGTCTTTAGGATGTATTAAATCTAGGGTTTACTACTCAGCAGTGGCAGTGAGAACAGAGGCTGGGAAGCAAGCTTGTTGTATTTTGCTCTGCTTAAGCTGAGCTTCAGGTCAGAACTTCTCTGTGGATATAACCAGGAAATAATGGGAGGGCAAAACTTTGCAAAGAAGAGAAATGGCACCGTTTTGGAAGATTTTAAGTGCTCCTAAGGCCTACGAGATTGCTAGCGCTGAGCACTCTAGCAAATCAACCTTTAAGTTGCACAATTTTTTTTTGGCTCTAAATTGCTCAGGCTAAAACCACAGCTATGCAGCTGGATTGGAGGTCACATATGTACAATTATTCAAATACTGATAATAGTCTGTGATTTATATTCTGAATTCGTGTCTTCTCTCATAGGTGCAAATGACTGTAACTTACCTTTCAGTGTGCTGATGGTCTTCACCATCTGTTGTCTTATTTTTTTTGCACAGGAAAGAAGAATGGAGATTTGGACAGGAATTTTGATACACTTGATTTGCCTAAGCGGTCTGAGACGGCAAAAGGTAACGCTCATGTCAGTGCTTTTGGAAATAACAAGTAGTGTGAGAGTTGGAGGATCTTAGGGGGACTTGAGACATGAACCTATCAGATCGATCTTGATTTTGTATTTGGTTAATTGAAATAATAGATTTGTCAGTGCCTGTTTTTATCTAGTAACACTGGATAGAAGCAGCTTTTGTATTAAGCTGCTAAATGCATGGAATCTCGTAGAAGCCTGCCTGAACGAAGGATTGCCAGAAATCAAGGAAGAAGTAACTACTAAATCCAAAGCAGTGGATGAATTGTTATATTTTGAATTCTAAAAATTGCTTAGAATTTGCTGGTTTCTATTACCATGTATTTTTTATTATGCCTGTACTAAAGCATTGCACTGGAGAGTCGGGAGTAGAGAATTCTGTTCATAGCTCTGCCCATAGGTTTATTGTGGGATTTCCCTTTCAAGGGAGGGTCGGGTTGGGATTTATGATAAGGTTCTTCAGAGGGTGGTCGGGCACGGCACAGCTCCCCAGGGCGGTGGGCATGGCCCTGAGCTGCTGGGGCTCAGGGAGCAGTGGGACACTGCTCTCAGACATCGGGTTTGCAGTTTGGCTGGTCCTGTGCAGAGCCAGGATGGGGAACTGTTCATTTGTGTGTTCAAAGAGGGGGGAAGTAAAACACGCTTTTGTTTTCTTTTTTTTTTTTTTTTACCAGTAGTTTCCTGCAGGGCATCTAGTTTAGTTTATTAAAGGTCAAAGCAAGATCGCTAGGACTTTGAATTGTTCAGTAAGATAAATAAAATTGCAGTCTTAAAACCTTTAAAAGCTGAGGTCAGATCTGTGCCATAGCGGATAATTGGCTCTGATGAGATCAGCTCTCAGCTGAGGCAGATCCTCGTAACTGAGACTGGAAAATCATGCAAGTTTTAATGATGAAAGGCTCTTGGTTTGAGTGACACAATGAAGTGCTATTTCAAAAAATCAACAATTACAGATTAATCTCTTTCATGTATTATTAAAGTCATATTAAAGTGAGTTTTCAACTAGAATCTTTCTAGGCAAGTGAAACTGCAGTAATAAGACTTGTTCATGCTGTGCAGCAGTTAACTAAATGTTGGGATGCAGTGTTGCAAGTTTCTTGTAGTCCTGAGTCAACATCCATGGTGCTTTCCTCGTTGGTCTATAGTGTGGTTTTGGAAAAGTACCAACATGATTTGTTTCTAAAATAATCTTAGATGTGGTCACTGAGCTTAATTGATACTCTGCTTATGCTCACTTGAAAGCCTGCAAACTCGAGTCTGTGAACTAGTTCAGACTTGACAGAAAAGATCATCTTCAAAAATTTTGTTTAGTCTCAGAATTATTTTAATTACAAAAATTGTCATGGAAACCAAGCCAAATGGTGGCACTACCGCATATCTGAACTTATAACAGCAGAAGCTTTAGTAGCTTCTAGTTGGAGGGCATGAGCTGGGTGTGTTACTGTCAGCTTTGGTGGCTGAGGCTTTTTCAGTCTCTGTTCGAGATGGCTTATGAGCATGTTCACATCCTGAGCAGAACACAGGAGCTTGGGGTTGTTACCTAGTTGAAATTCCAGTAATTTTTCTCCCATTATTTGTTTTGTTTGAAGAGGAAGGAAGGAATGAAAGGAGATCCTTTGTTTCAGATGGATGCTCTAGAGTCCCCTTTTCTTCCGATTCCTCTCGTTTTGTTTTGTTTTAAAGGACATTGGATTTTGCTGCAGCATAGCACTGAGCAGCCCTGAAACCATTCCTGTGCCTTTAATAATTTTACATGCTAGGCATTCTGGCAGGGGAATGCTTCCAGTTCAGGGTGATCATCTGGAGCAAACTGGATAATGTCAGATGAGAGATCTTGCAGTGCTTTCAGAAGCTGTCTCATCTGATATTAAAAAAATAAGTATACATGCTCTGGCAGCATCCAGAGTACTGCTGTCCTCATGAGGAAGGATTGTGGAAAAGAAGCATCTTGCTTCTGCTTTGTTGAAAGGAGTGTATTTTTGACAGGGAGAAAGGATAAATTCTGGGGAAATGATAAGAGCTAGCAGAGGGCCGTATGAGAAGGGAACAGCACTAACAAGAAATTATGAATGCTGTCCTTGGGACCTCACTATATTTAGTACTTTAAAAAATTCCTTCTTCTGTAAGAAAAAGCAGCCTTGCTGAAATCCCTTTCCCTGTATAAAGTAGGTCACTGGCAGTGGTGTCGGCTCTCTCCTCTGCAGCCTGTCTTTTCTGCACTACCTTGGTGTGAGTGTTGATTTCTCCTGTGTGCACATTAAATACGTAGCATAGTACAGTTCCTTGGCTTTGTTAGCAGTCCTTATTCCTGAGCAAGAGTAGCAACAGGAGGCTCATACAGTAGGGGAAGGACAAGGATTAATCATATCTGTGCAGTGGAAAGCAGCGTCTCAGATGGCAGATTATGAGATAAGGTTTTCTAGAAAGAATCAGCATTGATACGTGTCAGCCCTCTGAAGATGTTACCAAGGTTGTAATGTTTAATCCTCCTGATATGAAGGTGCTGAATTGTTCACCTCTGTTCATCAGTGCTACAATGAGGAAGAGAAAGTCCAGAAGAGCAAAACTGCTTTTTGTGTGTAATTGGTCAGTTATTCCTAATTAAGTCCAAGGCTGTATGGTATTTGGTTTAGACAAGTCTCTTGACTTCTTGTGTATGCGTGCAGACATCTAATGGCATAAAAGTGGATACTCTGAGATGCTTTGAGTGTTGAACTTCATCTCTGGTTTCAGTTCATCTCATTTAGGAGTTGAAAATTTTCAGCCTTGAGGATGCATGTTCAGGTCCATTTCAGCCCAGTGGGCAAGCTAACTCATTCTCTCCTTTAAATCACTTACTAGAGTGTTCATTAATTTTTCCTTTCTATTTTGATTATTTAAGCTCACTTGCATTTTTATGGGGACATAAGCAGAGGAGAGAGTAGTGCAGAAATACTGAACTAGCAGTGGAGCTGCTCATAGTTGAACAAATCCATTTTGTTGTAGCGGGGATCTGACAGAAAAGCTGCGTATGTTGGAAAGCTCAGCCTTGTGGGTACACGTATCCTGATCAGTATCCTGTGTAGGTAGGGAATGAACTCATCAGGAAGTGAATTTCTTCTTTCTCTGTTATCTCAAATACTCAGTCACTTTTCATGTAGCCCAATGCTGATGATAGATTTCCTATTCCAGAAGGTGAGTGTTTAAATTCACTTATAAATCTTTGTGTTACTGCTCCAGGAAATTAGACTTCCTGGCACTGTCAGGATAATGACTTTAACTTAGTAGATTACAAAAACGCTAGCAATTTGTCTTCAGCTAAAGGCAACACTGTAGTGGGAGAGAGAGACTTCACTGAAGCTTCTGACTTTACGTTTGTAATTAAGATTAGCTTCTGTTCTCGTTTCATAGAATCACCGAGGTTGGAAAAGACCTACAAGATCATCCAGTCCAACCGTCAGCAGTTTCACTGCCATTTGTATTTGCTTTCTTTAAAGCTTTACAAGTTGACTCTAGCACTTTGGTCATTAATTATGGTTGTCATATTGTGAGTGAGTAGGATTGATTGAATGCTTCCATTTCTTTTGTCCGTGGGGCATCCAGCAGAGAATCATATTTACAGGTAAAGCTGAGTAGATCCCTGGTAGGGGTGAAATAGTTTCTGTGGAACAAGAACTCTTGTGGCTATAGTACAGGGAAGCACAATGGTTGCACGACTAGACCATCCTTAAAGTGACTGTCTGGGACGGATTTGCTTTCATGTCACAAAAAATTCAAGTTGGGAACCTGAAGAGTTCTGCTACATGCAGGGCATAAAACCTATGTAAACTGGAGAAGAAACGTCAGTGGCCAAAGCTGTTTAACTCCAACACCTCCCCGCATCTAGTATGGGCGCTTAATAGCATAGATGTCTTTTTCAGTTTTAGATCATGTAGCTTTGGAATTTAAGCTGAGGGAGAAGTGGAAACAACCACAGGAAGCAGGAGGGAATAGGAGTGATTGTAGTGACACAGGAATTTCATTCAGTTCTAAATTTGTGAAGAGCTGAGCTTGTCAACCTCTTCATGAAGTCATACGTGTGTTCTTTGTGTCCATCCTTACTTGGCTTTGTTATAATTTGTTTACCTCTAGAGCTCCTTCTCCTCTCTTTCTTCTTCCTCTGCCTTAACAACTAGAGGGAATGTACAAGATCAGCCAGGACGACAGCTTGCTTTCTGAATTGTTTGAAACTTCCTTCTGAATGAGGAGAACTGACTCAGCTAGGGGGTACTTGGTTATTCTGGAAATTAGGGTTGAACACCCACAACTATTCCTGTTCTTTATCCTTCTCTTGCATTATTGAATGTTCAGACTTCCACAGCATGTGGAGGGGGAAAAGAGCTAGCAGTCAGAGACAAGATTCTCCCTCTCCATCTTTAGTCCTTTAGGACTATAAAAGAACTCTTACAGTCAGTTTCCAGATCTTTCTTGCCTGAGGCTGACATCTAAGACTATAGATCTATTATAATAACGTGCTGTATCTTCAAAAGACAAGAATCTCAGATGGTAAATTCCCTTTCCATCCTGTTGTGAATTTGTGGCCAAGTTATAAATGCACTGAACGTGAGACTTACCATGCATGTGTTGCAACATCTTCAACTAGAACAGCCTATATGTACTTGCATAATAAAGTAGCCTATGAAAAACTAAACAGCTGCAACTCCACTGAAGCAGATAGTAATGATGGCAGCTACTGAGGAGGTAGAGTTGTTTGGGGTTTCAGCAAAGGACAGAGCTGGAAGCAAGGAAGTCTCATTTTCACATTTCAGCTACTGACTTGCTGAGTGGCCTTAGGCAAGTTAATTGCCTTCATATGCCATGGCCGCAGTGAGCTCATTCACAAAGTCTAGCTACTTCCACTGCTGTCAGTGGGATAATGACTGGTGTTTTTGCTGCTGCTGTGGTAAGCAATGCAGAGTATACACGATATGTTTGTAAAAAGAGTGCCTTGTGCCAAAGTGTTGGGTGTCACAGCTGTTACTAGCACTGCAGTGATAAAAACATACAAGAACAACTTCTGTTCAAGGTGTGTGGCAGCGGTTTCCCCCATTGGGATGTTGTGTGAATGGAACGAGGACCATCTTGTGGTGCAGAGAGTATTTGCAAAATGCATCATGCTATGAACTGCTTAGTATTCTTGCCACACATGTGTAAAGATAGGCAGTACCAGCTATAGCTACTTCAAACCAGTTTCGGGACACCCAAGAAAGGCGGAGGTCACAGTCCAGTAATAAGGAATTGCTTACACCTCTCTGAGGATCAGGGCTTGCCAAACGCTGCAAAGGAAGCAACCTGCAGGTAGAGATGCTTCCCTTGTGGCTGCCAGCCCTTACACGAGGTTAGCGAGGGGCAGACCCTGGGTCCACCTGTTCTGCTCACAGCTGAATTGCTTCCAGCTGTGCTCCTGGGGCTGGCCATGCCCCTTCACCAGGTGCTCAATCACTGGTTCAGCTGTGCCCTAACCATCCCCATACAGCATGCCACACTGTGTATTTGTATGAAGCTCAGCCATATTATTTGTCATCCTCCATGAGGACAGAAGTACACAGAAACCAGTGTGTAGCTTTATACCTCGGCAAGTTTTATAGCCCAGCTACAGTGTTCACTTTAGCTCTGTGGCAGTGTGTGGTATCAAGCAATTCAAAGACAGTGAGCAGGACCTTAACTCTTGAACCAGTGATTGAACTTGCATGCGCTTTATACTTGGCTACCATTTCTGATGCTAAAATAGTTAATATTGGAAGGTGCTAGTTTTCAGTCACTTTTTTTTTGTGCTCACAGCCTTTCCTGTACTGTTGGTCTCCTTCTGGCAATCGTTAATATTCTCCTCACAGCCCTTCTTTTTGTGCATATGTTTCTGTGTGTCTCATTTAACATTTCTATTCTACAAGCAATTCTAATTCTAAAGACTGAAACAGAATGTCTGTTATTACAGAGCACAGCTCATTATACAGATGCTTCTCAAGAACTATTTATAAAATGAAAATATGCCATGAAAATATGCCAGGATTAAAAGCAGAAGTTGGTGAGGAGGTGCTTAACCCATGTGACTGCCATAAATGTAGAAGATGAGATTGTTATACTTCGAAGCAGGATGCAAGTCAGAAGGTTATCCTGATTACCTACATAGTCTTATTATGAAAAGCAAGAAAGAGGAATTCAGCTTTGGTCAGAACTTAGAAATGAGATTTCATGTCAAAATCATTCACGAAAACCTTGTTGCACAAAGTTACAGTTGTTTCTGGTGTCTATCAAAAGTACCATAGCAAAGTTCTGCTGACGAAGCTACTTGACAAGCTAAGAGAACAGTAGGAAGTTTCAGAACAGCTGAGACAGAAAAATTGTATAACGTGGATTTAAATCCCTTGCCAGACTTGCAGAAATAGTGTGTGTATAAGTAAAGGAGGTAGTCACAGCTCCACGTTACTGTTGTGAAGGCAGTGCTGTAAGGAGTAACAGGCATGTGGACGGCTTGCTTAGAGGCCTACGTGACTCAGATGCTTTATAAACTCAATATTAGACTGATACCTCTTGAATCTTACTTAAAGATCTCTCTTGGATGGTCTGGCCACCTGATCTAGTACTCTTGCCCACAAAAATGCAGGTTAAGCATTGGAACAGGTTGACAGAGAGGTTTTGAAGCGGGCTCTGCCATTGGTGGGTCTCAGGACCTGGCTGGACAAAGTTGGAAATAACTTGATCCAGATTCAGTGCTGAGCCCACTTCGAGCAGGAGGCTGCCCTGGGGACCTTCCCCACTCTCAACCTTGTTGTTCTTTGTGACTCTTTTTGTAACTGATGATAATGTCAACCAAAAAAAGTCTGCATGCAAAGAAAGAGCAGATTTTTCTTTTTATTAGGGATAAGGGTTTTTTTGTTGTTGTTTTTCAAAATGCCTTCATCCAGGACAGCTAGGCAGCTGAGGTGGGAAGAATATGAGAGTTTATTTGCCCAACAAAAATGAGCAGCAAAAATGAAAGACTTAAGTAATTCTGAACTAACTGCAAATTGAGGTACTAGAGATCTGGCAAGAAGGCCCTCGGAATCGTAGATTGGCTTCCTTATAATGCAGCTGATACAGGAGAAATACATGAAGAGTATTATTTTTCCTCCTTTCCTTGAACAGTATTAATTAGAGTTAATGGAGAGCGTTAATCATGGAGTTAATCTCAAGATTAAAATAAACTAGAATGTCATACACTCTGTGCATTCTAAATTACAGAAGTTACTGGTGCTGAAGCTGCAGATGTGTTTTGCAGAAAGGCAAATAAAGAAACTCAAAAAATTAAAAATTTTCTTTTCTCAACATTAATTTCCAGCACGTTTACCTACACAGCTGCTGCAGTCATGTTATCTGACTCATTACTTTATAAACCACTTAGAGATCTTGAATGTGAAAGCTGTGCTACAAAGCCATATTTATTTCTGTAACCCTGAGTGCTCTGTGCAGGCTTAAAAGCTCTCCCATCTCCACTGTGACAGGGGAATGATGTGACTTAATGTGCCAAATACATCTAGCTGTGGAATGAAGAAAAATGACCTTGAACTGTGAGGCAGGCATTTTACATTGTACAGTAGACACTTAAATTTACCTGTCAGCCTTGGAGGAGTGGGGGAGAGGGATCTTACCTCTGCACGGTCTGGAAAGCAATGTCAATTCAAGTGTTAGTTGCTCTGAACCTATGGAGAGCTTGATTGCTGACCTCTGCATTTTCAGATGATCAGTGTGAATGTTGATCAGTGTGTAGTAGGAAGGAGAGCTTAATATATTTCAGTCTCTTAGACTGAATTTTCTCTTTCTTGGTGATGGGAAAAACTGGAAGTCTACAACAGCATGAGATGTTCCTTGTCTGTTTAGGAATACACTGTGGTTCAGGCTTATCTGCAATGAGGACATGAAACCAGTCCTTCCATCTCATGTCCAGTTGAGCCATTCTTTACATGTCTTGAGGCCTTCATTACTGAACATAGTGTTGCTTTTGCAGGAGACAGAGCAACTTCATGGTCTCTAGCTTTAACTAACTGCCTGACATTCACAGTCTACTTGAACAGGCCAGCTCTTGATAGGCAAGACGGAAATAGTGAGTGAGGGGTAAGGAGAACAGACTGCTGAAATGAGCTGTTAGAGAGCATTTCAGTGGCAGAGCTCATAAAAGTACTGAAGTTTTCTGATTCCTAAAGCAGTGTTTTTTCTGCTGGCTCATGCTAGCAAGCCAGGTAGCAAACCCGCTCCATTTGGAAATGTCAGTTTTGTGTCCATCTCATACAAAGTCAGGAAGAACATTTAAGCTAATGAATTCTGTTTTGAGATTTCTAAAATCACAACCAGGAAATGTGTAATCATAATTGCATCTTGTTCTGCAGACAGCTTAAAAATATTGAGCAAGAAAAGCAACTCCATAGTCCTCTGCAAAATATGAGGGGACAAGAACAGGAAAAGATCCAGAGAGCGCTGCTTCCAGGAGATGGCTTCCTTTCCATATCTACAGCTTGAGACTTAGAAAAGCCATGCGTGACTCGATCTGTCCAGTTCTACAAGGTTTTGCCTAATACCTGAATCCTAACCAGCAGGTCCTTTCCAAACCTACATAGCTGCTTGATGAAAGCAGCGCTAAGATTAAACCCATGGAAATTAAACTGTGTTGCCAGTTTGCTGTGTGACTGGATCCTAGCTTTCCTAAACACTTGGCATTTGGTGTCCCACCACTAATCTGGATGCCTGTTTCTAGATCCAGCAGCAGACTGAGATGCGCTATGAGAAGTCATAGAAGTCATATAGAATTCCATATGTGAATTATTAGAAATGGGTGTATATTGTAACAGAGTGAAGACTTTGATACTCTTGGTCTTACTTTATTTACGCTTCCCTTTTCAGAGTTTCTGTAGGTGTGAACAACCTCCATAGTAAATGTCGGTTTCTGCTTAAAGCTTTTACAGTAGTAGTTTTAAGCTCCATTCTTAATAGTGTAATATTATCCTAAGAAAGCTGTGTTGGATTTGAAAACTATCCTAAACAACCTAGTTCCTGGGCTAGGAATCCTTTCATTATTTTAGCAGTGATTAACTGGTTTCAAGGAAGCTACTGTAATTGTTTTGAGGTAGTGTATGTTTTTTTGCTTTGCTATGAAATTTCTCCTAGTATTTTCTTTTGAGAATGTGGGCCATGCCTGTAGGATAGTTATAAAACGGGGAGAGGCTGCAGTTGGATGTTGTGTAACATTCCTCCTTTGTCTCTTGAAAAATGTCTCTGTGCTTCCTCCATTTCAGATAAGTATCTTGTTTGGCGCTAAAAGCTGGGGGGCCCAGTCCTTTTTTTTTCCTTTCTTCCTTCCTTTCTTTTTACTTACAGGTAGATTTATCTGTGGTTGTAAAAATGTGTATGTGCTTGGACGGCTAAGGCTTTGTAGAGGTACTTCTGTCCAGATCTCAGCATCATCTCTCGCACTTCTGTCCAAATTCAAGTTTTACAGCGAGATCTGTGTTTCCAGGAAACCTACAATTTTAAGAGCAAAACTGTTATCGTCAGTTCTGCCAAGGATTATCAGATATTCAGTCAATGCCTCAGACATATTTACATTTAATAGCAACTGTCTTGCTTTTCTAAAAAGCTAAAGAGTGGTTGGCTGAAGGGAGAAGAGTATCCCCTCATTCCACGACTTAGTGGTGTGCATCCCAGCTCAGATGAGGGATGAGCAGCAACATCTACTCTTGCCTCTCTCCATCTGTAACCCCAGGCTGGAAATGGATGAGGTGCTTTGGGGATTGTTCGAAAATCTCTGTTCTTGAAGACACTGAGGCTTCCATTTTATGCCAAAATCCATAAAAATTAGCCCAAATACTGTACCTTGAAAACTTGGGCTGCAGGGTCAACTTTTTGTTAGAGAACTTGAAAAAATATCATCTGTTTATGCTGCGTTCTCTCTGCCCTGACATTTAGTCGACATTGAAAAAATGGAATTCTTCTCCTTGGATGCTTGGGAGATGTTTGAATTGCCTGACAGCAGCAAAGTGTCTGTAATTGAGACAGATTATTGGAGGCACTGGGCTTCCTTTGGGTGCATGTGGGAGCTTTCATGAAATGAAGAGAGAAATTGAAACACGTTTTTGACTTTGGAAGCTGCAGCAGGAGCTAATTAGCAATTTCAGAACACAGATAGGATTGGAGGATGTGTCTGTGTTTGCATATAATAAATTATTTAATAACATGAGTGTGTCTTTCCATATGGTACTTGCCTCTAACGTGCTTATAAAGACGAGATTGTAGGACTCTGCCTGTGTTTAACTAAACAGGCTTCCAGTATCAGTCCTGATGATGAAGAGTCACTGACATTTCATTTCTCTTGGCTGAGATTGGGTCTTCTAGCTTCTTCCTAGCTTGGATACCGTTAACCTTTCCCCAAGAAAGGTTAGCTGTTTATATCCAAATATTGTCTTCTTACTGGAAAGTATTTTGAAGTACTTGGTATTTCTGTGAGGGTAGATGCACTGGAGAATAAACAGATCTTATTCTTATTCTCCCTTCTTACTCCGATAAGTCAAGCCAGACAGTTCTGCTGCCCCTCGCTGCCTTAAGCAGACAGCCCTCTAGCAAGCAACTGAACTAATAATAATAACCAAATACTTGTGTAATGGCTTTTGAGCATTTATGAGATCTTTATATAGAAATCATGATGAGAAGTGGAAGTATAAGTAGACTCGGTGAAGCATGAGTAACCCAGAAGAAAAGCTTTCAAATTGCTTTCTAAGTGTAGTTCAGTGTGTGAGCTCTGAAATATATATCTTTCTTCTTTGATTTTTTTTTTTCTCCTTGGCACTGAAGATTAAACTCAGGCTGTGAAGGAGAGAACCTGACAGGTGCCAGCCCGAGTGGAAGTACCATCTGTCGATCCCTGTCTGTCGCAGCTCTGAAGCAGCACCCACTGCTGATGCATCCAGCCACTTGTCAGCAGCGTGCAGGCTTTCAAACCCGAGCAGGAAGTCCCTCGGCAGCAGGATGGTGTTTGGAAGTGCAGTCAGTGGAAACCCCTGTAGTCCCATATCTGACAAAGCAGTCTCACTTCTGTAAATTCTGTGGTGATGGAGGATTTGTTTTTGCCTTGCTGATTAGGATTCTGTGTCAGCATCCACCGTGCTTAAAGGCAGAGAAGACCTGATTGCCTTGCGTGCTCTGGGCCGCCCCACATCCTGACCTACCACGGGCCTGGAGATGGCAGCCATGGAGGCCTGCTGGAGCACGGCTATCAGTTTCTTCAGCAACACGGTCCTGTGTTTTGCTGCGTCCAGGCTGAGCACTGTCTGCTCCCTGCCATCACCCCTCTTACACCAGCCAGGCTGCCCAGAGAGCTGGCTGCTGCCTTTCCGTAGCTTCCAGCTGTGCTGTACCACTTCCCTACAGGGCACAAGGGGAAGAACAGAGCTCTCTGGTTTGATAGCTCATTCTTCCTTGCTGCTGGATCTTACTGCTTTGCCTTGTAGCACAGTGGCTTTTCTTCCACTCTGCAGCCACATCAGGGCTTTGATTTCACTGTTGGACCATCCCCAGCCTCATGATCTAGTGCATTCCATGCAGTCTCTCTTGGAGATAGGAAATAAGATGTTTGAGAGGTCTGCAGAAGTGAAAAAGAGTTTTCTGTGCTTTTTCCACCTTTCTTGCATACTTCAGTACTTCATGTCTGTGGGAGAGCAGATATTTTTACTAAATAACCACAACCGGAATGAGTTTTGTTGCTTCTCTTCCTTTGGTGCTTTCCAGCTGCCTTTTGCAGTCTTTTTTCCATGGCTGCCTATTTGCTGGGGTTTTATGACTCTTGAGTTTATGAAGCTATTCAACATCTAAACAGTTCTGAATAACATCAGAATCTTTCTAATAAATTAAATGGTGTCTGGAGCCAAGGACTATTGCATGATTCCTTTTGCAGTAAGCACTTCTCTGCAGACAGATCGCTACTACTGAGCTGGGAGAAAGCTAAAAGCTCATTAGCTTCCTAGAGTCAAAGCACCTGATTGGCATCTGAAACTGTAAAGCAGAGTTTGACAAGGGCTTGAGGCCAGAAAAGGGAATTTCAGAGCACACGATCATCAGTCAGACACACACACAAAAAAATGGAGGAAAGAAAATGATCAGTCCAGGCAGCCAGAAGTTAAAGGAGGGAGTCCCTTAACCACTGTTATTTTCAGTGATGAGACTGCGACGTTTTTATGTTATGAGGTTCTTGAACTTGTTCAGATACTAACAGCAATATATTGTGTTTTATTATTGGTCATAGCTGCGGTGTGATACTTCCATGGATGTTCTTTCAGGAAATCACTCATTGTCTCTGTTTAAAAAACACATTTCATGCAGTAAGCTCAAACCTTCTCACGGTTGGGCTGGACTGGTAGGCATCTGTGCTATAAAAGTAGTGAAAAGTGTTGTAGGTCTCATTTCTGTTCAGCTGCATCGCATGGCAGCTATGATTTGAAGAGGAATAGCATGCTTTTCCTGAGAGGCAAGTGGGTTTTGTAAGGAATATGTTTTTCTTGTTCTGGCTTTTTTTTCCACTTTAAGGAAAAGTCCATCCTAAAAACACACGTTCTGGCATATATACACAACTGTACAGTTGTGCAGTTGTTTACATAATGTGAAAAGTAACAATTTTCCTCAAGTTCCCAGTCTTCGTTAGCTTTGCCAGTCACCTATTCCTTCTGCTCCTTTGAGAAAGCTTGGCTAAATAGAGAAGACTGTTGCAGTATGCTCTGAAAAGCAGTAAATTTGAGCCCTGCCAAGGCAGAGAGCAAGCAAAATCCAGCCTGGAGACTGTCATGTAAAGGCTTCCACCATTAAGAAGTGGGATCTGTTTTCATACCTGCTTCTCTCAAATGAGGTTTCCTGTCACTTTGCCTCATCACCTTAACTTTTCTAGAGTTGCAAATGGAAAATCATCTTTCTTTGTGCTCTGGATTTTGATGACTGTGGCATCCCCGTGTGTTCTTGACTTGTGCTTAGAGCTTTGAGGACAGTAAGTTGACACCTTCTGGCCTTCCATGTTTTCTGCTCATGTAAACTGGCCCAAATGCCAGAAGCCAAGCTGGCTGGGCAGTATTTAATTTCTAGCTTGATTGTGCAGTCCTTGAAATTGCTATCTATGACAAAATAGGAGCGGTGACAAAATAGAGCTGTTTGGTACCACACACAAGGACATACTCCTCAGGGCATGTGTGCAGTCACCAAGCACTACCATCTGGGCCCTTTCAGGGAGAAAAAAATTAATAAGTCAGTCAAGTGCAATTCTGGATGGCAGTAGACACAGGAACAGACTCAACAGAAGCACCCGTGGTCAATCATAGCAGCAGTGTCTCTGAGATCTGAAAGAATAAGCCTGGACATTTGACCTTGTCCACCATTGTTCTGATATTCCTGTTATGTAGCAGACAATGTCTGGAAATTCAGGTTTTCCCTCTCAGAGAAACATAATGTGATCGATGGTCCGCTTCGTATTGATCTTGTATGCACGGGCCAAATTGCTGTCTGATTAAGAAGTCCCCAGTGCCATGTGCATCAACTCTGTGCCCACTGTCCTTTTGGTATCAGCTGTTAGAGGCACACATCCAACCTGGTAGCTTAAGGAGGAAGCTTCCCTAGAGGCAGCAAGCAAGATTGTTTGCACCAGGAGTATTTGCATTTCTGCTTTCCTAGCGTATCGATCTGCTGTCAGCGAGATCCCCAGCGTGATAAGCCTAATCTGTCTTCTGTCTTCAAATGCTGTAGCAGTTGAGGCAGGAGTAAACCGCAACCCATAAAGCTACCATGAATGCGCAGAATTTCTCCAAGCAGGAATGTTCACCTATAACTTAGAGCCCCAGGTGTGCCTGAGCTACCATGAGTTCGATACCCTTGCAAGAGTAGTGGCATCATGCCGTGAAACATGGCAGAGCTGGCAGACCTTTGCTGAAAATTCTGTTCTTATTCCCTTGCATGTGTGAGCCAGGAATTTGAACCACATCTCAGTTTGAGATTTTGCACTCCAGGCCCTGGAGTGCATTCTGGGGCCTTGCGAACACCATGGTAAGCAGGTCGTGGAAAAAGGGGAATGTGTGCTTTCGAACAGATTGTGTTTGGTATGTAGCTTGTAAAGAAGGGACTCCAAGGTGTGTGCTACGTGTGTGAGAGAGAATGGTGTTCAGTGTGTGATTTTAGGAATAACGTCTGTCCTACTCCCTTTAAAAGAAAATATGTTCTGTTGTCACTGTGAGGTAAATAGAAAATAACTTTGGATCAGGTGAAGCACCTAAAGCAGTGTTAGCATTTCGTGTACTGTACTTTAAGTCTTCAAGGACTGGTGTAAAGGAGGCTATATACATGAGCCATCCATTTTAATCATTCGGCGAAAAGGCTTAATGTTAACTTTAGATCCACAGCACTGTAGCTTGTAATAATGGTGTTTCTCAAAAACACCACTAAAGGTGACCTACAAAAGCATAAATATGCTACAATTCACCATCATGCCTGCTGTTGTTTTCAGTGGAGACTTTTAGCAGTTCACCCCTCTCTGCGTCAGCCTTGCTGCCAGGTATTTCCTGCCCTTCAGTAACAGCCCATGGGAACGTCGTATTCTCCTTTTGAACTGGTAGCTTGGGTAGTGCTCTAGTTATCTGCAGCAGCATTCAGATCCTTATTAAGTATTGGTCCTCCAGAGCCTTCTCAACTGATTAGTGAGCAGAGGAAAGAGAGTTGTTAACTGAACATCTCCTGTTGCCAAGAGACTTAGCTGCATAGGCTTGAAAAAAGCCTTTGTTATTGGGCAGTGCGTCAAATGCTGTTGGGAGGAACGCTGCTTGCAGGTCGTTTGGAAGGGGAGAGCTGTTTTAGTCTTAAAATATTTGCTCACAGAAAGCAGAAGCGCTGGAGTTTGCACAAGGTCAGAATAAGTTGTGTTTAATTGAGCCATCTCTTTGTTAAATTGCATATTCTTTGATACGAAATGAAATAGAATCAATTTCATACAAAGTAATCTCTGTAAGAGGAGAGACCCTGATGACAGCTTGTGGAGCTTGAGAAATGTGAATAATAGAAATAGTAAAAGGCAGTTTGTTTTCTCTGGCATCCTTGTTTCTCCGGCACCTCCTTGCCCTCCTGTTTCCTTTCCTTGCTGCCTTTCTGCCTTCCATGCAGACTAGCTCCTTGTTGCTTTTTGCATACCTCCACGTTTTGTAGTACTGGTAATGTCCTTGTTACATCCTTGCAGTGCGAGGGGGCTGCTTCCCCTTTTAGCTAGCGAGCCATTGCTTTTTGCATTGTGGGAGTAGGTGGTAAACTGGGAAACATTTATGTAATTGTAGAACTTGTGTGTGACTTAGATCAGTTGGAAAGGTCACACGCTGTGGCATTCCTTTTCTAAACAGAAAATCTCCTCTTAAACATTCCCTCAAGCCTGATCTGAGTCTCATGTGTCCCGTATTATTCTGGTTGTTCTTTTCAACACTGTCCACTGTCAGAGCTCCTGCTCGGTGGATGCTGCATTCTTGACTGAATCTCTGCAGTAAGCATAATATCCATCCTGCCTTGCACTGTACATTGAAGTGAAAGCTACAAGGACTATTCAGAACCTTCTACCTATTACTCCTTCATCCATTGAACAAGTTTATGCCTCTGTTGTATGACATTCAGTGTGCTTATATGCATCTGTATCAAGCTGCATTCTCCATCAATTATTCTGAGCATTTGGCTCAGTTGGAGCTGGCTGCGTTTTCACTACTGTTAAGCCTTTCAATTAGCAGAATCTTGCAAGTTTAGGTTGGCATTCAAGCTGTGCACCGGGTGCTGAAACACAGCATACAGATGGAGCGGGGCTGATGGGGTTTATTGTTTGTTTGTTTTATTATTGTTGTTTTAAGGATCTGATTGCTGTTTTTGCAAAACTAACCAGCCGCCTTCCCCTTCCTCGTCCGATGCCTTCTTAAATGTTCTGCAGGGTGAGGCATTCCTGGAATGGGAGCTGTTGAACTGCTAGAGTGATTGGCTGCTTACGTTCTGTAGAAAAAGATTCTGAATTCTGGTTCACAAGTGCTTAACTTGCCAACAATGAACTACACAGTTTGTAATGAGGTTACAGCCTGCTAGCAACAGAGGGCAGGAGCCCAAGATCTGTGAAGCATTTCTTTCACAATCAACTTGTTAGTTTCTTTTAGAGACATGATTCTTTACTTCTTTTGGCTCGTAGCTTCCTACTTGCTTCAGCAGCTGCTTTCTTTCTTCTACAAAGTCTGTTAGCGTATGACCTTGCAGAGAAGTTGCGGTTTGGGCTCTCGCTCCACCTGCCGGTAACTGCCGCATCTTGCGCCGAGTTGGCCAGCACAGTGAGTGAGCACATCAGCGAGCAGCTCTTCAACTTGCTCGCATTCCTTGTTAGCATGCCCTCGATGTAGTCCTGGGGTGCATCTGGTGGTTTAGTTTCATCCCAAGATGTGTCCAGATGGTGCTGCAAGTGCTGTGTGTTGGGAACTAAAGCGCAGGAAGTACGGGCAATTGGGAAATTTGCTTCAGAAGTGGTCTGAATTAAAACAGTAATGTAAACGTCCCAGTAAATACTGCAAGAACAAGTAACTGCCAGAGTTCATTTAAGTGACTTTTGGGTTTTTTCCCTTGGCAGCTAAGGTTTTTTGTTCTGTTTTGTATTTCCTACAGTGCTCCCTGTATCCTTCTAGCTTATATGAAAATTGCTTGTTTTGAAACAGCAAGCCAGAGATTTTGGAAGGATAAAAAATAAAGCATCACATCTGCTCCAGCAGTAGGACTCTAATCGGACCAGTATATGTACGTGTATAATTTCCCATGCCTGTAGGGTGATAATAAATCCTAAATTGTATGAGTTGTAAAGGGAAGTAGATTTAGCAAACTTGCTCCAAAGAGAGATGTCTAAATGTGGGATTAGGTTGGTATATCGGAGAGAAGAACCTGATGAAATAGTTTGTTATTGCCAGAATGTAGCTAAGTATAGGCACAATATCATCACTGCTAAAATGAAAGCAAGTGAATTTGTGGATGAGGTTATCCAGGAACTGCTGCTTCTCTCAGCACAGTGGCTGAGAGTTGAATGGGTTGGGTTGGCTCTTCAGTTCATTCTTCAGGTCTTTCACAGTCTGGATTAAAATTACTGTCTGTGCTGTTACTGTTCTGTGGGCAAACAAAGGATGCTCCATTTGGCAGCACTGGGTAGAGTGGCCATGACACAGAACTAATCCCATTGCCAATTTTGAGCAACTTGGGTGGAAAGAAGCTCATCTTCCTTTTGTCATAATGTTGAAGTCGCAGCGTGTTGGTGAAGGTGAGTTTAATGTGGAAGATCTTTCTTTGTATACACATTTATGTCAGTGGCTGGGGAGAATCCTTAGATGCTGTAAGATGTCTGACACAGTGACATTAGTGTCCGATGCATTTTCTGTTTATCTAAAGGGGAAAAGCTAATATAGCCAAATGGTTTGCTTTGCATTTTACAGCAGAGTCGGGGGGGGGGGGGTGGACACACAATAAAACATTTATCCCTATGCTTTTCCAGAAGGAAACGGTGTAGATTGCAACTCAGCACAAATCTTAACCTAAGGAAAAAGTCATTTATTCTGGGAGAAATGGTCTTTTGTAGGGCAGTGCTGAATCTGGGCTATAACCATAACCATTTTTTAAAGGAAAAGAAAAGCATCTACTGTTTTTCTCATTTGATGTATTACCTATTGCTAACGACCTTCCTTTTTCTCATTTTCTTTTAAAAAATGGATATAAGCAATTAGCTGTATATTGCGAAAAGCAGTATTACCTGAAGAAAAATAATTAAGATAAATCCTGAAATTAAGGAAATCAGTTTAGAAGAGAAGCAGGTGCTTAATGGAGGTGAGACCAGCTGTGCTTCCCAGGAACATGCTTGAAGCGCTTTGAGGAAAGATGTGCAAGGCCTCCACACAATGCTGGAAGGAAGTTTATAATAATTCAGACAAATTGCATCCTATAAATAGCAGAGCTGGACTCATTAGGACAGGAGGCAGATGGAGAAAATACAAAACTTGTTTGTTTCTTTTTAAGGGAGTATAACGCTTATGAAAAGTGCCAGCTTGTTGTCAATGAGGAAAAAACCCTCTGGTGGAGAAGTAACTTCATTGCTATTAGATCCTCATCTCTGCTAATGAGCGGTTATCCATGAGAGTCGGTCCTAATACTCTTCAGCAATCCCTGCCTGCAGTTTTCTGGCACAGATGATATGCAGTGCTGGAAGTGTGCAGCAGGTGGGGGGCCCCCAGGTGGGGAATGACACCAGGGAGGAGAAGGTCTCGTGTGGTGTATAGCACTTATTAACTCCTTTTAAAACAGATGTTAATGGGGCAGCGTAAGTGTAGCTGGAAAATGGGTTTGTATGGAAGGAAGTGGGAATCACTCACCAAACCAGCTAAGGGATTACAGCCCAAAGCAGAAATGCATTGGTGATTGGTAGAAGTGCTATGTGTTATTGAACAGAGGTGGGGGACATTTTTGAGATGCTCTTACATTAGTAAGTAGGAAAAAGGAGAGGCTTTCATGCATGAAGAGAAGTAATGTCAGAAGGCGAGCAAGAGGTGTGTGATTGGAATGCAGCTCTGTCCGCAGGAGGTAAGTGGAGGTGAGAGGGTTATTGCTCCTGTATGCATCTCAGCATTCATACCCTGAGAAGGAAGAAAGGGTGTCCAACCCAGAGGGAACAGTAAGGGCAAATGTTAGACTGTGCTTAAATCACAGCAGAGTGCGAACTTGGGGGGAAGCTGCCAAGTATGCTGCAGTTATGACCAGGCAATTTAGAACAAAGCCATCAGAAGACTGACTCCAGAGTTGCACCCTGCTCAATAGCAGGCTATTCTGAGCTCAAATACAGATGCAATACATGTTCTGTATGAATTTTTTCTGAAAATTAATGAACCTACTTTCAGCTTTTTGCATATCTGATTCATGTTTCAGCAAGGCTTCCTTAAAAGATAATGCAGCTTCCAACTTCTAGTAAGCTATCCTAAGAGATTTTTTTAAGTGTTATTGTTCAGGAAAGTAATACTATGTGCTTATCAGGCAACGGTGCTTTTCCTTGAGGAGTCGTAGGATTCCCAGTTCACCTTGTGAAGCAGCAGAGAGAGGTGATGGGAAGGTCGTACTGGAGTCAGATCATCACAAACTTATTCAAGGAACAGAGAAGAGCTGTACAACTGTTCATGCTTCATGTATTATGTAACTGCAGTTTTTCTAAGCATTCAACACAGGGGGCAGTGATCCCGGTGCAAGGAGAGGACAACAGAGAAGAGGAGAGAAAGTGGTATGGATTGGCAGGATGCCTTTGGGGATTGCCACCTGTTGCAGCTCACACTTATCTGTAGGTGTCATGTAACGAGCAAGTGGTGGCAGTGAAAGCAGTCACAGGTGTGGAGCAGGTTAACTATCCAGCAGTTCAAAAAGAATGCAGCTGTGCTGGAATGCACGTGAGGAAGCTGGACAGGGAACGTATAAGACAGCACATGGGAGCTCGTGGATGCTCGTGCATAGATGAGTTTTCTGGTATGGAGCAAAGAAAGCCTTGGCTGATGAAGTGTGTTTTCAGTGGGATAAATAAGCCCTGTACATCCGAGGGTGTTAACGTGGCCTTGTGTTTATGGTTACTATTAGACGAGGTTTAGAGTTTTGTGAGATCGTGGCTCACATAGTGCTACAGCTATAACTACGATGAAAAACAGGGAAAAACAGAGCCTCGCTGTACTGCGGTTAGATAGATAAATCCTAATCCTTTGAGATGAGGAAATTGAGACATGGGTGCTACTATCAGTTACTCAGCATCACAAAAGGAAACGCGTGACAGAGCTGGGAATAGTTCCCATTCCTGACATGCTTCAATTGCAAAGCTGCAGCAGTGACACTGGGGATACTTAGTTAATGTGTGTCTGTTGCAGTCTCCCAGTGTAATGAAGTGCTGGTGTACTTCTTTGCCTAATATTTGAACTGGAGGCAGTATTCCTCCTTGCTCCTACCAGTTGGGAATTCTAGTCATTTTGACATCTTGCATCTTTCTTTCCTCACATAGGTGTGAGGAGAGGGTTGATGATGGGATTGTAGCCTGCTCTCTTTGACCCTGTTGTTGGTGTCTGAGACAATTTGAATGAAAAAAAAAAAAGGAGTGCAGGTTGAATTTACAACTCAATCTACAGATGCAAAATAAGAATCGTTGCAGTCATTGTCTCATGCCATCTTGTTACTACATGCACTGCATATACTCAGCCTGCTAGACAGTTACATAGCATAGCACAGATTTCAGAAAGAATGATCAACCTACCAACAAGCAAAGGGACCTTCTGGCTAGCTGAATGTCGTGTAGATGAGTTCCCTTGTGCACTGCGTTCAACAAGAGTGAATAAAATATCCTGAATATGGCAGAAGCCTTTCTTTCTGTGGCACAGCTTTCTCTTGGCTGTTCTCTAATGTGGTTAAATGAAGGTATATTATATGTTTGTTCATACGTGCCTTCTCTACTTCTTTTGCTTTTGTCCTCTTCCCCACCTTCAGGCTTTGAATTACTGTACCAGCCAGATGTGGTTCGACTGTACCTCTCCATCCTCACCGAAAGTCAGAACTTTAACACCCTGGAAGCTGCAGCAGGGGCTTTGCAGAATCTCAGTGCTGGCAACTGGACGGTGAGTGCAATCTTCTCTTTATTCTCTACTTGGTGCAAGTAAAGAACAAAGCTTCATCCATTGTAAGTGCACTGTTACCTTGTGCATTTACATGCCCTTTAAAAAGGAGGAAGGTGAAGAAATTATTTCCGATGTATTTGCCCACTTAAGATGCTGTGCATCTTCTGAACAGATGGTGTTTATGTGCAAATGTCACTGAGCTCATGACAGTTTAACCATGAGCTGGTTTGACTACTTAAACTACTTAACTGTTGCCACATCCCTTCAGAAAAGCTTGTTATTAGATGGTCATGTTGTGAATACTTAATTCATTAGGCTGCCAGATTGCTCGAGGAACTGTTCTCTGAAGTGTCCTCTGATTTTCTCTCTAAGCCATCCCTAGTACTAATCACGTAATTCTCAGAGATATACCTGAGCACTTCTAGAACTGCATGGGAAACTTGGAGCGAGCAGAAGCCTGAGGATCAGCAGGGTGGTGTTTCACAACTGTCTTGAATACTTATTTTAAAATCAATCGTGAATCAGAGTAATAGCACAAAATTGAAGGTGGAGGAAGATAACATGCTTTAGATGCCTTATTGTTCCCTCCAAATGACCTCTTTTTCCTAATCCAGGGGAATGTGTTTTCACACTGTGATGTGTACAGAACAGATGCTGGCTGGCAGATGAAATTCCTTCCATTTCTGTTCTTTCTTCGTCAGCTTAATAAGCTGCAGGCTGAACCTCCACATCGTTTTCTCTTTGGTGCTTGATGAACATGAGTGATAGGTTAGGTTGCAGATGCATCAGTACATACATCTTAACTGGTGTTTGCAGGAGAAATAAATGAATTACAGCACTGAAAGAAATGCCAGAGGCAAGAAAGAATGGGTATGTGAGCTCACAATACTTTGTGTTGTTGCTTTTTCCTTGTGTATTTTGATCAGTGGTCTACGTACATTCGTGCAACAGTGCGGAAGGAGAGAGGCTTGCCAGTGCTTGTGGAGCTACTCCAGTCCGACTCTGACAAGGTTGTGAGGGCTGTGTCAATTGCCTTGAGAAACCTTTCCATGGATCGCCGCAACAAAGACCTTATAGGTATCTTCTGAACTTTTCTTAGCAGGCTGGAATCTTGAATGCTCTTAAAGACATCTCATTTTTGTCAGTTGTGCTGAGCATTCGTTTTGTATGCAGTTTCTATCAGTGCTATCTAAGATTATTTTGTGTAGCCACCAAGTGAAAGGTTTTCGTCTCAGAATGTATTTCCAGCCCATTCAAACAAGCCACGGTTTAAGGGAGATCCCTAAGGATGAAAAATAAGTGTAGATTGTTGCAGGAGAGGGGAACATGTGTAGCTGTGCAGACAACTGGGTGGGCTAACAGACTCCTTGTCTCTTCCGTAGCTCTAGCTGGCACGGACCATGCTACTAGTCGCATGTGGAGGTTACTGACAGCTGTGTTCCTCCTTAGGCCCACTGCTGAGAATAGAGTGGCAGTCCTGAGCTTGGTGTGCTGAGCTTGCCTTGGGACATGAAGGAGAATCTAA
Organism: Numida meleagris; assembly: GCF_002078875.1. Classification (NCBI taxonomy): domain Eukaryota; kingdom Metazoa; phylum Chordata; class Aves; order Galliformes; family Numididae; genus Numida; species Numida meleagris. The sequence continues at coordinate 1,145,289 of NC_034422.1, read as the reverse complement.
AGTTGTTCCTTTTTTTTCTCCCATGCCCTCCTTCCCTGTGGTAGTTACTGTAGAAGCTGGACACCAAACAACTTAACAGAGACGCAGTCTTCAAATTAGTTTTTCAGTAGTGCTCACTAGCTCCTTTCCAGTGGGGTAAATACGCATTTGTGTGCACATAATCAGAAAGGTTCGGCTTTCTGATTTGAGTTTTCCTCTGGATGCCTCTGTATTTAACTGATGTCTGTTCAAACTACGACCCTGTTAGGCCAGGAAGTATTCAGCACTTGTTTAAGGCTATCATCCAAGTTGATGCTAACAAATGGCTAGGTGGAATTCTGCCCTAACACATCAAGTTTCTCTTCTAATAGTTCAGAGGTGCAGCAAGGCAAATGGTGCAGACACGCACCTGGGAGTGATAAACTCCTGACTCCTTGGTTTTTCTCCAGTACTATACGATGTGAAGGCTAACTGGACCCAGGAGGAAATACTCTTACCTTTGTTGGAGGAAGGCTAATAAATGCATGGCTGCACACCTTCCCCAGAAGGCCTATTAAAAGGCTACGTTGAGTAAACCACACGCGTGTATTAGCATGAATATGTGGCTGTAGCAGCAGCTACTGGATGCTTTTTGCCTCAGGCATTGTGAAGTATGATAGATGCTGGCTGTAAAATCACAATAAAGTCTGCGATTTTTCCCTCTCTGCCTTTTAGTATTCATGATGAAGGAGATTTGTTTTGGATATCAACTCTTAATCACCTTGAAATAATAAATGGTAGATACACAATAAGGTTACAGTCTTGATGTTCAAAACACTTGCATTATTAAGTTTTTTGACCTGGCAAGCACCCTTGAATTTTTCATTCGGGATGGGAAGCTGAAAGGATTACTAGAGCTGAGCAATGGTATCTCTTCCACTTTTCCAGGTAGTTATGCCATGGGTGAGCTGGTTAGAAACTTGCCCAGCAGGCAGCAGAGATCTGCAAAGAACCTGGAAGAGGATACAGTGGTTGCAGTATTGAATACAATCCATGAAATCATTACTGACAGCTCAGAGAATGCAAGGTCTCTGATCCAGACACAGGGCATTCAGAAGCTGGTAGCTATCAGCAAGTCAAGGTAGGTAACAGTTGAAAGCAAAAATAAGAACGCACTGCAAACTTGAAAATACCACAATGCACAGTAGTTTTTTGCTTTCCAAAGCCATTCTAGCCTTTCAGAAGTGTAGCTAAACAAATACATACGCAATAAAAAGTCGCGCTTTCAGTAGATTTGTAACTTCAAAAAAAATATTGAGTGAAAGCCTGCTAGGACATGACGTCTTAGAATATGTCACAACTGCTTTCAAGGATTGCTATTGATGAAATCTTGTTTTAAATAAAATGGTTAAGGATGTGCAGTAACTGTTTTGGCTAAAGGCAGCTCAGAACTTTGTGTGCGTTTGTTGTGTTTTATTTCTTTTTTTTTTCTCTAAACAAATCCAAGCAGAATGGAATCCATCTATTTTCTGCTAGTGACAAGTACAAAATGAAAAGAGCACCCTGGCCTCAGTGCTTGCCCGGGAATGCCGTGTGAAAACACAGAAACCTGCAGAATTTGACTTGTTGGATTCTTGTCAGCAAATACCTATATATGATGAAGTCACTAGATTATTTCACATACGTTTGGGGGTCTTAAAACTCATAAGCGAATGAATTGCTCTATGAAGTAGTAGATACCTCCTGGATGTTGTTTTCGTGCAGAGAAGTTGACATATGAATAGTCTTATATTGCTTGATATTTAACATTCTAATTTTATTTTGCAAATCAGCCAGTCTCCTCGAGAAACAAAAGCAGCATCTCATGTTCTTCAGATGATCTGGAGCTACAAGGAGTTACGAAATGCTCTGCAGAAGGATGGCTGGAACAAATCCCACTTCCAGGTAAAGATGGTGGGTCTTAGGTTTAGTTAGTAGTTATGGAAATACCTGAGTGGAAGGTGCCCTTGCTCAGTGTAATATTAATGTCTGATCGATTACAGGCTTTGATTCTGTTCTTCTAGGTAATAGAAAAATGTGTTGTAACCTATTCAGTCATAACATCATGCACATACTTGATGGGTAGGTTTTTCACTGGTCTATGAAATGTAGCTTTTTAGTTTTTGGAAGTGTGCCATGTTGTGTAGGCCAAATGCGTGTGCTTTGCTTGAGGAAGAATTAGCATGTTTTTTTCTCAACTGTTTTTTTTCCTCATGAAATTTATTTCAGGCAGCAGCACGGGGCAGTCACTAGTTCTTGATGTGCAGCCTCCTTGCCTTCCCTTCTGAAAAGGTTGAGCTCCTTTTACAGACCAACAGTCCAGCCCGCTAGATAACACCAAAAAAAAAAAACTCCACTAACAAATCCATATGAAAATAAAATAAAAAAACCTCCTCTACCATACTATCATCAGGAGGGGGATTTAGAAGCACTATGTGATCTTACTTCATACTGTTTATTTTACTTGTTTGATTTCCCAGAGCGGCAGTTTCATGTTTACCTAATTTTTGTTTTGAAGTCTGTTTCTGCAACTCCAAAGAGTTCCAAGGGTACTGCTGGCAGGACTGGCTATGATGACAGCACTTTGCCGCTGGTGGATAAAAGTCAAGGTCAGTTCTGCTAGTTATCGCTTTTTGTGTTGTGCTTTGCTCGCTTGCTGACTTTGCCACAACTGTGTTACGGGAAGTGAAAGGGAGGGCAAGACATGAAGGGCTACGTGTGTTATTTATGTAGTGCTTTTTAACCCACGGCAGCAAAGTGAGCAGTCCATTTATCTGGATGTGGGTAGCTTTCCTTCTCCTGGAAATGCACGCTGCTGATACTGCATACAAGCTGAGAAAACAGCATGATCCATTAAAATAATCTGGGGGAATTTGGGATAGGTGTGAGATGGAACTTAAGAGAAGCTTGCTAAGTGGTAGTTAGTCCAAAGCAGAAAATAAGGATTTCATGTGCTGTCTGGAGAGCTTAAATTAAACTTTCCTTTCTGAATGGATAGCAGTTGAATAGTCTTTTTACAGCAGGTCTACATCCAGTACTTTAAGGACCTCTCTGGCTCTGTGATTAATTTAAAATTACCAGGTGTTGAGAAAAGCAAATGTAACTCGAGTGGTTACAGCGCTTCCATGCTTCTGTTTTACAGATAATGAGAAAACAGGGAGTCGTGATATGATACCTATGGATGAACTTGGCCCAGGTAAATTCAGTCGCAGATCAAATCTTCTGTCTGTTTCAGTAGAGCACACTCTCACTTACAGGAAAGTTCAGCTATTGCTTTGAGTGATGCTCTTGATACCCTCTCAAATGGATAAAGCTGACATTTAAAAACAGAATGTTACCTTACAAGAGGTTGGCTGTTGCCATTTTTTTCCTTTCTTTCTTTTTCTCTTAAATGCATGTACCGTGTACACACTAATTTATCCACTACTTTAAGCATAGTACAGAGAAATTTTCATTCTAGCCCCTGTCCCTTGAGGCAGCTGCATTCTGTGTTACAGATTTGGAAACAGGAGAAAGAGCTGAGAAGTTACTTCAGTGTGAACTATCTATTCTGCCTTTGTTTTCTGTAGGTAACAACAAAAATGATAGCATATACAATATTCCTGACCTTACTTTTCATTTACCTTCATCTAACTGAGCCAGACTTGTCCTTCAGTTAGAGAACTTACAGCTACTATCAGTGACGTGCTTTGAGATGGATAAACTGCAATTTCTGACTTGCAGAACTGTGGGTTTTTCTTTACTGAGGTAGTTAAAGGTACTGCCTGCTTTCTTGGAAATTTGATTTAGTTCTTCCAGTTGGTAGTATTTTTTTTTAAGATATTTATATTAATGTCTCAAACTGTTTGATATAATGCTGTTTGTGACTGTAGCTGTGATGTGCACGTTAGCATGTGCGCCACACAACAGTGGGCTGACAGTAAGAACTTTGAAATCTTGGAGTTTGGGTACAAAAAACCAAGTTCTTGCCCATTCTTTGTTGTTAGATCCCTGTCTAGCATGGGGTTTTACTTTTTTTTTTTTTTAGTATTGAAGAACTGTCAAACTTTAAGTTTTTCATGATTAATGTCTTTATTCTGACCTTGCTGCCTGGGAAATATTACAGCTGCCATACTTTACCTTCATGGCTGTTGCTTTCGGGGGGTAGGTTAAAGGTTTCCCTTTGTGTCTGAGCAATTGACTTAAAAATGTTTTGGGATCACCCTTGATTCTACTAAAGAAACACAGCGTGATCTGTTACACCATTGTGAGTATAATGAAAATTTGACTGTGAAGAGCTACAACTCAGTTGAATGTTTAAATGACGATGAGTCAGCGTGTTTGCATCATGCATATATACACCTGTGTGAACAGCTTACTCCTAAATGAATGATGAATCTTTCATATGTAACTTAATTAGTATTCATACTAGACGTTCTGGTGAGAATTATTGATCGTGCATTCCTCCACAAATGCTGGCTGGGTGACTGGATGCAACTGGTAGGCTTTGAGTTTTACTTTTTTTTCAAAAGGAATAGCCAATAATGTCAACTTCTTTGTTGTCAGCAAATGCTTGTAAGTGAAGTTCTGTGTAGCAATGCTTTAAAAACTGTGTTACATGTGTAACTCAAAAATTCTTTAGTTATTTTTAGGCAGTGTGGTTAAGTAATGTTACTATCCATGATGCTGTGAGTGCTACCTCAGGTCTGCCCGCACTTTGATTCATGAGACATGTAGAAAACTTGAGCTTTTTTAAAATGAACTTCACTGTGACCAGCATAAACATCATTTAGAACTGTGCTGTGACTGTGTTTGGTGCAAGTCACTCCAGCTGCTTTTGTCATGTGGGCAAACAGAGCCTCTTTGTGCCAAGGCAGCCCCACAGAAAACTTTTTTCCTTAGTGACATTTTGCAGGCAAGTAATACGCCAAGAGATGAGCATTTGGGGGAGTTCCCTAAGAACCTTTTTGTGGTCTTCTAAGAACCTGGTTTGTCAGGATGTGAAAACATGAATGATCCCTCAGTTACACAGGCAAAAGCAAAAGCCTACAGGAATATAGAGATTTGAGTGTTGTTTACTCTAGGTTACAATGCTGTCGAAGCAGAGCAGGAGATGGTCTATTTGTAACTGATAATGAGGGAAATCTGATGCATCAGGAAAATAAATTCAGATTTGTGTTGGCTGAACTGATTCAAAGCAGAGGTTCTGAAATATTTAAAGCTATTTCTTTATAATGCTCTCACACTTTTCCTCTGTGTGCTAATCACACTTTCGTATTATTTCTTAGTTGTCAGGAGAAAAAGCACCATCAGGTGCTGCTTTGGAATGAAAGGCAGTCCTAGCACAGCAGGGTTTGCGTCAAGATTTCTTCCAACTCAGCAGTCTCCTTTTCTCAATGCACTGAAAGGGGCTATTTCAAATTACTGTTATGTCCTGTTAATAGTCAGGCTCAGGAAGAGTGGGAACATGCTGCAGAGCATTCAGAGAGTGAACACAGCCAATTAATCAGGCTGCTAAGCAAGGAACACAAGATTTGAGCTGAATTTGGAGCTCATTAGCCACAGGGCTTGAGATGACAACTTGCTGCTTTCCTTAGGCGCACTACAAAACTCCAGTAGGTTGGGATGAAAACAGTTCTGCTTGCTAATGAGTGCCAGCATCTGGCAGTGATGCAAAAAAAAAAAAAAAAAAGCTTTTCTGTTTTAAACTGGTAAAGTAAAATTTCAGAGCTGGAGCATATGTGAGAAGCAGGCTGCCAGCATCTTTGGGTTTTGATGGTTTATTTTCCCATTTCTTTGCTGAAGAATACTGCTAGCATCAGCTCTGTTTTGCTCTTGGTTGTGCTTCATGCCTAACTGTCATATTATTCCTCCTCAGATGGGTACTCTACCATCGATCACCGGGACAAGGAGCGCAAGTACAAGACCAGCGATAACACAGGGGATGCCTCAGAGAAAGAACCTTTAAAAGTGAGATTCCCTTATTGCTGAATTCTAGTTAGTGCCTTTAGAAGAAACAGAGCCTGGTGTTCTCAGCAAGAACAGGGTAGTTACTCACTAGAGGGCTGTAAAGGGTTTTTTAGTGTCTTTGTTTTTTGCTTGTCTGATGTTAAGATAAAAGCACCATTTCCTAACCTAGCATTGGCTAACTAGAAATAGAAACAAAATGCTGCTTTCCAGTGCAGAAGTGAATGCAGGCAATTGATACATTCTTGTAAATGAATGAGGTTGTAGGAAAGTAAAGTTTTTGTTCTGTCATCTTTGTGCAGGCAGCATTCCCGTGCCCTAAAGTGAATAACTGTATTCAGTCTTTATTCTGAGAACGGTCACTTCAAAACATCACACTGCTTTATTGTTTTCACTGTGAGAAGTACGTGTCAGCTTGTGCATCTGTCTGGAGCAGTGTGGTGAGCAGCATTCATGTCACCAGCACTCAGAGTGCTGACTGTAGACAGTGGGTGTGGGCCAGGGAGATGGAGAGGAGGGAGAGATGCACGTACTTCTGAGTGTGTGCCTTCTGAAAACAAACTTAGACCACTTTGGAATTTAACAGCAACAACAACAAAAATCTTGCTTCACAAAGTGTTTTGCTTTGAGGATTGTGTGCAAATGTATCTTAGTGGATTCTGTTTAATTTCTGTTGCATTGCTATGCCTTTTCAGTCGATCTTTTAAATAAAAAGTTGGTTAATGCTTCTAACAATACTGTGGCCATAACTTCTCCCTGGCCTCAAAACAAGCTTGTATTTTTCCCTGGGTAGGTCATTTCTGAGGGGGAAAAAAAAGATTCAGTGAATCAAAAATCAACGATAGGAAATACTATTGTTAGTCTATATAAAGCTGTCTTGAATAACCTTCAGCATGTTGCTGATAATATCAGAAAATCCAGGTGATTCGTGTTCACTGGAAACAAACTTGAGTCAATTGAAAGAAAAACATACTATTTTGAAGAGAAACTAAAATGTGATTTGCAGAAAAATCTGTCTATTGTTTGTGGACCAGGAAGATATCCTGCTGTATCAGTCCGCCTATGTTAACCTGCCTGCTCGTGCATTTCCTGCTGCATCCTCCCATTTTCTGAAGGTATACACTGGAGAATGGCTTAAATCCAGCTGCAGTTTTAAGCACAGTTCGCTCCTTTTCAGTTTCCCAGTTCTGGGTATGGCTCCATCCTGCTGGAGTCTGCCCAGTTAAACTTTTTAATATAATCACTCATTGTCTTGTGACAACTCTGCAGTGCCAAACGTGGCTTCCTGTTTTGAACCAGCGAGCCCTGAGTAAATGGTCTGAAACACTGATCTCTTAGATTCAGCAGGTAGCTCACTTCCCACCCCTTTTCTCTTTTGAACAGTTCTAGAAATAAGTGAATATTACAGCTGTAGATTGTTTAGGAAGCCTCTGCCGCTCAGAAAGCTCTTTGTTAAGAGAACAGCCATTACAGTTTTCCTCTTTAGTCATCTTGCAGCTTCTTTGCTGAGTCCAGGCGCATGGTGACACCTATTAAAGTAATCCACTAGCTATCACCTTTCTGTCTAAACCTTCCCAGTACATTTCTGCTTGACAGGGTCTGGTGAAGACAGAAAAGCACAATGTCACCTTGCCCCTTGGAGGTGGTTTTTGCTCTTTCATTTGTTTTTTGGAACTTATACAGCCTGATTACTGTATTCACAGAATGTGCTCCCTCCTCCAGTGTTGCTGTGAAGTGACAAGAGAAGGCCCAGCTTGAACTAGTATTAATGGTATAAACTTTCTAATCCCCTCATAACAGTTCTAATGTGTATTACGAGGATGCAGTGAGAACAGATGCGTTAAGTGACATGAGTATTTTGATCAGTGCAAGCTTGACAGAAAATGTCTTTCCAAAGAAAATAGGCTAAGGCAGAAGAGTTAACAAATACTTGTTATTTTTGCCACTCAGAGTTCATGGAAGTGATCTTCAAAATCATACAGCTCAGCCCAAGCTCTGAGGTGAAGCACAACCCAGAGTTACAGGGAGCAGACGCTTTGCTTTTATAGGAACAGGATAAAAAATATTTCACCTCAGTAATGTCCCTGCCATAGTCTGTGTTGCCTTCTGGTTTTAAGGATAAAGGGTTACCTGAATTCAGCCTGTTATATGCCTCAAAAGTAGTCGCTGGTGCATTCTAAGTTGGAGCAAATTCTGAGTAGCTGCTACTCTTCCTTTGACCCGTCCTGTGAAAGAGAATTCTGGGGTCTTCTGGTTTGTAAACTGTTCAATAACCATGGCTTTCAGGCTCAAGAGTGGCCAAGCATTTTGAATAATGATGGCAGGGAAGGGCAGCCTTTGGCTGCTGCAAGTGCTTTTGCTGGTATTGTGCCTTTGCTGATCTTGTTTCTTTCTCCACCACTAATTTTCCCTTGTGCTCCTTTGAGCAGACTTGTTTGGTGGTTTTGTTTGATTAATCCGCTCTGTTTTGCTTTTAACTCCTCACCCTGTGCTGCAGAATGACACAAATAGGAAAAACACTAACAGGAGTAACAGGGCTTCGGTGAATCTGGTGGATGCTCGTGACATTAAACCCCAGCCTGTTGACTCCTGGGTCTAATTTGCATGCATGGTAGGTCATTTTAATGGTAATTGGTGCTAGTGATTAACTTGTCTTGTGCATGACCTGTATAGCTGTGGAATCTCTTCAAGGCTAACTGCTGAGTCCTTTCAGAGAAATGAAAATGCATTTGTAAACGTGGTATTTATATTATTCATTGTGTCTTTAATGAAACGCAATCAAACACTTGTTTGATTAAAAAATAATCTGTCAAATAACCAGACAGCAAAGTAGTATCTTGAATGATTGGTTGTCAGCCAGAACGTGAAAGATTTCTCCTGGTGGGCCATGGGAATGAATTTAAATAGTGTGTTTCTACTTCCAACCATTTTTTTTCCCTTCAGACTCATTATAAGGATTAGTCTGAGACTTAAAGGAAAAGCGTATCCTTCTCTATTTATGGATGTCCCCTGAGGGTCCCTAGAATTACAAGGCCCTGCCCATCTGCAGGAAAGCTGCCGTCTGTACACAGTTACTTTAAAGGGGAGGTGATTTTGGTTACACAATAAATGTTAAGCCACAACTCCCACTTCCCAGTTCTTTCTTTTTCTGTTGTTAAAGAAAGGCGCCTTTTTGTTGCGTTCTAGCTCTCTGCCTTTGCTGTCAGCCAAGTTCCTTAGTAATGTCACTAGCCTTTCTTTACTCCTGCCACTGCTAATCTGTCTCCCGCTGTCTTGCTAAACAGTCCTCTACCCTGGTCACATCCGTCACTGTCAGATGTGATGCCCTGTTTGGAATGGCAGATTTTGTGCCCCTGGCTGACCGAAGGAACACCTAAGAAACGGTTCCGAAGGCACTGGACAACTTTCCTGTCAGAGCAGACAATAGGCCTTTAAGGCCCCAATTCCAAAATGTGGAGCATTACCCACCCATATAACCGGGCATGGAAATCACATGCATTAGTGGGAAAGAGAGCTCTTGTATGTTTGAGGTTTTCATTTTTGGGGTCTCCCCAACAGTGTTGCTTCTTTTAAGATTCTAGTACGAGTGCTTTGTGTTTGTAGATTGTTTCTGTTCCTGGGTTGGCAGTGCTTGGCCAGAGCGGTCTTTAACACCCCCTGGTACCCTTGTGTAGCCATAGAGCAGGCCCCAGCACTGCTGGCTTCCCACAGCTGGTTGGTGCTGTGTAGTCAGCCTTGTTGGCCCAGCCAGAGGGCAAGGATAAACGTGTGCAGTGCCTGTACGACTCCGGTCCTGCGCTCTTCTTCTTAGCAGTGAATGCATATGGGTGGGACTTTGAATGAAGTCTGTGTTTGTTTTCTCCCAGTTAGACCTTTCAACAAAGCCATATACTGGGGACAGAGATTTCCATTCATTGTTCTACCACTGGGTGATGGAGATCACCACCAATGTCATGTTGCTTGTTGGTATTAATCAGTTCTGGCTTTATTTTGCAGGGCTAGAGTCCAGCCACATTTTTTTTTTAATTGAGGGGGAGAAAGAAACATTGAATTGACACAGAGGATTTCATCAGTCACCACTGCCATTCCGATCTGGAGGGCGCTGCATCACTGACAAGGCTGCGGATTCTAAGAGAATGCAGGGAGAAAACACAACTGACTGCCATTGCCAACCCCGGAGCACCATGCCTTACAGCGAGACGATTTGCTTTTTCAATCAGTTACATTCCCACCAGACATAGCCGCCTCCTGCTCCCTCCCACTCCTGCAAGAATAAAGCAAGCAAGAAAAGAGAATCCAAGTTCCATCTGGCTGGCTGCATTCTTACGTGACTCTTACATGTGGAAGGTGCCAAGAATGAGAAGTGAAGTTCATGCAGCAGCAAAGAGGACAGCTTCACAAGTGAAACTGCAGAATATTTGAAATGATACCTTAGGTGTAGTCATGAAGATAATAGCACTTTTCTGGTTTGGGTCCCATTGTTTTATTTTTGTTTTGGGGGATTTATTTTGAACTGTGAATTTAACGTTTTTAAAGGGTTTTTGAAAAATGTTGAGGTTTTCTTCATTATTTCAACAGGAATTGCAGGAATGTTGAGTGGGTTCATTGAATTTCAGTGAAGAGAGAAAATACTGAACAAAAAATATTAAATGCTGGTCAAATGAACTGGAGAGTAGATAACAAAATTGATGCAAGCTGTATAAATCTGCTTTTAGAGTAAGCTATATCAATCACAGTGCTATATTATCGTTATAATCTGATGTACAGTACTTCTGCCTTTTGAATTCTGTAATGGCTCTGCTTTCATTTCCACATGAAGGTTTTAGTGTCCCCAGTTCAGAAATGTATGCTGAGAGATGGAGTTGGCTGGCTTTTTATTTTCTTGTTCTCAAAGATCGCAGTAAGGAGCTTTTACATTTTAATTGTACCAATGTTGCATTGATGACAATTAACAATTTCTTTTGCCATAGCTGTTAACACATCGGAAGAAATAGAAGCTTCTTCACAGGATGTCTTACTTTGAACATACTATACATTTTAGATGGGTCTGTCATTTTTATTTGATGGTAAATTTATCACTGTTGGATGTGTGTTTGCTTTGGGCTATATATCCTAATGAAAAATGCCATAAAGGGAACAGGTTAGACATTTTTTAAATCATCATTTCTGTGTTCCCTTGGTTTTGTTTTGAGATTACATATTTTAGGTGGTATGAAGATCATCCATGTGCAGATGTTCTCCTCTTAGATGCCATGGCGTGCTCTGGATAAGGCGGAATGTTTACCTCATGAGAACAGAGAATATACGCTGCAGATACAGAATCTGATAATGCCATGAACTAAGTGACTTCAGATCACTGATTTTCTCCAGGCATTGGTCAAGGGAGGGCAGCAGGAGAGAATAGGAACCAAATATCTCACTAGTAGCATCAGAGGGCTTTTGCTGATTTCGTTTGGTTGCCATACTTAATTCTTAATAAGCTCCTAAAAATGGTGTGACTGGAAAGCACATTTTTGAGCCTAGCAAACATCATTTGGGGTTTTCAGTGCCTGCCGTTTCCTTTGTAATTAAAAAGGAGAAATATCCAACAACCTTGCCTCACCCAAAATATTACTGTAATAGTAAATGTCTGAAGTTTTTGTTTAAAAAAAAAATTAAAAAAATTTTAAAAAAACACACAAAAAAGCAAGTACCAAGAGCTTTCTATCTTCATGAGTATATTAAAAAATTGACATGAATACATATATATAAATAAATCTATATATCTATATATATATTGTTGTGCAGAGGATAGGTTAACAAAACCATGTAAAGTAGTTTGCAGGAGAGGGAAGCATTTGTTGAATCAGGGAAAAAGACTGATGCCAGAAGCTGTCAGTGATTTGGATGATACATGTGCTCCTTCACCCTCCTCCCTTTTGACCCTCATCTTCTATGTACATTGCAGTAGTCACTTCTGGATCATAGAGAAGGTGAAGTTGCTCAGAGCAAATTAAGATAACCAATATTTGTGGGGTTTTCACCTGCATGAGAGTCCTATTGGACCAAAGATGCTCAGCAGATCAAGGGAAGCAGAGATGCATCTGTGATTATCAACATCTGTGTCAGAGGCAGTGTCTCTCTATGTGTAGACATAAAGTGTGGCAATGAAACCAGATACATAGTCTGACTGTATATTATATCAATGGTGCTCTTTTCATACTTGTTCTGCCAATACGCGGAGACCCTTTTAACCAAGCTACACAGAAACGTTTTATATCACTTTTGGTTATGTACTTGGTGTATTCTTTTTGTATATGAAAGGATTTTTTTAAAAACGTTCAGTAATTAGCAATGGAACCTGCTTTGTAGCTAATTAGAACAGTGTAAGAGAAGGGCCATGCTGTCAGTCTGTCCCTGATCTACTTCAAACCATATATTTACCAAAGGAGTCTGAGCAAAAGTTCATTTAAAATAAAAACCTGACTGTTGAGTCTCTGCTAAGACTTTGTGATTTAGTCGTTGTACAAGTATTTCAAAGCCAGCAAGAGTTTAACAGAGAAAACTGCAGGAAGGGGGGAAGTGATGTGACTAGGGGCCAGTTATGTCCATGACCTCCTGTGCCAGATATCATATGGCTCTCAATGGGGGCACTACAAGGACACTCAGAATCTGGATGGGTATCTACTTTGGTCTCTGTCATTAGTGAATCGAACTAAATACAATAAGGAAAACTTGAGAAGCCCTATCCAACTTCCCCCCTAAAGACCTTTTCATATTTATACTGCATCCTCTGTCAAGCAAACCTCCCTGTCAGGTTAGATGGAATTGGCTGCCCGGGCTCATTGTAGCAAACTGTTCTTCTTCCTTTTCCCTGGGATAAGGTGTTCTTGGCAGCCCCGATAGTTTAGAGTTGAGAACATGGTTTATTCCAACAAAAAAAGCAAAGGGTAGTACAGTAAGAGGTGAAATACCAAGTCCGTGTGCCAAGACTTCCCCCTAGGAAATGACATCTTACTTTTGCCCTTCCCATGCCTTACAGTAATGATGAATTCCTAGGTATGTAGCAATAACCAATAATGCATCATTTACATTACTGTGTTTATTTTTTTTTCGTCTCACCAAGCTGTTGTTTGGATGATGAGGAAGGAAAATGGATTGGGAGTGACTTGCATATGAGACTGTCACCTTGTACTTTCAGCTCACGAGCCAAAATCTCTAGCAAGATACTTCAAACTTAGTTTGGTGATCTATCCAGTGTCCTTTTAATCTGTGGCCACGTGCTAGCTTCTGGAAAGCATTGGTGGGATGTGTGTCCACACCTGCCCTTACCTCTCTCCTTGTTGATGCAAGTCTGACTGGGCTGGTTGAGCTGTTCTGGAATGTGGGTAAATAAACCAGTAATTGTTGAGTTTCTTTTGGCAGCAGGGACAGTACGTTAAGAAGGGAAAGTGGCAGTGTGTGTAACTAATGCTGCAGTGTGGTCTAGAGGCTCCTGCTCAAAGGCAGGCAGTGCTTTTTAGGGCTCAGGTATGTGACCTCCTCTTTTCCTGTTGGCTCCACTGTGAAAACTGGAGGCAGTCTGTCTGCAAAGAGCTGGGGTAGAAGAGATTTATACCTGCAGAAATTTAAGTGGGAGGGGTGGCTGTGGAAGGGAAAGATGGTGTTGCAAGACTCCTAATAAAGAAGAGGAAGAAAATTGATGGCCCAGTTAGGGCTGAGATAACAGGGGATGGAAGAAACTTCTGATGGAAAACAATTGCTGAACTTTCATCCCAGGGAGATGGCTTGCTCACCGCCCAGGCATATTCAGTAGACTGTAGAGGTTAAGCGAAACTGAAAACCAAAAAACAACACTGATGAGGCCACTTAACGTGTTGTATCAAGACTGCCAGATAAGCATCAAGTTGGGCTGTTGAGTGGATGAGCGATTAATCCTTCCAACTCCAAGGATTCTGTGATTCTGTTTGTGCAGCATCCAGCAGCAAGGCAAGACATAAGGAGGTTTTGTTTCTGTGTTGGAGATAAAAAGCAGTTTAGCCATAAGTGTAACTTGACAAATCAAAGATGGTTGCCAGCTTGAAACGTTCCCCAGGGAGCAGCCTGGGCAGCCAGAAGTCCAGAGCTCTAGTACTGCTCTTACGGGCAAAACACCTGAGTGTCCTGGTTCTACACTTGTGCACTCAGACCCACATGTTCTAAATGTGTATATTAGGAAAGTAAATCTTGTCTCCTTTGCCAAGACTTCATAAAAGGGATTGACTTGGGGACTAGGAACTGACTTGTTAAGTGATGCATTAAGGAAGTGGGGGTGGCATGTTTGTTAGAGCCAATTAGTAAGCTCTTGCCAACTCAGAGGAGTAGTTTTCAGTGATGATTTCTAACATGCACGGGCAAAGCAGTTTTCACTCCTGCAGCAGTTTTGTGAGCTTGAAGGTGGTGAGTTACCTTCTGTCACTTGCCTTAAAGTTGAGCTTATAGGCTTAGCTGCCTGTGAGAGAGAGGCACATTTTAAACGCTTGGAGTAAGCAAAGCTTCAGAAGCCACACGAGCACATTATAGACTGGTTACAGTCCCTTCTGCTGTCTAGCTGCCCACTCAGTGTAAACTATAGTGTGCCAGCAAGTTCCGCCAGAAGTTTTGTGCTGTTGGCGTTGGATTATGCTCTCACAGTTTTTGAAGGTGTTTATATAGGCATAGTTTCTCGCAGCATCTTTGTTCTAATGCCCAAGAAATCTGGTGTTTCCTTATCTTTGTCAGAGAAATCCTCCGATTTATTGGTACAGTAACTAATCTAGTGCATTTAAAGGAAAGTTGTTACGAATCTCTTTTATTCTGTCTTAAGTTTTACATCGGGGTAGGATGTTAGGAAGTCTGTTTGCAAATGAGGAGGAAGATAGTGCAGATACTACAAGGCCTGCCAATCTGGTTCTTACTTTTCAGAAAAACCAAGTAACTAGATTAAGAAGCTTACTGGTAATTAGTAGCTAATGTGTTTGTAACTATCATGTGCCTTAAAATTTTCATGGTAGGAGAATAAAAAACAAAAATAAATCAACGTGTTTTCTGTAATACTGCTCAACATTCTCTCTGTAGTTTAGACTGGTGGGGTTTTGCATTGTATTTACACTGTACTATAAACTGAAACACATAGAATGGTTTGATTTTACCAGTATGGAGAGGAAAAATGGTGGATTATGCTTTTCATGGAACAAATGTTACCGTGACAGAATGTATTATTATTATTATAGGATCTTTCCATCATGCAGACAAGTAGAATGCTTGTTAGAAACCAGGTATGTAGGATAACAATTTGGTGTGTTTTCAATAAACCATGCCTGGAAAGAATATACGTGCCAATGGTTATCTTTTTGTTATATCAGGTATCTCAAATATTCTTTTGGCTTTGCAACAGCAGTTTTCTGTGGCAGGGAATTATTCAACACTAGCTCAGGTCAGCACTCTGTGTTAGTAAAAGGTCAGTGGTAATGAGGGCAATTGGAATATCCTTTAAACTAGCGCACCTGGAAATGTTTGATTTATTGCCATATGCTGTAGTTGTAGCACAAAGTCCTGTAAGGGCCTTGGATTGTAGGTCATGGGTTTTTTTCCCCTTTTTAATGTACAAGCCTATTTCTTTGAGGAAGACATCTCAATCACTGCTCAGAGAACTGCGCATTTGGGACCACGAACCTAACTTGCTGATGTCTTTTCCATTTGAGAAGCTATTTAACCTTTCCCAATTTGGCTGTAAAATTTGTGTAATTTTACAGAGATTTCACATCTCTGAAATGTCTGCAAGTATTCTCAAAAATGTAAGTGCAAAAGAATAACAGAAAATCTTTAAGTTCATCACAGCTATGCATGAGATTTGGTTTCAATGAAAAATTGTTATTTTGGAGATGTCCCAAACGATTTACGTTTGTTACCATGTTGGGGGGAAAAAAGCCCTATATTGAAAAGTCAGTATTTCAAGTAACAGCCAGTTACTGACACATCTTTTCTGGGTAATTCTCCTGAGGACTGCCTCTCCCTGCCCCGTTCATCTGTGTTGAGAGGGTCGTAAGGCGACACCTAAACATACCATGCTTACTGACATTGATGAAATGTGACAAAACCCTGTAAATCTCAGCATGAGTGTTGTGCAGGGCCTTAAGAGTTCAGGTCAGATTTTCTGTGAGTTAAAGGTTGACGAACCATTGCTGACCACAAGAGTTTGCTGTATGTTAATGCCTGATTGTACCATTCACAGGTCTGTAAGGTTCCGTTTACTTGTGGATGCTTGCTGACAGCACTGGGAAGGTTGTCTTCAGCTCACCTTCCCTCCTTATTTCAGGTGTAATGTGTGCATCCCCAGGAATTTTGTCAAGTCGTCTCCAGATTCTGTTCTTGTGGCAGGAGGATCTATTTTCAAATGTGGTAAGATGTGAGCTCCTGAGCTGAGCATCTTGCTCCAAAGTATCATCAGTGTTGTGCTGAAATGAGGAATCTGATTTTTTTTTTTCCTCTGGATACACTGGTATGATAATGATAGCAGATGCAGTAGGTAAGATACTGAGCTAAAACAAATATGTTGTTTCTACAACTGACCTTTTATAGCTGTCAAAGTAATTTCATTTTCAGCTTATCACAGGTTGGGCAGATGGAAGCAGTGAGTCCTGCAGGTGAAAGGTTAACCTTGTAACAACGAGCAGGAAATATCACAGCCCTCATCTGTTTCAGGTTTTGACAGTGTCTTGGGGGAACATTCTGTCCTTACCGCTCTCTTCCTCAGTGTCTTACTGTGAAGATCTCTGTATAATTAAAGAGCAATGGCAGAATCCCATTGTGGTGCAGGCTGACAGTGGGTGATCTGTTTCAGTGGGAAGTTGTTGTCTTACAATGGGATCATCAACTGAGCTGCACAGGCAGACACAAATCATTTTACAATGCTTAGTGTGCTAACATAGCAAGCTGTTATTCATGCTATACTTAATGATTGATTCTTAATTGATTGACTGCTCAAATCAGTCAAACAAGCATACATTACATCCCTGGTGGTGTCATCTTTTTGGGGACAGTTAGGATCTCAGTGGTCTGTCGTGCTCTCATAGAGGTTTCTGTACATTCACTTCACTGCATCTGATGTTTTTGACCCACAGCTCAATATTTTTCATAGGGTGCTTTCACTTCCTTGTATCAGTAGGAGGAAGCAGAACTCCTGTACAAACATATGACTCCTGTTTGCTTTGGTGGGTAATTTCCTCTGTAAGGATTGCTACATGGGTGCTATTATGCTCAATTTGGTAATGAAGTAGAAACCAAAAGGAACTACAGCTGGGTTTGACTTCCTAATGAATCCTCCACTTCCCTTGTATACTGATTTAAAGAATCAGTTCAATATTTTGAAAGACGTCCTGTCCCTTTGAGGTAACAGAGAGGTTGCAGCAGAAACCAGGCCTCAATTTCACATCTTGCCTCAATCACTTTGACTACCTAGAGAGTAGCTGTCATTTGCAGAATAAATCTTAATTAACAGTATTTGGTGGGATCAGTCATTTGTGACACGAGTTGTGAGAATTGGCTGACGGTTGTGTGTTTTAGGAGAGTTCTTTCAGTTTGGAGCTTTCTATCATTGGTACACTCCCAGCAGTCTTTAAACACATTTCCAGGTGCCCCATTCCATACCTGGCTCGTGCAAGAATAGGTTGTGTCTTCCAATTACAATCGGTTGATACTACAGTAACACTTGTTAGGTTTTCAGAATATATTTGAAGATTCATTGTCTGCCTTTTGCTTCTTACAGAATTCAAAGCATGACTTTATTTTAAAAAGTAACCCTTCTCCCTGGGATAGCTCACATTTTTACACTAGTGGCTCAAGATCACAATTGTTTAACTGACCAAAAGTCTTTTTTCTAATTGCCAGTCATCTAATCAGGCATTTTCCTTTTCATCCTTTGTCACCAATAACTACAAGCATTTCAGAAGTGTTGTCAAACAAAAAAATGATCCTGCATGTAAAATTTTGTAAATAATCCGATGATACACTGTCTTTGTTTTGTTACAGCTTGTCATGTGGGTGGTATCTTCTTTATACTACAAGGTGGCTGTTATATTTGCACACATACTGCACATTCTTTACTAATGAATCTTTTGAAATATCCAAGCTAACTCTAGAAGTTCCATCCTCCCCTAATTTTCTTGATGGTCTCTTGGACAGTAATTAGGGCCTAACTAGCAGAAGGAATATATTTTTCTGATTCTCTGTTGTAAAAGTGCAGAAACAGTCTGTCCCTACCGAGGCACCCATAAGCATGCATCTGTGAGACTTTGGTTTGCTTACCAGTATGTGTTCAGTGCCCTGCTTTGGCAGGAGCGTCTGTTTAGGTGCAAAAGTGTTTAAAGCTAGAAATGAAAGAAGAATCTTTGAAGACATGGCCTTAGGTGCACAGAAAAAGAAATCTGGTCATCTGCAATTATGCAGGGTTTCCACTGTGCTCTAGAAAATTGTATATGCCAGTAAATGAGCTTGAAGATGATTTCCTTCTTTGCAACTTTTAGAAAAAATGCTTGGAATCACCTTAAAGACTTTGACCCGTTGATATTGAATTGACTGTCAGTAACAAGAGGACCTGCTGGTAAGCAAGTTTACAGAATAAATCATTGACTTGTTTCACAATGTGAAATACCATAGAGGTTTCAGAACTCGGGGACTGCTCCTTAGCAGCGTAACAAAGTCACGAGGGGCTGCTTCTGCATAACTCAGTAAATCTTGTATCTTTCCCAACTGTGACTGTGTAAATTGTTAAAGAAGTTCTGATTATGTTTTCTCTTAACCCTGTGAAATTTACACATTACATGCTGTCTGGGTCACTGTGGCTTTCTTGGTCCGCTTTTGAGCTGTGTCACCCTCGCCTGTTCTGTTTTTTCTTTTATACTGTGGAGTGCTTTTCTACAGTGTTCATTACTGGCGTCCTCAGGATGGATTTTCTGTAGCAACCAGGGCAGAAACCACTTTAGTTAGGTGAGCTGTAAAAGTAAGAAGCTGATAACAAGTCTGAAACAATCACTGATGAAATTGACAAGAAAGAGGTTACCCCCTGATTTTGAACTCTTGAGTGTTTCTGTGGTTGTTCCAAGGCTGGAAATTCCAAGCGCAGTGCAGAATCCATGGAAAACAGAGGAATTCACTTATCTTCCCTATTGTTTTTTAGTTTTTATTCATAAATGTAACCATTGGTTCATTATATAATCACAGCAGGACATAGAAAGAAATGACAGTGGGTTTTTGTATTGTTCAGGTGAGTTAAGAGATTTCAGATTTGGTTTTGTAAATCTTCTCAGTAATAAACCTTGCCATTCAGTGCTAACTACAGTGAACAGGTCAACCAAGGTGTGCAGGACCCACCTTGTAAAACCCATTCTCACTAAACATACGTAACACTTCAGAGTAAGCAACTTGCCCTGCCTCTCAGAAGCACCCACTATGTATATACAATATAATAAAGGAATGAGTAAGTATAATGAAGGGATGAGTAGTATTTTCTCAACATCTCAGTAATTTTGTCATTTTGGTATTCTGTTAGAACCTGTTTTTTGTTATCTGTCTGTTGTGTTTATTTTAATATGCTTGCTTCTTCAATTATCTCTGCATGTGCAGAGACAGTAATTTTTTTCTTTGTCTTATGCATAATTCTGTTAAATTTTCCCATCACTGTGTAGCTCTTTCTTCTTTCAGTATGTGCCCTTTTCTTCAGCATGGAGATAATTAACATTTGCAGCCATGCAAAAATGCATCTGACATTATTATAGGAACCTTCACTGCTTGAAGTGGCATGATAATAATTTAGCATAACCAGGGTTTCTGAAACATTCTTTTCTTGCAGCATGCATGCTTTTTTCACACTTGAGAATGATAAGACAGTTGAGCTTTAGAAAGTAAGTTTTTAGAAGTTGAGTGACTTCTTCCACATAACCCTAATCCTACCAACTGTGATTGTTTGAGCTCAAAATAACTACAACAAACAGGTTAACCAAGGTGTGCAGGACCCACCTTGTAAAACCTATTCTCACTAAACATACATAACACTTCAGAGTAAGCCATGTTGTTTGGCAGTATGTTGTTCATCTTGAGTTTGCCGAATAATGTGAAGCAGTGGAACAGGCCTTTGAGTGGATGCCCTACTTACTCCAAATCTTGTTTTCCACCTGTAAAAAATGATTCCCACTAATGATAGGCTCCAAAATACAAAAAGCAAAATATAAAGCACAGTCAAGATAACCTGTGTAGCTGCATTTATGTCATTAGGAACACATATTGAGCATTAATGGCTGTCTTTATCCCAAAAACACAGCCTTTTCCATAGCATCCTCCACTTTCATATATTCCAGATGAGATGGGTAGGTAGTGCATTGGAAACGGGGGTTGTTGCGGATATATTTAACAAATTCGGGAGCTCCAGGGAAGATGATATTGTCAGCCAGAAGAACTGAGCCCTTCCGCAGCAAGCTGCATTCCTAAAAAGAAGAGAAATTGCTTCATGGTGGCTGTTAAACTGATGCTGGTTTGAATGCAATTTGCTTTTGTATTAACCATGTCATGTTAAAGTGCATGCATCAAAAAATCCATTGATTTGGAAGGAAGAAAAGACATAAGAGAAGCTGAACAACTCTCTATCCAGTCCTTTGTTGTCATGTTTAACATTCTGATTTACTTCTGCTAACACAATTGGTGGGACATTAGAGATGCTGATAATGTTGGCTCATTTGGGTTCTGAGATAACAAATCAAGTGCAGTGGAGGAGTGCAGTTTGCTGCTTGTATGGTTTCCAACCACATCTGCATGATTAATAGGAGGGTTTTGTTTTGGCTTCCATGCCTAATGTTTGACACCTTTTTTTAATATCGCATTAAAATGTTGTAGTGGCTGTTAAGGTCATCTGAGAGATTGGCATGTACCAGTCTGCGCTGGCTTGTCCTAGTAAAACTCCAAATCCGCTAACAGAATAAAGGAGATGTTCTGAGCTTGGTTTCCTTTCATCCAGCTTTCTGCTGCTTTGTTCAGGAGCTGGGTGTGAAGCAGGATTTGTGCACAAGGAAAATCACTTCGACAAATTTCCACAAGACATAATTATCTTGCAATATTCACTTCAGGCAAACATCCTCTGGCCTGTTTCTGTTGTGCAACTGACAGAAGCCTGCAAGTGACAACATGTTGTATTTCCCACTGGTCACCAGGATTTCAGATTACGTTTATGTCAGGCTTTTCTAGATGTGCATGAAAAGGAATGCTGCCTGGGCCATTTGAAATAGATGCTAAAATTGAGAGAAAGTTTTTAAAATCTGGGAAAAAGTGAGCAATTTTTCTTCATCTTTCTCCTCTGAATTGTCTAAGTTTTTAAGCAAAGCAACTTTGTCTCACAGATGCACCACACAAATCACAAATTTGGAGGTGAACTACCTGCTTGTTTTGGTTGTGTTGTGGAGGTTAAGCCTTGATAAAGGTGCAGCTATCTCTTCCCAGAGGAAAGACCTCAGTTCTCCTTACACAGCCAGTTTAAAAGAAAACATTCTCTGGATACAAAATAACTGAAGAGAGGAACAATTTCTTCAGCTACTGGTAAATTCAGTACTGGCTGTTTGTAACACCAAATTTCCTTTTTGAACAGCTATCAGGAAAACAGGAATGAAATTTAAGAACAGGAGAGCCTGGATGAGAAAATACTTTTGTAAGCCTTAAGTGTGGATCAGAAAGGAGGATGGTGGGTTCTCAATGTAAGACGCAGCTTCAAAACAAAAAAAAAGTGAATTTATATGTGAAGAAAATAACTGAAAAATGGCACTCCCATCCAAATAAGCAGTTCTAGAAAGTTTTATCAGTCTGCAGTGCCAAAGCTAGGAGAGTCTGTGTATGCTGTGTTGATAAATACAAATGTGAATCTCATTTTAACACTTGAAAACATCTTTCCATCCATAAGTATGCTAGCATGTAGGTACCTCACTTCCAGTGTTACCTATCAATGGCTACTACTGTTAGAGCCAACTTGTTTTGTAACACTAATGACCATGGGGTGTTGGAAAGAAATGAACACAATTTTTCCACATTTAGGGCTGCAGATAAAGTTTGGCAGAACTTCCCTTGCAAGCACTTTTCTGGGGCAGTCTACATTCTTCTGAAGGTTGCTTTAAAATAAAATAATCAGGTTTTAAAAAAGGCTTCCAGAAAGATGATACCCAGCTGTGCTAACAAAATAGTATTTCGTCAGAAGGTCCTGCTGGCACCACAATCCCAAGCAGAAAAAGATGTACTGAGGAAATTAGAGAGGTAAAGGTAGAGCAGAAAAATATGCAGGTCCTGAGTCACCTGCTCCCGTGACTGGGATGGTTTTGGATCACGTGTTTCATTTAGTGACCATGCAGCTATTCCTTTTGGGGAGCATAGGATCCAGTCCCTGCACCCCTCCAGCTGGGATTTCTAACGCAGACCCATTTTTCATGAAATAAAATGATTCAACAGTATTTGGCAAGTTCTGAGCTGTGTTCTGTGAGATGTTGTCCCAGATAAAAGTTTAGGATCCTGTCCCCCAAATCGTCTTTTTTCATACAGTTGCTATTTTGGCTGCCATTCTTCATTTTACAGAGTGAGAAGGTACTTCAATTAGAATGTAGGCCTCACAGACATTTAGGCATTTGGTACTTTACTTTTAAGACTGGAATCGTGCAAACTGACCTGAAGCAGGATGGTGTCTGGTGCGTATCTGTCTTTCCAGTGGTCCAGGAAGACAAAATCCAGAGTATCCACTTCATATTTTTTCTTCAGCTGGGGGATGATTACCTCTGAAGGGCCTTCTAGGAGTTTTACCTGAAATGCAAATCTATCTGATGAATTGCAAACCATTAAGAACATGTCTCTAGCTTATTTTAAATTGTGGCTGGACATCAGTGATCTTGCTTATAGTTCAATATAGCCTCAGGTGCATTATTTGGTAGAGTTGGGTCATGGGGACTTTTTTTTTGACAATTCCATTCACTTATGTTCCAAAATATTTTTCTTCTCTATTACTAAAAAAAGGAGGGGGGGTTAAAAAAAAAAAAAAAAGTGACCTGTTGTTTTTGTTGGATAATGTGATTCTTTAGTGGAAACATGGGAATCTTCTGTTGAAAACAATACTTTTATTACTTTTTTTAGTTGCATCTCAGTCGAATTATATAGTTCAAAGTAAAACAGAAAATACAAGGAATAGGAATCTTCAGAATACATCTGGAAGCTACTGTATATAAAATTGATATGACCAGGAAAGCAGGAAAGACAGAGCCTACTGTACCTCCCTTACAGGTTTATTGGTGTAAGTACTGTTAAGCTGAAAGAAGTTGCTGCACACTGATCTGTTAAGCAAGTGCCATGTTCTGTAAGTGGGAGAAAAAAGTACTAAGGAAATCTGTCTGGTTTATGACTCATAGTTCATCAGGAGATTAAATCAGATAGGGAAAATGCAATTTTAGATGTCACTATTACTTCAGGTTCTCATAAAGAACTTAAGAAACACCTTTGAAGATCTCATCTTCAGGGTGGGATTTATTTCCAGTAGTTTTATCATCTCTGGTGAAGTTGGTTGGCTAGTTGATAGAGTGACACTTCCTAGGTGTGAATCCTGTGATCTGCTATAGATGTCTGCCTGGGGCTGAGGTGGATTATAGACTGGAAATTCCTGCATCTCAGCCAACTGTATAAGGAGTTGAGACATCTCACACTGTGCAAACTTCAGGTATATATATATATATGAACTGTGACCAACTAGATTTGGGAAAATGTGTCTTATCTGAAGTATATTCACATAAGGAAGTTATTTTCTATGAACTTTTGTAAAAGAATAGGCTATGGTTTAGTTCTCTTGATACTGTTCTGAACCTTGTATTTATATACAGAAAACAGATAGTCTAGCTTTTGGGAGGTAATATTCTGAAGTCCTCAGCTGTATTTCTGTGAGAGATCAGGGATTAGTCAGTGACAGAACTAGCTGAATTTAGGAGCTGTTGCTATAACAGTAAAGGAAAATAAAACATCTGTGAATAAATGTGGGATAGAAATTGTAGAAAGGTTTCTGATTATCAAGACGAGTCTGTGGGCAGTCTCACATTTCAGTAATGGCAGTAAATCTTGCCAGTTTTGCAACAGTGTTTGATCATTTTATGAAAAGGACTGTGTGTGGTGCTGATGCCTTGTGACTATAATAAACAAAATAACTGACTCAGGAGCTTCTTTCCAGGCACATGTTCTTATAATCACCATGAGCTTTGCTTATGGAGTTGTACTTCCTTCTCAAGTAGTGTAAGAAATGTAAACACATTATTGCCATTTCTGTGGATAAAGTCCCACTCTCTATGTATTGCTTCCTATAGACAAATGGTATTTACCTTATCTTGTACTCCAGCAAACTCGATCATCTGTTTAGCTATAGCAGCAAATTCTGGGTTGAACTCCACAGTGAGAAGACGAGCGCCTGCCTTCAGCAGCCGAGCAATCCTAACTGCTGAGTAGCCACAGTATGTTCCCAGCTCCAGGGCAACTGAAGGATTGATCTCTTCCACTGTCTTGTCTAGAATTACACCTGAATAAAATGGAAGCAGGTTAACTTTTGACAAAATGGACACTGGAAGATTCAAAATGCAAACTTTCAACTAAAAAAATCTTAGTTTCACAATGTGTTTTTGAGTGAGGAACTAAAGTATTTTTAGTGTTACAAGGGAAAAACGCAGTGTGTTTTTCCAGAACTTGTTGCAGAAATTGGAGATATTTAAAAAATATATAAATCCCGACTTGTGAGTGTTTGCATTTGTTGCGAATGTTACATGCAATAGCCTGATACAAAACATCTCAGTCTAAATAGTTGTTTTTAAATGGAAAAAGTCTAGTCATAAGTTGCAAAATATTTGAATTCACTAAATGAATTTGTGGGATGGAAAATGGTCAAGTGCTAGTTAAAAAAAGAAGTTCTCAAAAGGAAGTGACAGTGTGCTGTCACTATACATTCAGTCCTTCTGAAAAACTGAATTTATTTTTATAAAACTGTCTTCTCTTAGTTAGATGGCTAGAAACCAGATAGCTAATCCTAAAAAGTATCTGAAGGGATTTTACTCTGAGCCATGGACTGCCTAAATGGGTGTACACATTTTGTTATCTGACTTTTTCCTAGGTGTAATCTGTTTATGAATAGTGTGGTGATAATACTTGCATCTTGAAATCACGTGGTCGTTCTGAAAATCTTCAGAACTGAAGATGTAGTAACTTTGATGGCTCTGATGGAGAAGCCATTTTTCAGAGCAAAACTAGAGTGAAATGTTTAAGAATATAATCCCAAAATTCATAGTTCTGAGAATTCCTACCCAGCCACTGCCTACTGTTCTGTTGCCATAACCACCCCGCCTGGTATGCAGAGGAGCTAGTTTCACAAAATGTACCCCTTACAGAGAAGCATTTTTATTACACTGCTTACAGTTGTACTCTGTTAGTTATGTTAATCCCAGACTGAGCAAATTTTCACTGCAATTTCCCAGTAGGAGCTATGTTTGTGTATTACTCACAAGTGATCATGTTAACATTTTTCCATCACAGTTTTTGGAATAGACTGTTATTTTCCTGCAGCTAAGAAATCTTTTGTCCACTTAGCTTCCCTCGGGAGACAAGAACGGGATGATTTACTTACTCAGTAGCAACAACGTCTGATAGCTGCTTTTGTGTATTGCATGACTAGGACCTCTCCCTTCAACATTAACTTATGCTTGCAGATACAAAACTCTTAGTTTAAAATACTTCCCACTTTTTTTTTTTCCAGATTCAGTATCTCTCAGTTAAAGATCTGAAAGTGTTCAATGTAATTATGCCTCAGGGCCACACTTCATCATACCTAAGACACAGAACCCTACAGAACCCTAGACTTCTCCCATCTCTTGTCACCCTCTTCTTACACACAACGCACAAAACCACATTTGATTCTGTGACTCCCTGGATTACTCACTAGATGTTCCTCCTCTAAGATGTTTGCACAAGCATGCATTAATGTTTACAGAACTACTCTGCTGACCACGAGGCTGTGGTGGGACTTTTTTGCAGCAGGGGAGTGACAATGTGAACACAGTAAGACGTCCTGTGTTCTGTTAGTCTTGAAGGATCTTTCAAGTTCCGATCCCTGCTTCAATTACCTTTTACATCACCCACATTCATGGCCCACTCTTTCTCGGAGCAGTATTTATCTATAGTTTCCATCACACTACAGGGGTCCCCTCGGACTGCATTCTGCAACACAAAATTTAAAATCCTCTGCTCTTTCCTCTGATTCATGATGAAATTGGTTATTTTCTCCTTGATTATTTCATGCCAGATCAGTGCAGCAGTGCCATTTTTCCTGACGAGTACCACAAAGAGCAACAAAATGAAAAGCAGAACGAAGACAATGAACAAAAGGACTGAAGAGCTCTCCAGCATCTGGAAAGAAAGAGGAAAAAAAAAAAAAAAGCCCAGAGTTAAGGTGGTCCGTGAGAGAACTATAATTTCTTGTAAGTATTAACCCGAATCACGCACAACCAACCATGTTACACAGCAGCACACACAGTTTAATTATGATATTGTACTGAGTTGCTGGAGATCACTCTCCGTCACTTGGTAATGGATGGTGCTCTGTGGCACTCCCTTTAGAAGCCAATTTTACATGCAGTCAACAAGTAGCTTTATTTAATGCTCTGGTCCCTTCCCCCACACAGCTGCTCAGCCCTGGCTCCAAGCATGCCACTGCATGAGAAGCCTCTCCGCGTTGAATCTGTTCTAACTGGTTTTTAAAGGATTTAAAATCTTAATTAGATTCTGCATGTGATCCCACTTTACTGATTTCTGAACACTGAGAAACTTCTAAGCCTTAGTAAGAAAATATGAAACTTTTCAATCTCTAAGTTTGAGCCAAGTGTCAGCAGACACTGGACACAGGTAATATTCTGTTTGAAATCAGTCCCCAGGTCAAGTAATTAATTGGCATGCAGACCTCCTTGCTAGCACCTGCCCTTCTGGGACGCTCTGCACAGAAGCTGAGCTGCACATTTCAGGACTGATCTGCCTCCCTCCTTTCAGAGTCTGCAGCAGAGGGAGCCAGGAGGGGTGGTTCACAGAAGATGGCAGCCTTTTTCTTACTCAGGAAACTTGACATTAACTATCAATCTGACACTTTTGAGAACAAAAGATACTTTTTTTTTTTTTTTCAAATAGCAGAGATGCTTTCTTGCTGGTTATAAAAATGAAAAGCTAATTCCCTGAATCAGAGAAGAGTCTAGCTTAATGAAATGCAAGACATTAACAAAAGGGCACATCCTATTACTCTGATGGGCCAGCTGAAATTACCTGATGGGACTGTGCCTGTTCTTCCCCTGAAATTCAGTGTCAGCTGCAAGTGCCTGTGTGAGCACAGCATGGGTGGTATGTGCCAGTTTCTGCTTGTGAGTTCAGAACATCTGAGCATAAAACTCAGCAGATGAGACCCATGTCACCCTGTACAGCTCAAACAACAATCCCATTGAAGCTGTTTATTGATGGATTTCAGACAGGCCAGTATAAAGGAAGTTACATTTATTTCCATGCTGGAGCCACAGAACAAAGGATCTGGTAAGTAAGTGTTCTTAAAGTATAGATTTAGCCTTTCAAAGTGTGCCAAACTAAGGACTGTTATTTGCTTGAGGCTTCTCTGCATGAGAAACTCCTCTCATACACCCCAAAGCACACCTCACCTCTCATGACATAGCTTAGAACACCTCTGCTTTTCCACCACTGCTGCCCACAAGCAGAGGCTAACAGCTTTTTAACCAGGAGGGAGCACGGGTCAGCAGCTGCTGCAGTGAGCATTAGGATGAATGAATGCCAAGCTCCTTTGTTCTTGAAGTCTAATTTTGCACTCAAGCATGGGTCTAAAGGATTTAGAAACTTTCATAACCATGGCATGGTCGCTTAAGTTGCAATTTTTTTTAGCTGTTATTTTTAAAGAATGTAACACTCAACTGTTGGTAGTCTGTGCTTCCATTACATCCTTTTCTCTTCCACCTTTCTAAAAGTGGTTAACAGCTTCTACCTGCAATTGTATTAAGATTCCACCTACCTGGTGGAATATTCAGCAGAACTACTGCTGCAACGGGAACTACGACATCCTCAAAAATTTTGCCTAGATTGTCCAAGACCAGAAGTAAAGGAGTTACAAGACTAGCCAAATATTCCCCTAGATACACTTGTTCTCGCTTCCCCTAGAGTTGTCTACCAGAAGTCCTAAATGTTACAGGTGGTCAGACCTCTATTCTGTAGTGGGATCCAGCACACACACATTACACGTGGGGAAAATCCACACCACTGCATTAAATTTTGAGTCACCATGCAGAACACATTTTGAGTTCAGAAGCCGACTGAGTTGTTATGGAGACATGCTCAACATACAGCACAGCTGATGTTTGTTCACCCATTTACTTATCTTAGTTGCACTGTGAGTGTAATTTGTTTGGAGCAGCTGAAAGTATTTCGAATAGTCACCAATACTAACGCTTTCCTTTACAATGCTTTCCCTGCAAAGACTGACTTGAGATGCTTCCTTTCAGGGCTCACCAGCACCACTAGCACAAGAACATCTTCCTTCTCGGGCTCTGAGTTTTGCTTCCTAGCTAACACAAACCTGGTTCTTTGTCTTAACAGGATCACAGAGGTCTAGATGGCAAATTTTCTTTTTCTCTCCTATGCACTAGCAGATCTGCTGACCAGTCCTAGCTGTCCTGTGCCTTCCAGATAGAACCGCTGCTCAGGAAGGTAGGGCTACAAAGATAGGAAAGGGTCTAGAGGGCAATATGTATTAGGAGCAATTGAGGTCACTTGGTTTAATACCTTCACTAAAAGGACATGCTTGAAGGCAAAAACCTGTCCCTTCATTTCCATGTTATGATTTAATGAGGTACCAAATACACAAATTAGCACTGCAATCTCTTCTGCGCATTAGAAACAGCCTGATAATGTGATCATCTCTTTGAAAACTATAATCTGAAGTGGAAAATAGTAGACAACATGTAAAATGGTGGAAGGAAATAAACAGAAAACTGGATGGATAACATCATAGAGAGGGATGAATAACACTTATAACTAAATCTATTTTCACAAATACTGAGTATACAGGAAAGAATATCAAAATTTCATACCCAAACCTGTCAAACTACTGGCAAGCCTTTCTAAGGCAGTGGATTATTTTCTTATGCATCTAATCTTACTCATTTTGTTGGCTTCATGAAACCAAATCACAACTCAATCAAGTGATTGTGTAGTTTTCCTTGCCATCTGTAATCAAACTATTAGCATTTAAATGGGAGTACCTCTATTTCACATGACAGAGATTTAAAAATACTTTCAAATAAAGAAGCATACAGAAAATGCAAGAATTTGCTATTCCAGCTTAGGTGCCTATAATAATATATCAAAGTCATTCCAATGGCTACAAAACAATCTTCAAGAAGCTGGTTCACACTTAGGGATCTATTACTATGGCAGTGGTTGTTAAGTTTGAGGATTCCTACCCCTGTTACTTTTATAGGATCTCCAATTTCTCTAAAAATATAAAAGTGTCATGCAATGGAGCACAAAGCAATACATCCAGCTCTGTACCTGAACATTCTTGTACAGGTGACTCCAGACATTTCACCACAGATTACAGTAAAGGCCTTTCAGTAATGACAAAAATCTCTCGTACAAAGACATTAGACTACCATTCTCCATCACTGTAATGAGGGTAAACATCGTGACCCTGAGTCAGGGGATTTAGGTTTGAGTCTATTTTTAGCAATAGCTATCTATCTGACCTTGTGTGAGTTGTCTTACCTACATCTTTGCTGCCATAAGAAAGCTAGCGTTACCGG
This sequence comes from Numida meleagris, assembly GCF_002078875.1. Taxonomy (NCBI): domain Eukaryota; kingdom Metazoa; phylum Chordata; class Aves; order Galliformes; family Numididae; genus Numida; species Numida meleagris. The sequence goes on along the minus strand of NC_034422.1, from coordinate 1,115,467 downwards.
AAGTATTGTGGAGCTGAATTAATTTTTATCAGAAAAGTCCTTGCTATGGAAGAACAAAGTGATTTTACCTGTGTTAGCCGGACGGATCCATTCTGGGATACTGAGATAGCAAAAACCTGTATGAAATTACTAGTCTTGAGTTTATGAAAAACAAGAAAAACGTAGAAACAAAGACTGCTTCAAATACTTTGCATAACTGGTTTCAGCCTGCTTACTCATTAGGCCTCTGAGGAAAGATGATGTTACATTCAACATTGCCTTAATTTTTCATGCATTTGATCTAATTGCCAAGTTCTAGTTGGTTGTTCAAGAGTTTATTATGAGTCTCCAAGAACCCAGACAGTACTTCAACATTCTGATGCTAAAGGGTTTGGAATCTAATTTAGACTTGATTAGCTCACACAAACTGGTGAACAGGGAGTGCTTGATGAATTTATACCCTTTCACTTTTTTTCCCACGGAAGAATCTCTCCATCAGTCTCATCACCTTGATGGTAATGGAAATGGATTACAATAGTGGAGTGCCTGGGGACAGTGGGGCCTGAACTCCTTGCAGAGATGCTGCTGCTAAATCTATAATAACAAACAATTTTCTAGAGGTTTTCTATAAAGGCCATACAAATTAAGATTAAACCCTCCTACACACATCTGTGTGAGGGAGGTATTGTACCCCCTACCTTTAGAAAAAGGTTGAAAACATTTTTCAGGATGTTTAAATTCAAACCTTTCAAAAGCTTGTGCTGAAATTATGCCTTTAAGTATCTCGTGCATTAAAGTACGTGGAGGATTTGCCTATTAGTAAGGCTGTATTAGCTGTTTAAGAAGCACTAAGAAAAAGTGCAGAAGAGCTGGCACATTTCTGTGCACATTTGGAAAAGTGTCTGCTTCCCTGCAGCAGGCCAGAGGAGATCTGTGCTGTGCCACCACTGGGACAGAATTCCTGACGCTTTGTCCTAAGCTCTCTTGACTGAGGCAATCTCCATTTTGTGACATTTTGCTTTTCTTGATCTTCTTCCAGAGCAATAAAGGCAGAGTATTTTGATCAGAAAGTTTAAACTAACATCTGCCAAACATACTGTGTTCTGTTGCCGTAGGGAAAACAATTGAACAGCTTCATATTTTGGAACTTCTAAAAGTAAAAAGATAATAATCTTTTTACCTCTTATTCTTTCATTATTGTTTACTTGTTTCCAATTGAGTGCAACACTGTGAAGAATAACCATAATATTGCCAAAATAGCTTGTCCCTCAATGGAAACTCAGTCTGGGCATTAGACATTCAGATTTTCCACTGACATCACAAAAGCAAGCTGAACAGATTTTATATAATTTTCACTAAATTTCTTGCACGGAATCCAAACTTCCTCTCTTCTTAGGCTTTTTCAAACCACTACATATTAGCTACTGCAACTACAAAAAATTCAGACTTCTATGCAAAGTTCTCACTTTTTTTTCCCCTACTCCTTTCATCTTCATTTTCCTCCTTGTTAGATTGAAAGGAAACAAATACAAGTTTCTTTTTACTGAGCAAAAGGAAAAGAACAAAAAAGTACTTACTGCCTACCAAGGAGCCCCAACAACTAAGCCTCATAAGGGTATTTAACTCCATTCTCCCTGCATAGATTTCAGTTAGGATAATTGCTATGCACTTAAAACTTTCTTTGCAGTAACTATGGTCTGAATGGTAATCAGTACTGTCACCCAAAGGGAAAGGTTTATCTAATGGTTATGTGCCCCCATAGGGTTTAGAATAAGCTGGCCTCACAGACAGACATCTCCGTCCAGCAGACAGGTCCATGTGGATCTGTAGAACTGCGACTCAAACTGGCCTAATAAACACTGTGCCTGATTAAAACCAAAGCTTGGGGAAAGAGAATTTTTTAAGGATAAGAAAAGCACTTCACTCTTCAGGACTGAGACCCTTTCAGGTACCCCTAGAACTCGCTCTTTTTCTGCCAGTCCTCGCTCCCACTCTAGAACTCTAGATGTGTTTGTACTACTTGCACTAGTGCTTGAAGGCAGCTGATTAGTACAGCTCAGCTGAGCTGCACAAATCCCACCTGGGAGCAGTGAACTCCTGGAAAGTTCAGAGCGCTCTGCCCTGTCAGCACACTAAGACCTGGCCTGGAAAAAGTTCTCCAGCTGAGGTTTTCATGTTCCCCAGGGGATGAAACAAGCTCATTTTGAATGATTCTACCCCCAGAATGGCACTAGAGAGAAAAGGCTGAAAGAGAAAAGACAGAACTTTTGCCCTCAGATTAATTACCTGTGACAGACCAATAACATGCTCTCTCTTTGTTTCACAAGACCACAGGCTGAACCCCTAGTATCCCAAATCCCTGCTGTATGGTCCTGACCTGCTTCCAAGGCTACAAGCTAATCTACTGCAAATCTCTCTCTCCCAGCACAGCTCTCTGCTCTGCACAAGCTGCTTTGTGAAGAGTGAATGATGGAAACTGAAGACGTTCACTGAGGGCTCCAAAAGAATATGAAGGAAATTGTTGCTGAATTGAAGGTTTATCTCTACGAACATAAACTCCTCTAACAGGCCAGGCAAGGTGGGATCTGCCACAGCACAGCAGGTAACCAAAGCTCTGTGTGGAAAAAGCAGCCTGTTTCAAATCCTGGGGGAATGCCCTCCCCAGAGAAATAGCTGGAGTGGGTGTAGAGTTTCTCACGTTTGAGCTAAAAATTGCTTTTTGAGAAATTCCTCCTGAAGGTTTTAGTAAAATTGGCATGGATGGCCTCACACAATAAGTTTTGGGTTCAATGACCCCTGCCAAAATTATGTTTTTTCAGAAAATTCCTCGTCAGTTCTAATTCCAGTGATCCTGAAGGAATGCTGAAAGTGTGGGACTGGCAGAGATAAACACGATACCAGCTCCAGGCTGCTAAGGTATTGTTCAACTTGAGTGACAAGAAAATTGTTTGCAGTGTTAATGTGGTTAAGCTCTTTAGCAAACTAAAGCTGTACATCAGGTAATTTTTCCTCTGTACTTAAATACTGCAATGCTGTGCAAATGCAGGAGATTTTGAACCTGAGCTGAGGGCTTTGTTAGAGCAGTCCATGGCTGAGTAAGCAGTGAGCTTACATGCAGAAATTGTTACAGCTGTTTATAAAGATCACCGGTCTGACATGCAGCTAACAGTGTAGGTAAACACGAGTTTGTCTTTTAAAGAACAGAAGGTAAGGGGTGCCCATAAAGGGCATCAGAGAGAGACTCTATAAGCAGCAACAGGGCTAGCAAGCAAAAGTACTAGCTTTTGTTGTTATGCTTCTTCGTACATGTTTTTTCTGGAACAGAATTCCTGATTGAAAATGAAAACTCCATAAAATACAGCTGCAGCACCACATTTATAAAAGCAGCCATTCATAGTCAATTATGAACAAACTGAAGCTTGACTTGCATTCAGCTTTTTCTCGAGTACAAACAAGTAGCAAATTCTAGCAAACTTACAGCCATAAATTACTTTTCCAATTTAGCTGGGGTTATCTCATTTCCTTGCTTTCAACTATCAAGGTTTGCAATGCAGCAGAAATGCTCTACACAAATATGTCTTACTCTTTCTCTGTGAAAGCTAGCTGCCTGACAATGAACACCAGTCAAAACGTGGAAAACGCTGCTTCTTTCATCTTCAGCACAGTTTAAAACAGTGGCATTGTGTAACATAACAAATCGTGTCAAGTATGAGAAATAGAAAAATATAAATATGTACCTTTCTCAGCACAGCAGAAGCTGTTCCCTCCAACCTTTTCCTGTGCTGTTCTGATGTGTGCTTTACAGAATAAGAGTCCACGAGCCCGCAGTATTCAGTCACATTCAATCACATCAGAGGAACAGCTTATCAGTTCTGTTACACGGGCTCTAAAAGGAGCGGTGTCCTTTTTCCCCAACTCCTCCTTTCCCAGATTTCTGCACTCCTTAAGGTGCTCGGTGCTCTAATAATCTTAGAGAAAGCTATTCGTCTGTTCTCGATGACAGTGTTCTTGTTACTTAGTTACAGCACAGCCAATGCTGACAGAGTCAGGTAGGAGCCAAATCTGCGCTCAGCGTAAATGCGCTGTGTTCAATCAAGCAACTCCAGGAATGAATTTGGCCCAAGGGATTTAATTCTTTTTTCAGCTGGGACGTGGCATGTACGGCCAGTGCAGAAGTTGTAGAAACAAGACCCAAGCACATGGGTTAAATATAGAGTGCTGCTGAAGGGGAGGGGAGATACACAAAGCAAATTGCTTAACAGCTGTTACACAAGGAAGGGTAGTCAATACATTACAGTTAGTACATTTGAATTTCTATGGTTTCTAGTTGAAAAAATATTCCGCAGGAAATAGCTCTACCATAAGAGACCTGTCCAAAAAAACCTCTGCTCTTGGCTTGACTGTCTATTTTGTTACCTTTAAGGTGGAAACAATATAATCAAGCTGGAAATAAATTACACCATAAAGCAAATAAATAAATGACGCATAACTAAACACTACACGATCATAGTTCTCTGCTGTACTCTCACTACAATTTAGACCTAGTCAGCAAGTGTTAGTAGTCTAGAAAGTTTGTAAAGAACTCAAATAAAGGGTTTGTATAAAACATTGCAGAAGCTGCAGCTAAGAATTAAAAACAGGTTTTGTCATATGAGGACAGAGGTCCTTGAAAGAACTAGGGGCTACTCCAGAGCATGACAACAGAAGAATAATAGGATGTGGATGAAGTGAATAAAGATCTATACAGCTAAGATATAAGTGAGGATCAAGGTGTTTTTAGTAACCCTAAACAAAACATAATGAAGACCCTGCAAAATAGCACAGCACCTGGTGTCAATACAGAATAACTCTGAAGCATCCCTTCCACGTATAACGGAGCTTTAGCTCAACAAATATTTTCTTATAATCCAGACAACGAGCAGAACAAAGAATGAAAAAAGCAACAGTGCTCTGCAGCTCCACCAACTGCAGCTTCCTGTCTGGCCAAAGCTAGCTTGAAAAACATGACAGGTTGTTCCTGCAAAATCCCTGATGCCACCCACAGCTCATTTGCACTGAGAATTTCTTTCACTAATGGGCTGTGGTGAAAAGAGCTTAAAACAGTAACATTTAGTCTGTGTACAGATCTGGCCCAGTAATCATACAGCTTTTTTTAGAGATGTCTTTAAAATAACTTCAGCTAGTTGTGAACTGGTGAGTGGCACCAGCCCATACTCTGCTTCACAGCATAAATTAGTGCCAAAACTTACCAGATTGAGTAGTGTCCCATGGCAACACTTCTAAAGAACTTTTAGCTTTGAGCTGAATAATATTCTTCAGGCTAGGAGTGTGGGTGGAGCAAACTTGCTTCTGCCTGCCCACAACTGTTTACTTGCATGATAAAGGCTATGCCTGCAAAGTAACCCTTTCTGTTGTAGATATTCCATTACATAAGTAAAAATTGTGAATGGCTATAACTGCAAAACTAGATAAAGCTATAAATTCAGTTAGCTATGCCACACAAACTGTGATAATGTCCATAATTTGCTTCCAAGCAGCAGTTATCAGAGAGTAGAAATCTTGTCACAGGTTAGTACAGGATAATGTTTTCCCTAAAAGAACTTTCTTTGATATGCTGTTTGGGCATTGGCTTATGCCTTCAGTTTACCTTTTTGCCCTAGACATGGCCTGTACAGATACCAGGGTTTTTTGGTAACTTACTACTAACAGAGTAACAATGCTACAAACCCTATAGTGCGTAGTCATACACTATATGATAACCTTCTATAGACTGTAAAAAATTTACCCTGGTATAAATACACTGAAATTAGAGAACTGTGGAGAACTACAATTTTATCAGAACAATACAATTCTTGTGCAGGGGCAAGATTTTAAAAGACAGATTTGTTACTGTAGAACATTAGGATTCTAGACTGACAGGAGGTATCTATGTGGAGATGGAGACCCACACGCAGCAACACATGAACACAACAGGTCAGAGTACCTGACTAGCTCAGACAGACTTGCTCAGAGGGTTGACAGAGATGAGCTCAGACCTGTCTGCACAAACTTGACTGGACTTGCTCTTGAACACACCTCTCAGCCTCTAAGGGAGCCTACATGGTTGCAATCACATGATGCCTTGTGGCAGCCTTATCCCCACTGTGCAAAGCGTGGAGCTAAAGCTTTCCCAGTAAATCCATTTCTGGCGTAGCAACAAATGGCATTCCCCTCTTCTAATAACCCTGGCCAAAGATTTTTTTTTGAAAGCTGAGACAAAAGAAGACAGGAGAGTTAGCACATCACAAGCCCCAGAGATCATGTGAAACACTGAGCGGAAGAAAATTCTTTTGAGCTTGCATTTTCAGAATAGCAGGAGGGATTTGCTTTTCTGTGCATTTGCTGTTTTCCACAGTCAAATTAGTTTCTCTTGCTGAGAAACATGCAAAAGAAGAATTTTGAGAAAGGAAGCACTGTTCATGTACGAATCAGGAAACTGCCTGGAGATATCTAAAACAAGAAACAACTAACAGAGAAGAGAAAGGGCCAGAAAAGTTATAGTCTAGAATTTACCAGATGGTACAAGCAGTTAGACTATTCTGTATCTGAAGGAGTTAGCACAGACTGAAAAAGCTTCTTGCTTTCACCAGCTTTGCAACTCCTCATGAAAACTTCAGAGCTCCTTTAAGTCTACCATAATTCTGTATTTTCTCCCTATACTTTTTTTTGTAATACACATTGAAGTATTTGAATGAAATCAAGAACTTAAAACTATATCTCATCCTGCTTTTTTTTGTCACTTGCAATGAATTAGGACAAACCATGGATGTAAGATTCTATGAGGTGAAGGAAGGAAGAAAATGGCATAGCTGAACCTCTGAACAACGAGTCCTACTCTAAACTAATTTCTGAAAATAAAAGAAAAAGAAAACAAAAAGGTAAAAGAGCAACAAAGCTGAAATGTTAAACCAAATTTGTTGGTTTATGCACAAATGTTTCCACCAGAGGAAACATTGTAAACTGAAGGATGTATTATTTTTGACAAGATGCCTTTTGGGGGTACTTCGTGTATATCAAAGTGCTTAGTTTTCTTTTAGAACATCATTTTAAAGTGCAGTTTACATTATGACCTTATTTAGAGTAATTTTGTGGGTACTTTTCTTGGCTTTCTTCTTAATGTATTTGTTTATATATATATAGTCAGATCTTACATAAAAGAGAAAAAGTTTAGCTAATGAGACATGATAGTTGTCACAGCTTAACAAAATGTTGGAACCTTCACATGGTCAGCTGCTCATCACCTTTCTCACCAGTTTAAATTCCCTACAGATTGATTTGTCCAAACTCTTAAAAGCAGAATCTCAATGAAAGATATCCTGGCTTTTCTATTTTCTTCAAGTACAGTGGAGCTTAATTTTAAGGAAACGCCACAGATTCCTCATGGCAGGAACTATACAAACTAAAATCCAACTAAAAGTAATATTGGGAAATTCTTGCTACACAAGTCAAGTAAGAAGCATCATAAATGTGGTAAATGTACTTCTCTTGTCTACCCAGGATCTGTGCCTTCAAACACGCGTTCTCACTTGTCAGCACAAACCCCACAGTAGTATATTTTCCATTTACTTAGCAATCTGATTTGTGAAAGGGTTCTACCTTGCTTTGGACAAAGTCTAGGGACAGCAAACCACCCTTCCCCTGCTCCCATGTGTTGTGCCTTTTTTGTAGCTCTGTCATGTGGTTCTCTCAATTGCCAGGGACTATGCCACCATTTCTACTTGTCTTTAACCACAAGCCATCCCTTTCTTCCGCTGTGCTCTCCTTTCCCCCCCTGCTTCCTCATTAACGATAAGGACACCATGTCACAAACCAGCAGAGGATAACCAGAAAAAAAAAAATAGGGGAAAGGCAATCACAAGAGATGGAAAGAAACCAGAAAGTCCTACCTCACCTCTTCGTTCCAACAGTGATCCAGTACAGTTCACTGACACTACCATAAACGATTAATTAGTTCATGCCACAAAATGCAGCCTCAGATATAAATCGTTTTCTAATTCAGCCACTAAAAATGAAACGATGTGGTGACTTTCTAAGATGGTATCTGCAACCTTTCACCTTCTTTCCCCACCCGTAGTGTGGGAACATTGAGCATATAGGAAACCATTCCAGAGAAATATGAAAGACAAAACGATGCGTTGGAGAAGTCCACATTTCTATTGTGTTTGTTATGTGTTTTGTCCTGGTTGTCTTCATGTCATGACTTCCTCTTCATGAGGAAGATTTTAAATATACCATGGGCAAATGTAACAAAAATTACTTCTTATGAAGAAAAACAGAGAGGTAGAGAAGTTCGAGCTTTCCTTACAATAAATTCAAAAGCTGGAAGTCTGCCCATTAACAGAATCAATTCATGCATAACAAAACTCGTATTATTTTTGAATGGACATTCATACATTTATGACACACATCACAGTGTTGTTTCTTTTGACCTTTTTATAGTACACTGAACAAACATCCCACTGGAAACCTCATCCAACTCAGGATATTCCATGACTGGATGATTCTAATGTATGAAATTAATTTATGACATTAAATATCACTAGCTGCAGTGATACAATTCAGGAGAACAACAACAGCAATCTTTTAAGAAGGCTTTTTAAAAAACCTTTTAAACCCTACAGCTATCAAACTTGTGAGAATTTGCAAGAGCAGAGCAACAATATGCAAACTTTGTACTGTCGTGATGGGGAAATGTTTGCCTGTGGAAATCCAAAATGCTTTATCATATCTGTGAGATACAGCCAGAGGGCTGGTGATACATCCTGTCAGCAGTAAGCAGTGGCTGTGGATACTTCTGTTTCCTAGGTGACTTATGGATGCCAAGTGGCAGCAGTTGACTCACATTCAAGCTAGAAATGAGACGATGTACTTGGGAAGAGATAAACATGTAAAAGAAGCTAGAATCTCACCATTGCTGTGTAGGCTGTGTTTCATGGAGATTCTGAGCTCTAAAACAATGAAAGCAACCAGGAATGCTAGTATTTGATGTGGCTGTTATACACGGCATTTGGCCAAGATCCTTTCCTTCAACAGTTTAGAAGCAGTACTCAACATTTATTTCCTAAATTTCCTCTGACATGGCTGTTTAAAGGTAGCATTTTTTATCATCAGCTCTGCTACATCTAAGGCCTTCTCTTATTATCAACATTAGATAAAGGTGCAGGAACATTTCTTTGTAAAAACTTGTTTTGTGTTTGGGGTGATGTAATTCTACCCATCTGAACCAAATGCTGTGTAATGAGCATGCGCTCAAATGGCTAAACTGAACAGCAAAAACAACTTTACATGCACGTACCTGAAGAGCATAAACGATCACTATCTGAACACGCCTGAGCTTGCTTTCACTTCCAGGTGTCGCAGCATACACTAGTTAGGTCTTTCTACTGCTGTTGTACTGGGCAAGAGTATCTCTAGTGCAACTAGAAGCTGCTGTAGGAGCCTGCTTCAGCAGGGGGTTGGACTCTATCATCTTGAGTTCCCTCCCAGCCCCTAAAGTTCTGTGATTCTGTATTATTGGTTATTGCTGCAAAAGGCAACAGAGAAGGTTTTCTGCTCATTTTTTCCCAGTAGCGATACCAGACAACTCATCAATGCACTCGCCAAGTGTTAGCAATTCCTGTTTCGTGCATTTTCAAACACAAATTGGAGAAAAAAAAAAACAACAACAAAAAGCTGTCACTGACCTACACTAGGAGCCTCGTGCTATTTCCACCAAGCTTCATCTGGAGCACTGTAGCTCACGGCCACTCTCCCTCGGCCCTGGCCCGGCGCTGCCCCCTGGCTGCCTCCCCCCGAGAAGACGGGAACGCTCCTTTCTCCCACGCTGATACGGCTGCGGTGACATTTACCACTACAAACAGCAGCAAGTAGGACCGTGCTGCAGCAAGAGCCGAGAGCCAGGCCTCCTTCCCTGGGCACGGCTTTCACCACTGCCCGCTACGCCGCCCTTCCCCTCAGGCCGCCCTGCAGCGCGCGCCTCAGCAGCAGCGGCGGGAGCGCCCCCCCGCGGTTGGGCCCTCACAGCCACGCGGCAGCGGCTGCCGCCCTCGGTCCGCGTGCCGCACCTGTGCGGCCGCGTCCCCGCCCTCCCCGCGGCTGCTGCGAAGGGATGCGCGGTCTCGGGAAACAGAACAAAAGGCTTCCCGGTCTCAGCCAAGGCTTTGGGCAGCGCGTTCCCCTTCTCCGAAGGGCCATCCCTGAAACCAGTCTGCAGCGTTTGAGCTGACGAGAAGTCAGTCAGTAAAAGCGGTGCGGTTTCTTTCCCCAAAGTTAGATTTTTAACGCAACCGGATTTCCCTAACGCCAGGCTGCGCCCGCCCGCCACAATCCCGGCTCCGCAGCGGCAGCCGCGAAAGGCGGGAATCGCCCGGCCGGCCTCAGCGCTGCGCGCCCCCGCCACGCGCTGCCCTCGCGCGCCTCCGCCCCCTCCGGCGCTCGGCAGCGCTCACCCACGCGGCGCCGCCGCCGCCCTCCGCTCAGGCGCTGCTCGGCCGCCTCGCAGGGGTCCTGGCCGGGCGCGGAAGCCCCTTGCCGTACAGCATGGCGGCGCTGTGGCGGCGGGGGGAGCGCTTCCTGAGGGTGCCGGGGCTGCGCCGTACGGCGCGAGCTCTCTCAGGTACGGGGCGGCCGCTTGGGCTCGGGCCGAGCCTCTGCCCTTCCTCGCGGGAAGCGGGCCGCCCTCTCCTCCTGCCGCTCAGAGCCGCGGGGTCTCCCGAAGCGTTGCTGCGAGCCGCACGCGCGGCGAGGCCTGCGGGGCAGTACCTGAGCCGCCGCTGTGCCGTGAGGCGCCGCTGTCCCTCAGCGCCCTGCGCGGGGGGTGTGGGCCGCCTCTCCCCGCAGCGCCTCTCGGAGCCATGGCCCCTGCGTTCCTGAGGGGAAAGGCCCCAGGGCAGGGCGAGGCCGGCCAGACTTTTACTTAGCCCCAGCGTGACAAGGAGTATCAGCCCTCCCAGTCTGACTGCCCACGCTGGACCGCTGAGAAAAGTCCCTCGCTCTGGGGAGCACAGGGTGGCTTGGCTGCTGTTGGCCTTGACTGCCTTGCCTGAGCTGCTGGCTGCTCTATTAAAGCCCTTCTGCCCTCACTATTAAAAAAAAAAAAAAGTTATTCCTCACCTTTGGTTGGATCTTCGGACTCTCCTGCCACTCAGAGCTGCTCTATAAGAATGTGCTGACCTGTGGGAAGATGGGCAGCAGAGGAGGCCTGCTTCACTCTGAGCGCTGTGCCATGTCTCTGGGGCCCCTGTGGCAGCTGGGGCTTGGCGGGCCTGATAAGGCGGCTGCTGAAATATGTGTGTAGGAATTGCTGCCGTAACGCAGGGACGGAAAAGCCACACCAGATTCCACCCGCAGCTGTCTGAGCATGCAGGAAGAGCTTTTGGGGACGCTGCGCAAAATGTAGTTATTTTCCACGTGTTTTGGATTGCTTTATTTCCTGTGTTTCGATCAAAAAACCAGACGAGTTCCTTTAGTGATTTTTTGGAGAATACTTTGGAACACTGAAGAAACACAATACTTCACTAAAGTAAAGGAAACCCAAATCAGCAATAATCAGTTGTAAAAAATAGCGTACCTTTTAGTATTTGCCTTAACATACCTCTCTTGTCTTTCTTGCCTGTTTCTTTTCCTTTTCTATTTTTTTTTTCCTACTACCTCTCCACAGGAAAGAAGGAGTATGACCTGCTGGTCATTGGTGGTGGATCTGGAGGCCTCGCTTGTGCAAAAGAAGGTTGGTATACCTAGATAATAAAAGCTTTATGTTGGCTTAGATGGTGTATATGAAATCTAGGAGAAGTGATACAGGAAATGGTAAATATTTCTACGAAACATACTACACTGTGCGTGATTAACTGCACGTTAAACTTTATCTCCATCAAGTTAATCTGAAAACTAATTCACACCCTCAGGTGTGATGATCTTGTTTGGCATTCCTGTTATTCTTTAAAAAAAAAAATTTCTTCTGTTGTCTCCGGAAAGTCTGATGTTTATTTCACTGTTTCTAAGTGCTTCTTTAGATAACTTATTTTACTTTATTGTACTTTTCTTATGTATCAGTTAAAACAACCGTTCATTCATGCTGTTTCCAGGACCTGTTTAACTTCTGTAGAGAATCTTCTTCCTTTTGTAATGCGTTCCCCCTGTGTGTTCAGTAACCCACAAGGTTCTTAAACATCTAATTTGGCATCAGATTATTGTGTTTATGGACCCTAGTCTGGGTTGTTAAGTCTCTTCTGGAGAATATACTGACCACATTGGCAGCTTGGGCACTTAGTCTGATGTCTTGAACCACCAGTTGTCATCTCCTGTAGCCTTAATCTGTGCTTCTGCTACTGAATGTGTTTAGGTTTCTATGTTCCTCCTTTATCTAAATGAGTTTTCCTGCTTTTTGTTTCAAGCTGCTCAGTTTGGAAAGAAAGTGGCTGTTTTGGATTATGTCGAACCTTCTCCACGAGGTATGGAAGAAAAATACTAGGATGATATTTGGACATGTTTGTGAAGCTGTGGCCTGGGAGAGCAGGTTGATTTGGCAGCAAAGTGGCCAAATCCAAGCTGCATGCTTTGCTTGCAGCAAAAGATAGTAAGCTCTGTGTTGTTTTAGAACTTTTCAAACTAACTGCATGAATAAATAATTCCCTAAATAACCCAGTTACATTGTTAAACTAAACTGATGTGGGTTTTTGTGTTGTTTTTTGTTTGTTTGTTTTCAGGAACCAAGTGGGGACTTGGTGGAACTTGCGTAAACGTTGGCTGCATTCCTAAAAAGCTTATGCATCAGGCAGCCCTTTTAGGGGGTGCTCTTAAAGATGCCCAGCACTACGGCTGGAATATAGCCCACCCAGTTCAACATAACTGGTAAAGAATATTGCTCCTGTTCACTCCTTTGTTCTGCAAATGTGTAAGAAAACATACTGTTGATGTTTTGCAAAATGATTTTCATGTGAAGCTTTTTGGACAACCCCTTGTTTAAAACAACTGTAATTACTAGTTTATGAAGGCAGCTATTGTGTTGATTTGGACTTTAATTCACTTTCATAACAGAAAGTATTGTAGAACTTTGATAATTTCTAGCAGCTACCTACCCTACCTGGATGTTTGAGCTATATTGTCTGAATTTGTAATATGATGATTTCATGTTCAGTTTCTTGCTTTGTGATAGGTCTGTGATGGCTCAAGCTGTTCAGAATTATGTGAAATCCCTGAACTGGGGACACAGAGTGCAGCTACAAGACAAGTAAATATGGCTTTTAAGTTTTAAGTTTCCTCCCATAATCAAGGAGCTCTTCTTGTAGAATCGATTAATTGCCTTTGGAATTTCTCATTAGAGCTAGTATTTTGACTTTTTATGTCCTTTCTGCTCAGGACTGTAGATGCCCTTGCCAGTGTAAGTGATATATTTTTTTTAATTTATCTTTTCCCTTCTTTTTCTTTTCTGGAAAGTAGTGGTTGAAAGTGACCATGGCTGAAGGCTTTCGAACAGCGAAGGGATATTCTTTCTGATCTGGAGAAGTTTTGCATTAATACTAAGTAGTCAGGTTTTTTCAAAATAATTTCAGGCTTGTGCACCAAAACTTACACACCATATGTACAGGCCCACAGGTAACACTGTACTAGAGCAGCTGAATTTTTTGCTTTCAGTGCAGAAATTATTTATCTGACATACCCGAGTTTTTCAGCACATGGTTCCATTTATATAGTGATATTAACAGGTACTTGTCTCATGACTACTGCTGAGTCACTGTTGTGTGCTCTCAAAAGAGCATTCTATTAGTAATGTTCTAAATAGTAATGCTGTGGATAATGGAATGTGTATCATTTGAAGAAATCAATAACCTGATACCAAAGCGTGCCAGAGCATTAGGTGCTGTATAGAGGAGTGAAGTATGGTGTAAGAATTAAGTGACAGCTGTAGCAGAGCTGCAAACAGTTTGACGATCCGAGATGCTTCCTTCCTTTTACTTTTCTATTCTTGATTGCTTTTTTCAGCACTTCAAATAGGGGGAAAGTAGCTGGTTTTCATCCCTGTTTTCCTTCATTGAATGTGCATTTATGTTGTTTTCTCCTACACAGGAAGGTGAAATATTTCAACATGAAAGGAAGTTTTTCAGATTCCCATACAGTCTGTGGTTTAGCAAAAGGAGGTAAAGAGGTGAGCTGCTCTACTGATTTCTGCAGCATAGTTCACTACAAGCATTTCAGATTTTGATGTGTCCAACATCTACTTTCTGCTCTGGATATTAAGCCAGTCTGAGATGTTTCAGAAGAACTGCAAAGGCGCTTGGCTTTGTAATAGAAAATTATGCGTGGGAAGCAATTCTACTGAATGCACAGAATTTGACTTCAAACAGATGGGTTAGGTAACAAACTAGTAGCTATTTCTGCTTATTTAACAAAAGGCTGAATGTGCATTTTTAATGCTTTTTTTGAGAGCAGTTGTATAATGTTACTGGTTAATATCAGCCTGAGAGAACAAAAGTTTTCTGGGGGTAAATGCCTAGCATTGTCTAAAACTATGCCCTTGTTGAGATATCTTAACTCTCAGCCTTAGAGATGAGAGTCACTTGGTGTGATCTGTCTGTGTTTTGTCATAAGCTGCCATTTGTGCACAACTGTTCTTTCCAAGTAGTCATCAGAATCTTATCTGGTATAATATCAATTGTATGGTGAATATGAGTAACAGAGAATGCATAGGAGAAGCCTTCTGCCTGTATTAATTTGTTTTACCTCTGACCTTTTTTAACATTTTTATGATTATTGTGTCAGATAAATAGTAGGTGGTCGTGCCAGCTTTCTCTCATGTTGCTCATTTCAAATGCTTGATTTTTGTGTTTTTGCTTGTAGACTACTCTTACTGCAGAAAAAATTGTCATTGCTACTGGAGGAAGACCAAAATATCCTACACATGTAAGTTACACTTGCCATTTCACAACTCCAATGACTTTACTGTCTTTGTATTAGATAATAATGAATGAGACATTTCTTTACTTACGCTGTGTGAAATGTTATTTTTTGCACAAGCTATAGGATTTTCAGAGGAACACTTTCATAGAAAACAATATTCATCGATTTAGTATGTTAATGTTCTTAGAATCATGGAATCATCTAGGTTGGAAAAGATCTTCAAGATCAGCAAGTTCAATGGTCAACCTGACCTACTGAGTCCCATCTCTAAACTGTGCCCCTTCGTGCCATGTTTATGCACATCCTCCAGGGATGAAGACTTTATCACGTAACTGTGCAGCTTTTTTTTTAGTGATGTTTGATCACCCTCTCTGTGAAGAGATTCTCCCTAATATCCAATCTAGACCTTCCCAGCACACTTTTACTGAGGCTGTTCCCTCATATCCTGCCACTTGTCACCTGAGAAAAGAGATTGACACCCTCCTCACTGCAGCCTCCGCTCAGGTAGTTGTAGAGAGTGATGAGGTCTCCCCTCAGCCTCCTCTTCTCCGGACTAAACAACCTCAGTTCCCTCAGCTGTTCTTCATAAAGTTTGTTTACTATTCCATCCACCAGCTTTGTTGCTCTTCTCTGCACACACTCAAGCAACTCAGCATCCTTATAGTGAGTGTCCTGTAACTGAGCACAGTATTCAAGGTGCAGTCTCATGTTGCTTATCATGTTGATATTTTTTATTTTATTTTATTATCATGTTGGTAATTTTGGTTGGAAGGGATGCTTAGGGGTCATTTAGTTCAGTGTCCTGTTCAAAGAGCCTGGGCTCAGCCACTGAGCTGCTGTGAAGACAGTTTAGGTTGCTAAGGGATTTTTGCAGTCAAGTTTTGAACATCTCCGAAGACAGACTGGACAAAAAGCCTGGCCAACGAGTTCTACTGCTTGACTATCATCATGGTGAATAGGTTTTACCTTTCATTAACTGGGAACCTTTCCTTTTTCAATTAGCCTGTTGTCTCATATTCTGGTGTGCACAACTGTGAAAAGCCTGTCTGTCTATTTCTGATAACCTCCTCATAGGTTTGGAAAGCTGTTAGTAGGTCCTCCCAAAGCTGCCTTTTCTCCAGGCTGAACAACCCCAGTTGCTTCAGTCTCTCCTCATTAGCAGTGTGCTGCAGCCCACTGACCATCCTCATGGCCCTCTGCTGTGTTGGACTGGGAGGAACAAAACTGGCCCCACTGTTTTCAGTGTGGTTTAACTAGCGCTAAGTAAATGAGAGTGATTGCTCTCCTTGATCTACTGACTGAACATCTGCTAATTCAGTCCAAGGTGGTATTTGCTTTCTTTGCTGCTAACACTTGCGTTGCAAATTCAAGGTCTTCCCCGTGTGTTTGTAGATTGCAGGTGCGCTGGAGTATGGAATCACAAGTGATGATCTGTTCTGGTTAAAAGACTCTCCTGGAAAAACGTAAGATACTCTACAATGGCTTTTATATGTCCTGGCATTTGTACTTTTTCTTTACAGTATGGTGAAAAATGTTCAGAATTGCCTCTTATATTCCAGTTTTTCTCTCATGTTTCCCTTCTGAGAATTTTTACTATGCAGCAGCATCCCACTATCAGCTCTCATAAGTAACTAACACAGGTATTTTTTTTTCCATGATATTCCCTTCTAAAATGAAGTTAAATTAGAATTCTCATCATTGGTTAAGGTGACTTATTTGCTGTAGCAAACTTCCTCTTGGAAGCCACAAGAGGGCAGCATGAACTTAAAGGAAGGCTGTGCCGTCTCGATTCTTTGCTACGGGTAGATGTGAAACTGCTTCTTAGATAGAAACTCCACCATTATGTTATGTTCTTTTAAGTGGTGGCACGTCCGATAACCCTGCCATCTAATTGAATTTTCTTTTGTTACTTTTGCCCTTTTTTAGGGTTTGAAAGCTATTGATTAACTGGAGTAATAAAAACTGTTTTTTTAATGGAAATGCTATGTAAATTGCCATAGCATGTTTTAGAACACATAGCACAGTAAGTTTCTGAATCAACACAACACTCCAAAGCAATTTCTTGATTCAAATAGCTGTGGTAAGAAATGCACATTTGCTGGTATGTAAGTCAGCTGTATCAGCTGATACCATTTTTACTTGTCTCATGGTTGTGCCTGTGTCCCCAGTTCAAAATATTCACATAATTCTGAATAAGGAAATTATATTTGTTGCGAGTATCTTTCTAATATATAATACTACTGTTTTCAAAGGACACGGAGTTGCCATTCATGGTCATGACTTCCTAATGCAAAAATGCAGTGTATGTTAAGCTAAGCATCAAATGGATAAGCAGGGCTCATTGGTACTGTTTAAAAAACAACTAAATTTGCAGTTGTTTGCATTATATCAGTAGCTTCTTGAATTTTGAGAGTGTGACTTATGTGAGGAAGTTATAAAAAAAAAAAAAAAGAAAAAGGAAAAAAACACCTAAACATAAGGCTTATCCTTGCAAGATGTTTCTGTGAAAATGTGGCTTTTGTCCAGTTGCTTCAAATACGTGTTGTAACAGTGTAATATGGGAGTCTAGTGTTTATATGTTGCATTCCTAAGATTTAGTCAAAATAAGCCCTCGGGGACTACAGTAGCATTTCTGTACTTTATCAGGCTCTGTCCTAGCAAATGAAGGAGGGAGTTGTTAAAGGTTTGTTTCTGACGGATTTGTTTCTTTTATAAATACTCCCAAGGTTCAATTTAACACTTTTTGTTTTTCAATCTGAGCTGCGTTTTACTTTTTCTTTCTTTTTTCCTCCTCCAAACATACGTCTCCAAGCTGCAAATGAATATGGCTGGGAGTTGTAGAACTGCCAGTCCTGCAGTTATTCTTTTGTTTTCTTTTTTCTGAACACAAACTGTTAACCAAGCAACAGTTAACCAAATTCTAAGTCCCTTAGGTATACAAACAAGAAATTCTTGCTACTGAGATGAAGGACTTTAGCAGAGTGAATTAGAAAAGGTGCCTTGAAATATGTTCAGAACGAGTGAGAGATTGAGCAGGTGTGGCAGAGGTTAGGTTCTGCTTTCAAAACTTTTCAGTTAGATACTGACAATGCCCAGGAACCCTCTAGTTTGTAGAAATGGTGAATAATGCATGGATGCCAGCTGGCAGCTGTTTTTCATTTGATGAAAAAGAAGAACAAATGCATGCATAAATTGCAGATATTCTTACTCTATTCCCTGTGAATCTCCTCAGATATTTCTTTATGTGCAGTGTGTGGCTTTTTGCAGCACTTCCCTGAAGCTACAGGCTGAAAGAGGGGATGTTCATCCATTCACAGATTAATCAGATAGTGTAATGCTGGAAAAAATTATTTCCCTCTGTGTTAGATTATTTGCCAAACTTAAAACCTAGACTGGAAGATTTCAATCTTTTGGATATAGGTAAAAGAATATGATAATATGAAATGATAAGAATATGATAATCTGAAAATATTCTGTTTTAAATGCTTGTACTTCGTTGCTTTTGCTCCTGAAATTAAATAACCTATTTAAAATCTGTGATAACATGAGTTTGTGGTTCAAGATTAAGTAAATTTCTGAATTTAAGTAAATTTCTAAAATGTCTAGCTTTCCAAAATGCAATTAGCAGCTTACTTCTTTCATACCCGAAAACTCCCAGCTTTTTTTAAACTTTTTGTTCTGGCAGGGAGAGACCTGCTTTATAAAAACAAACAAATCCAGAAGAACAGTGCCAGTCATTCCTGTGGATTCTGATTCATGGTGTGTTTTTCTCCCCCGAGTGGTTGAAAGCTCTTTATAAAGCACGTGCTTTTGTACATGGCAGTCACCATTGGAAACTGCCTTAACATTCTGCATAGTCCTTGTAGCAGTAATTAGAAATTTTGATCCTTAATGTTGCTTTTTTTCCTAATTTAAAAATGCAAGAAAAAGCTTTGTTGTAAGTAGAAGTATCATTTGGAATGCATCTCTAAACTGTGAGATCTCAGCAAACCTGCATATTATGTGAGTAACAAAGAAACATGAGTGCAGCTTGCTCAGCAGCTGGCAGCCAGTGGCTGACCAGTTAGACTCACTTCTACCACCAGGACAGCGACCGAGCTCCTTGTTGGGTACCCAGCAGGCTGCAGACGTGGGGAACTGAGGATATGGAACAGAGAGGAGTGTTACAGTGTGCAGGCATCTGGGTACAGGCATAGAAACTGATGTTCTGGAGAGCTGGTGAAACTCCTAACTTAAAAGTGTTGATGGACAACTTCACTGGTATTTGTGGTTGAAAGAGTGTAAAATACAGGGAGACACGGGAACTGGAGTTCCATTCAAGATCTAAAACGGATGTGTTTGATTCATGGTAGTCCAGTTAAATCTACAGGTTGAACTAGATCATCTATAGATTTAACCAGATCATCTATAGCTGTGTACATGAGCTTTTAAAGACAGGAAGGACAAATATTTGTCATTTGGATAAAGAAGATGATGAAAAAGCAGATGCCTTCAAATCAAATTGAAATTTAGCAGTTAGTAAAATCTCCCGTTCTCCTTTTGGGAACTGTAATCTACTTGATGAAAAGATGATGACTTAACTTCTGATCAACTTAAGTTTTCGAGGTATTTTAAAAATTGTTTAGTAATTAGGATAAATCTAGAGATTTTGAAATATACTTTAATTCTGGTAAGACTGTTGCATGTCGATACGTTTATGTGTTGTGTGCTGTCTCAGAAGCAGTAGTGCTAAGAGACCCTGAAAAAATGAGGCATCAGTAGCAACAGACACTGGGTGTTTGGGGGAAAACAGTGTCAGTTTCCACTCCAGATGCTTCCAGCTGAGGTATACCACAGAGCACAGTTGAAATATTTGCGATACCTCTTAACCTTGCTAGCTGTTCTGATTTTTTTTTTTCCAAGGCTTTCTCCACTTTGTCTTTCAGAATATGTGTTTAAGTATCTCTTTACAATATAAAAACACTTCCATGTGTCTTATATGCCTGTTATTTTTAGAAATCTGTTAAGAAAATAAGAAAATAACCTCACATGATTTAGTGTCGTCTTTGTTGGAGTTGACGAGCCACATTTTTCTTCCCACCTAACGATATCAGATTCACTGCTCAAATCTGTGATCTTGAAACTATACGTACTTCAAAAATAATTGTTGTTTATGCAGAAGTATGCGCAAGTTCATTCCACAGCTTCATTCTTTCTTTTTTATTTAACAGGTTGGTTGTTGGAGCCAGTTGTATCCTTTGAAAAATCTATGATAATTAATGGTTATAAGCTGCATAGTTGCCTTTCTATGAAAGCTTATTTTCCCAAATTCCTTTGCTTATGCCCAATATAATAGGAATAATTTTCCATGTGGTAGCATGATGGGAACTAAGGTCAGCTGGGGATGAATTCTCAGGATCTGGAAAACAATCTTATCTCTGAGGAAAGTATTCTAAGGTTCTGGATTTTTATACTGTACAACAAATGGAAGCTAAGGATGTGTGAGGAGAACTTGATATCTCTAGGCAGAAACACCACTTGTATGCTACCTTTTTTCTGTTGTATTTATATGAAATTATTGTTTATATTTCTTTAATTGATACTTCACCAGATGTTTCACTTGAATGTGCTGGTTTTCTAACTGGTATTGGATTGGACGCTACAGTCATAATGAGAAGTATCCCACTTCGTGGATTTGATCAGGTCAGTGCAGAGCATCTTGCATCTCCTTGTTTATGGAATATAAGGTGTACTTTATTATTTTTGTCTCCATAGGAAAGGATGACATTGGCTTTTCCAAACATCCCCAGTACGTGCTTTCTGAAGAGTATTTAAATAAATATTAGCTCATGTTTTCCTATCATATCACTTGATCCTGTATTCAGAAAATTTAATCTTTTTTTTCCTGCTTAATTGAAAACAGGATTGAAAAGATTGGGAAGCAGGGCAGGGATATGGATTATGCCACTGCTAAAACTATTAGATGATCTCTTTAAAATAATCTTGAGTTGCTAAGAGTTGCAGATAATGATTTTTAAAGTAAATTACTGGACTTAACATGAAGTAGTTCAAAGTGGAGTTCAGTATGAAGAATGTAAATAAATCACTAAGCTGAAAATTCTTAATGACGTAAGAACTGGAATCCATGACTTCATGACTTTCATAACGGTGACAATTACAATTAGGTAAAAAAAAAAAAAAAAGTGTATGTATTACATGGAAAGAGAGGGTGATTTCAGTGGAACCACCACCCCTAAGACGGAGTAAGTTATAAGCAAAAGAGAAGTTTTTTCACTTTCAGCTGTGTTTCAAAATTGGGAAAAAGTACAAGTGGTCACAGCTGCATTGACAAAACAAAAAACAGTTTTGTTCATAATTCCCTTCCTGTTTAAAAAGAACAGAAATGCAATTGAGAGGAAAAAAAAAGGGGGGGAAGGGAGATTTGTTAAATACAGACTTATTTGCTTCAAGAAGCAACAGTGCGTAGTATAGTCGCTTTAGGTTAAAGACAAATTATTGGACCTAGTAAAGGCACGAATTGAACGTGGTTTTGTAGTCCCTGCAGGGACAGTATTTTAAAGGTAATTGTAGATCTTCTGTCTCTGCAAGATTTGATGCTAGCATTACCTTGAAGGTAAAATTTGTGTAGTGTTCTTAAAACAGTAAGAGAATTCTGGGTTTGCACTCACACCTGCACTGATTTTTTTAATATGTAACAGCACAGTTTTTGAGAAAGGAACATTGTTAGAAGAAGCAGTGATAAGTACCACTGCAGGTAATGACAGCTGCTGTTTGTGCACCGGACACCATTACTTTAAAGTCTCTTCCTTAAAACTAGTGGAATGTGTAGCAGAGTTTGCAAAACACTGTATAAGAACGTGTCTTGGGAATTACACTCATAATGGAAGGCATCTGCACGAGGAATGACATCAGATCTGACTGAGCAGGGAATAGGACTAAAAGTAGATATGTGTGTGGCACTTTATAAAGTACAGTGGGGCTTTCTCTGAGAACTTGATCATCTGTAGGCAGCAAGACACAATGGAAATTTCAAAGGTAAGCAGGAACATATATAAAATAATTACGTTCAATCTGTAGCCACACTGACTCTGATGGAAACTGATTACTGAGCTGCCACGTTTCTAAGGTGGTATAATAACCCTGTTGTTGCTTTCCTGTTGGTTAACTAACTTCAAAAATAAAGTTTTGTAAGTCAAGACCTTGCATGTAGGTCTTCTGTGTGAGCAGTTTTGTGATACTATCCTTTAAGTAATAAATATATCCTTTGACAAAGTGCAACCTGAATTACTGCAGTCAGGAGCAATGACATCTTGGAAAAAGTTGTCAATGTTATGCTTTACTCATTAGCTGTGGTGTGGCATTATTTCAAACAAGCTCTTAGGACAAATGCATTATTTCCTTTTTGTAGTAGAACTTTTCAGGAAATTTTAGTGATTTATAATTATTGCAGAGAAATGACAGATGTCATGGCAAAGGGAAGTATTTTTCTTAATTAGCCTTATCAAAGTGTTTAATTCAGCTGCCAGAAAACAGCAATTGTGGTAATGTTATACTGAATTTGCCCTAGATGCTATTTTTGTATAAAAAATCAAATTATTTCCTTATATGCAACTTTTTACTCACTTTTTACAAAATAATCTGAATATTCAGATGCAGGTATCTCTTGGAATAGAGTTGCAGCTCGTAGTAGCTCAACAAATCATCATGTGTTGACAGTGCACAGTAGCTAAGTGACAAAGAATGTTTGAAATGTGTGCTGTATTTATTGGACTTCATAAAGGCAGCTGAAGGGGAGCTCTACATTAAAAAGGTCGTATCTAAGAATAAATGTTTTTTTTCTCCTTACTCAACAGCAAATGGCATCTTTAGTAACTGAGCACATGGAATCTTATGGCACAAAATTTTTAAAGAAATGTGTCCCAATGAAAGTTGAAAAACTGGAAAACAGCAGGCTACAAGTCACCTGGAAAAATACTGACTTGGGCACAGAAGAAACGGATTCCTTTGACACAGTGATGTGGGCAGTAGGTAAACTTGATCATCTTTATGTTTATTTGTAATGCTTTCCTTTCTGGAAAGGAAGCTCCTTCATGTTCCGTGGGGCAAACCTCTTTTTAAGATTTAGCATCCTAAAGGTTGATTGTTTGCAAATTCATTTCTTCCACACCTGACTTGTTCATTTACAGTCTAAAGCCACATGAAAGTTGCAGTGAATGAAAGAAATCCGTAGTAATTACTTATGTATGAGAGGCAACGAGTGGGATAGCGTTCAGTTGTCAACACATTCCCAGAAGGTGAGAGCATGAATGCCAGCAACCTCTGTAGCTGATATTCTGTAAGCACATACTTGCACTTATCTGTGGAGCTACTCACTAGAAGTTTGTATTGTTCCTGCCTTAGAGGCTAGGTTTCTTCTAGGGATTTCTAAACTGTTCTTGTTAAGTTCGTTACTACAACCAGCATCTCATTCAGAGAAGTAGAAATAATTCTCTCTTAAATAAAATCCAAGCTCGTTGCAGAGAGCCTTGGTGCTTCAGAGATTTTTGCAGTCTGTTTCGCATCCTTCACATATCTCAGACTCCTCAGAACTGATGCACGATGCCTAAATCAGAGCAAATGATTCTGAAATAATTTTGTGACAAATAGCTCTAAGGATAATCACCGGGAACAGGAATTAAATCTATTTTCTGCCTCTTTTGAGTCAAATATTACTTCTTGTAAGTGTTAACATGCTAAATGATGTATGTTACGAGGCCTGACGGGAACTAAAACTTGTTCCTCCTTACTTCTCCAAGCTGCTTGTTGCTGAGAGTCGGCTCTCAGTTCTGGGTTAGTTCTGATGGACTTGCAAGCCCGTTGGAATAGGATGCCTCTTGTTTTCTCTTCTTACATGGCTCTCTGAATATCTAGGATACTAGGTATATAATGAGTGGCTGAAGGTAGTGGTGATATTTAGAAAACAGATGACGTCTGGTGAACATAACGAATAAGCTTAAATTTGCTGCCCAAAAAATCTGTTTTGATGCAGAAGAATGATCTGTTTTACTAACAGCTTTAAGAAATCCTTTTTAACTTCAACATTTCTATGCTATTCTTCTTCTCTAACATGACTGTTTTGTAGAAGCAGGGGAAGCATTACTCGTTCACTTGTTAAACAGGTTGAATTAAGTTGCTGAAGTCGCAGAATAGATCCATTTGCAGAGTTCTGTGTTTTACCCAGTGGACTAAATCTATTTTCCTGTTGTCCCTTTCCCCTGCTTACGTCCGCTTCATATCTTCCTAATACTCCAAAGAGACAGCAGGTTGTGTGTTACGACCAACATCATGTTTGGATTATTTTGATTACTATTTTCTTAGAAGTGCAATGGGCTTGTAGAAACTACGCAAACAACATTTGATAGTGAATTATCCTCACCAGAACCGAAGGCGCTCCCGCTTCCTGAGAGCAAAAAGCATCGTGCTGTCTGGAGCAGGGACAATCCAGAAAACTGTAGAGTAGTTATTTCTAAGGTTGTTATTATTTTTCCCCCCAAAGCCTGTTTCTAAATGCCATCTCTGATTTTTCTCTGCTTTCTGGTAAAACCACACTGTCATGCAGAGTCACACCTGTGAAATTTCAAGTCAGTTTATTTTCTTTTGTCAAAGATGTAAACATGAGCTGTTAAGTTGAAATAATACCATTAAAAAAATCTTGGTTTAATACTAATTATAATAAAGTTGTATACTATGCTATGACAACTCCAGTTGTAATGTGGCTCCACTTGCTAATTTAATTCAAAAGAGCTATGTGCATTGTAATTTGTCATAGATTTGAGTTATGATCCATATGTAGAAACTGAAAAATGAACAGTTTGGGTTTTTTTTGTGGTTCTTTTGGTTTTTTGTGGGTTTGGGCTTTTTTTTTTTTGCTTTTTTTGTTGTTGTTGTTTGCTTGTTTTAAGTGTTCCAGTTGGCTCTCCAGGGGTAAGGATTGGAAACATTAACAGTTAAAACTGTTTCATTGATGTGCAGTCAGTATGATTCATTGTTTTTCTCTGTATCAACACACCCAGACCAGGTGTCTCAGATAATGGAGTGGGAAACTTGGTGGTGTTGAGGATTTCCTGTCTGCAGATGTGCCAGTTACAATACTGATTGAGGAAAGTCAGCCTGTAGAGCTAGTTCAAAAGCAGCCACTATAGTTAACTAATTGTAGCCTGAATTATAGTAGATCTTTCCTTGATTTTTTGTGAATGTATCTTGGAATGTTACTTGGATTATAGTGATTAATAGGATTCCATGAATAATGTTAGAAGTGTTTACTGACAGTGGGATAATTCAGGTTTGGTAAGCTGCAGATCCGTTGCCTGAACATGTACCCTTGGTGGGGGGAGGAGAATAATTACATTGTTGTTTCTATAAAGAGTTTTGTTTCTATTTAATTGAAATGTTTAATTTCTGACTAGTTTGACAAAGCCATTTAAAGCAGACTTCACTTTACTTTTAAGCAGCTTTTTTGAACCAGTCGAAATGTTTGAGACAAATAATACTTTGGTAGATTTTTACTATAATTTAAAGGTTTCAGTCCTAAGCTTTTGCGGGTTACTGCTACAAGCTTGTGTTACTTTGCCCAGTGGCTGTACTCAGCTAGGAAGCAGGCCAGTGAAGCAGCTCTTGCTTGGCCTTTATTTGATTGTGCCTGTTTAGTCATGTAGTGTCCTTCTGTTTTTCACTAGTGCTCTGTTTACTGCTTTTGTGAGACTTCTCCTGAAAAGCTTCTGAGATATTGTTTCTGTATTGAAAAATATATATATATATATATATATAACTTTTAATATGATATAATATTACATCTGCTCATAAGGACACCAAAAAACCTTTTTATGATATATAAGTACCTGATGTACCTGAGCTGCAAAACAACAGTAAGTTTGTGCTTGTACGGATGGAACATAGGGTATTTGTCCAAAGAAAAGGGTAAAGATTGACACATTTAATAAAAGATGCAACTGCTGATCTGCAGGACAAAGCTGCAGGAGATGGAGCTTTGTACAGTGCACTTGTTTAAGCTGTCGGAGGAACAAAACCTGTGTATTGAGTTCTGCAGCTGCAACGTAGCTAATATATAACAGGAAAGGACAAGTTGTATTTCCATTTTAATTTGCAGTTGATGGCAAAACATTACTGCTGTAACTGGCATTTGTCCAGATGATTCATAAAGTCCTTGGAAAAGATATTGAATTACTGTGTATCTGATGGGAATCTTACTCTGTGGAGGAGCAGCACTGAACTGATAATTAAACTAAGCAGGTGTTTATAAAATATCCTGGAGTTAGTTCAACAGAGAAAGTGGGATAGTGTACTAGTAAACAGTTATTAGAAAGAGTGATGACCAGCAGCAGCTCTGAAATCTGGCTTTACAAAAGAGAGCTGCCTCCCTGATGAGGGCAGTGGAACAACTGTTCCCGAGTGCCTTTGCATTCATAGGTTTGTTCAGAGGAAAGTCACTGTGCTTTTGAAATAATATCGCCTTTTCTGTAAAAATGAATTATGCTTTTAGCTGAGTGTAGAGTTGAACAGGGATCTGGTGTTGCACATCATGCTATGAATGAAGCATATTGCCCTTTGTGTCATGTTCAATGCTTAGCAGATTTCTTTTGTAGCATGGTAAAATAAGATCATTGCTGCTGAATATCAAGAAAGAGTTAAGCGTGTGTGTGTACATGTGCATATTTATTTTAATAAATACATAGTATTTTTTTCAAGTTTCATAACCAAATCTGTTTGAATTAACTAAAACCAGAAATGTTTGGAGATTTTCTTTGAAAAGTACCATATGGTGAAATATTGTTGTGATCTCAAGTGAGCACACCTCAGCCAGCCCCAGCAGAAAGAGGAGGGGCTTCAGGTTCCTCTTTGTGGACAAAACCTCGCCATCCAAACCTCTGAACTGCTCAGAGAAATATGGCACACCTCGGCTGATCTCAAAAACTGGTAGTGCGGAGGTGGTGTGGTTTGCCGAGGCTCTGTGCCTCTGTTCTGAACTCCATGTGTCACTTCCTCGTTAATTTTAATCCATGACTGTCTTAATAAGACATGATTTCTGCATTGCTTATGAAAATAGTCACTCTCGTTCCATCAGCCAGTGCTTTTAGGGTTTTTTTTTCCCAGTGTATAGTTTTTTATGACATTCAGTCAGACTGCAAGGCTGTTTTTAATGTGCTGGTAATATGTTTGCGTTAAAAGGGATGCAAATGTACATTTTGCTTAACTCACCCATAAACTTTGAATGTAATTCTATATTTTATGCTGCTTATTTTATCAGCTCGTAACTACAAAATTAACTGCTTCATATTGAGGAAAAAATACATGCTAGTCTATGCCTCTAACTTTCATGTTAGAAAACATTTTGGAATCTGAACTGTAAGATGACAGTTGATTTGATAAGTGATGGCTAGGCCTGGACACTGGTATAAAGAAACAAAAAAATGGCAGAACGTGCTCCAAAGTAATTTTGTGTAACCAGTATAATTCGTGTGACTTCTTCTGCACAATACGGGTTCTGTTCACCTGTACGCATGTAAGAGATTGAAGCTGAAGACCTCACTTGGCACTAGTTGGTGAGTTCTGGTTTTCAAGACTGCAGCACCAGCATTGGAGGCTGCAGAAGACCTTTGGTTACAGCAAGCTCAATGTGGGAGAACTGATGTAAAGGTGAACTATGGTTTTCTTCTCAGGAAGTGTTTCCAGCACACCTTACCTTGCACAAGATCTTGAGAACAAAGCTTAAAACAATTGTTAGAAGTCAGCCCCATGCTGTAAGGTTTACCTTGGTCATACAGCATTTGGAGCAGCTTTGTTTTGTTGTAGTTCAGGTAGGACCAAAGTGTCACTTCCTTGGCCTTTTGTTGCCAGGTGCAAGTAAGTTCAGATGCACATTGGATGATGATGCCCAGGCAGTGACTGGTTGCACTGTGGCTGCCAGAGACTTTCTCCTCTGCATAATCAGTATTACTAACCAGTGCTATAAATGGTACAGCCAGACAAACTTAGCAAAGAACCTAACAGCCCCAGTGCTGACTAAGAGACGCTTGGGTTTTTGTCACTGAATTGTGTCAGGTTTACTGAAAATCTGTCACCAATGGGTGAAATGTCCAAAAATGTCCTTGTAACATTGGTGTACTCTACCATCAATGTGATATCATTTCTGAACTTTTAAAATCCTAATTAATATTCCTGTAGCCAATATTTTCTTGTAATCTGAATATAGCTTATGCTTTGTTGGTCTGTATGAGTCATCATCAGCTGGCTATGGTCTATATTTCTTTTGAATACCTACAGTTTTTAGGAGGGTTTCAAAGGAGGAGAGAACAGGGGTCTTGAGAGTGTTCTGGGGACTGAGTCAGGCACCCAGAACAAGGCAAAGAGAATACCAAGACTGGGAACACAGGTGAGACTTCCATTGAGGTTAAACCAAGGCTGGATTTGGTAAAGTTGTGAAATGATGTGTAAAAATTCAAATATATAGGTAAGAAGTGAAGCAGACTTGGGCTTAGGTTTTATGCCAGAAAATCCATCCTGCTGCACTGCTGTATCCTGACAGTGGCCATCTGCAGTATTGTGCCTGACATGAAAATGATTGGTTGGCTCTACTTCGAATTTTTCAAATGCTAGGGGCAAAGTGGCATTCCAATTTCTGTGATTAAGAAACTGCAGAAGACCTATTATAAAACTTTAGAGTTGCTGTCAGCTGCACCTTTATCACCCTGGGAAATCTTAGTGTGTGCAAGAATATGCTGTCACTCAGTTACTGCTGATACTTGACTATGGTTTCTTCTCAGTTTTGCTGCTTCAAGCTCTACCATTGTAGATCCTGCACCTGGAGGTCACAGCAGCCTGGCATTGCTATCAGCTTATTCTGTGTCCAAGTGCAATTACCAGAGCCACTCCACAGATAATGGGACAGAAATGCTACATCAAATATTGCCAGCCTGCTGTGTGTCTGAGATGTGCTTTGAGGAGTCTCTTGCCACTCGCTGTAGCTAAGCTGACTGAAGCCCCCCGGAAGCCATGTTGCTGTGTTTTACAAAACCATATCAAAAGGCTGCTGGTTTGTTGTTTGTTTGTTTTTCTTTTAAAATGAACAAGAGCAGACCCTTAGAACTGGGATGTGTGTGGTTGTTGTATGGGTCTATTAAAGATGAGACTATGATGTGATATTAAAAGTGCAGGAGGTGAGTAACCTTCTTCAAGGGTCAGAGTGGAATTTACATCATTCTTCCTTTCTCCCAGATGTCTGTCATAAAACTTTTTGCAGTTTTGAATAAAAGATGAAGCTAGTTGTACATCTTGCACAGTCATACAGTTCTTATTTGGGAGTTTCAGAACAGTGAACATCTTCAAACTAAAACTGCGCAAGCTGGATTAAAAAACAAAAAAGCCATCTCTGTTGCCCTGTGGATCTTAGGAATAAGCTACAAACTTATGCTTTCTTGAAGCTGTGAGTATAAATAAATGTAGGAGTTATAGGCATGAAGCAAATCTTTTCATCCAGTATTACTGAAGAGTGTTGAGAACTGATTCTGTAATGCCACGTAACTGAATATTGGGAAATCTCTGAATTTCCTGAATTTGGCATTAAAACTTACCAAGCCACTTCAGCTAGTCATGGAGCTGCAGTAGTAGATTTAAGATGTAGCAAGATCAGTATGTGTAATTTTGTTTTATGGAGGTGAGCCAGCATGGGGACAATAAAGGTTCAGTTTTTAATATTCTGTTATTACTTTCAGGAATAATATTTAGGTGGTCAAGTTCAGAGAGAAATTTCACTGAGTAGCAACGCACTTTAACTCTTAGCTATTAATACCAAACTGTACACATGTTAAAATAGATTGGAATTGAAAGGTTAAGTGTTATCCTGCAGATTTGATAAACTCAGCTGTTGTTGTTGTCACAAGTCTTTAAATGACTTTATTGACAGTTTTTCTTTTTTTTTTTCCCTCTTTCAGTGCTTGCCATTGCATGCTAAGAGTTCTCTTGGCTCTGCCTGGCAGGAAAAAGGGGAAACTAGAAAACCCCATTAGCTGTCCATTTGCAGAATATCCAGGCTTTACTCTCAATTCACAGAGAAATACAACGGTAGGAAGTTGTTTCACATCCGAGCCAAGATAAGGTCCTGGAGGTTTATTATTTTTGTTGCCTGATAACATCAGGACTGGGGAGCAGGGGGCAGAGAAGGAACAGCAGATCAACATCCCATGGGGACAACAGAAGGGAAGACAGACAGATAGCCAAGTGCCGACAGCTTCAGTCAGTACTCCCAGAGGAAGTGTTGGTTTCACCAGATGAAATTAATACACAGAAGTCTTTACAGAGGCATTCAGATGTGACATTGTTTGGGGGGCCTGGCTATGTGACAGATGTATAAAGCAGTGAATCATATGTTTACATATAATTAGGTCTGTATTGACAAGCCAGGTTTTCCTTTTGTTTAATAATTTCCTACATTAACATCAAAGAGCTTGTTTTTATAATGAAAACACATTTCCCTTTTTGTTTTGCTTTGCTATAGCTCTATATTAACTTCAAACACAAAATCGTGACTCAGGAGAGATATATGTAGATATGTCCACATCCATTTATAGCCTCTAAAAATGTATGCGATGTTACAAAACTTCCTTCATTTGGATGTAATCAAGTAATCTCTTCTATACAATATTGTGTGTCCATAAAAACTTTTGAGAGTACCTGGTAATTTCACTATGCTTATTAACCTTGAAATACGTTTGAAAAACCTGTTAGGTTTTAAGATTCCATTTCTGGATCTGGAATTGCTTTGCTAGACACTCTGTACACCACTCAGTAGAGCTTGCATCAAGACATCGGTGGTGACTTAATGCAGAAAACACTACAAAAATATTTTTAAAGATGTATTGGTTGAAAAGTACAAGGGCAGCTCCAAAAGTAGTGCCTCCTATTTCATTATGTTGGCCAGCAACATCAGAGGCGGATGTTGGTGGGATGGCAGCAGAGGTTGAACCTTCCCACCAATATCCCATTATGTTTTGTTGCTATGTGACAGATGGCAGCAGAGGGGCACTGACAGAATGGCGTCTGACGTGGGAGTGTGTATGGAGCAATGGTGTGTCATTGAGCTCCTCCATGTGGAAAAAAAAATGGCATCCACTGGCATTCATCGTCACTTGCTGGATGTTGATGGAGACCCAGCAGTGGCTGTGAGCACAGTGAGGGGTGCGTGGTGCGTTTCAGTGGTGCTGGCAGTGACATTGTCACCTCTATTAAGTCACCTCTGCACCACCTCCACTGGTGCAGATGTTTACGAGCACTGCATGCAGCTCTCATTCATCACTAGTGAAAGTGCATAGCTAATGGTGGTGATTATGTTGAAAAACAGTGCTTTGGAACTGTGAATTTTCTCTATTAAACTTTGCTATTTGTATCTGTTGTAGTTTACGTGGAAATAAATAAATAAATTACTTTTGGAGTGACCTACATAATTTGGAGAGAGAAGAATCGTATGGAAGAGATATAATTTAAAATCTTTGGAAGAGGAAACCGTAATAAAATCTAGGCTCAGTGTAGTTTGCCTCATTTGTTTTTAAATCCATTGAAACAATAGTTTTAAATTCTACAGAATAGTTTCACAGAGTTTGAGCCAAATATTAAATGGCTCAGCACAAAGGGGTCGAGAACAGAGTTGACAAACTTTATCGTCCAGGCTGAGGGAACTAAAACAGTTTTAAAGTAAGTAGTTTTAAAAGAGGAATGTTTGATAGGAATGAATCCACAAGTGTGCCCAACAGGCTGTTAGTATTGAGCACCATTCAGTTACTGTTTGTTGGGAATTTTCGGTGTAGAAGTTGCTTCATTGTTACGTGTGTGTGTTCATTCTACATTAGTAAGCTAAATTTAGGATGTGCAATGAATTTTAAACCATTTGACAAGCTTTATTTGCATTGGATGTTGTCCTGCCTATTTTTGAAGGATAACTTTCTTTTGAATAGTCTGAACAAAGGCAATAGTAATAGTGCTGCTTTCATGAAGAAATTCATGGCCGTATCTGCCCCTATGGGTTTTTCAGTATCAGATGTGTTTTGTCTTCTTTCTACTTGGACTATCACATAGCATGAAGCTCTTGAAACTCTGCAGTGAAGAATGCCAGCCTTTTAGATTAACACTACTACAGTTTTCCAATAGTTCTTACTTAAATTTATTTTTTTCTTTAGGCCGGGTCCCTGACATTGGAACCCTCAATTTGGAGACCGTTGGAGTGAAAACTAATTCTGAAACTGGAAAGATCATTGTTGATGCCAGCGAAGCTACTTCTGTTCCTCACATTTATGCAATTGGAGACATAGCAGAGGTACTGAGTCTACATAAACTATTTTACAATAACAGGAAGCCAGCTTTGTTCCTGACTAATAACTTGTCCCCAGATGTCGTCATGCTCTAGCATAGCATATATCTCAGTGTTTTGCTCTTTTTCATTTTGTACAGCTGTACTGTTCATGCTTGCCACCTGGTTGAGTAATTTCCTTCGCATGGATCTCGTGAACTGTCTCAGCATTAGTGATCATTACTGATGTTTATCAGGGAATGTATCATTGGTCAGAGGCTAATAATAATGTCTTTATCACTTTAATTATCTTTCTAATAATGCTTATATCACTTCAGATGTATGACTTCATGCTCCCTGTGAATGCTGAGTGAAAGTAATTCTTACCTACTGGAGTTGTATAGACTTTCGGGGAATGACCACGACAGTTCTGTTGAGGTTAATTGTATGATAGCATTTCTGCTTCCTGACAGAAAATGCTGCTGACAAAAGTACATGCCTCTGAAACAGAGAAAGAAAGAAGAGAAAGAAAAGAAAAAAACAAACAACATTTCTCCAAATACTAAAGGCATTTGACTTCTGTTAAATGATTCACGTGATTTGTGAATGTTTTGGCCAACTAAATATGAGTATTTTTGTTACATTTATTTGTTTTTTGAAAAAGGAGACACTTCTAACTTAAGCAAACAATTAATTTCTTGCTATAAGTGCAAAACCAGGATTTTGGGGCCTTAATCTAGTGCTTTTGTTAATCTACAGTTAACCGTGACGTGAATGTTTTTCCTAATCAAAGTGCACTCAAATAGTTTTAATCCCTCTGTTTTTATTTCAGAGAAGAACTCAGAATATCTCCTCTAAGCCGGACATCTTCAAATATGTCATCTTCATAAAACATAACATACAGGTTCCCCCCGTGCTAGTTACTTCTTGTTCTGGGATATTTCCTGAAGTCCTATTTCTACTCACAGTGACCTCCAATCTCTGCTCCTCTTTGATAAGTGTCTTGGTTAGGCCTCCTGCTTTTTAAACTATTCTTTTAATGTTGTCCAAGAAGCAGTTGTTAGAGGCAATGCTGGCAAGGCCTTAGATTCTGTTGCTCATTTTTGCAGCCAGTCTGACATGTTATTTTAGGCAAGTCATTTCCTTTTGGGTGCTTTTTGTCGCCTGCCCTTTGAGGATTTAGTTAAGCAAGAAATAGAAAGTTGGAGGCAGGATGCTCTCATCTTTCCTACTGTGGGTATAGAAAATCAAGTCTTCATTCGTCATTTTCCTTTTTTTTGTTAAAACTTGGATTTCCTTTTCCCGTTTTTGACCTTATTAGTGCAGATTTTTGAATGTGAGTTGTGTGATATGTGCTTCTAAACGTATTAAGAACAGCAACACAGTTTTGTACTATGTCCAGTATACAGATGGGAAGCACTGGACAATTAAATCAGTTCTCTGTAGAAATAGTGTCTTAAGCTTTTATCTAAGTATGGGCTAAATATAGGGAATTAAAGAAATCACAGCATAGTACTCATACATTTATAGAGTTTAGAGGTAGGAGGAGTTCTTATCTGATGCCGTTACAATGTGAGCCAGGTAACTTCACTCACTAAGCAATACAGTTCTTTTGTTTGAATATACAAATACTCTCTTTTTTTTCCCCTCTTTTTCTTTTTTAAGCAAAATGAATTTAGACAATAAATTTCATTGGCATGGGAATCGTCAGTGAAACGAAGTTCCCAGTGCTGGCGTTGGTGCGCGGCTTGGCAGGATACACTTGCTTCTCTTTAAGAAGCGCAAAGCTGCAGAGCTTGGTGTGTGATATTATCTGGGCGAGACTTTTCAGGGGGCAGGAAGGGGAACCTTGTACCATGCGCGTGAATATCAATGACCCCTAATATTGTTTATAAAAATAGGATTTTGTCTCTGGTGTCGCTGGTCAGGATTTCTCTTTGTTTTTCTCTCTACGTGTCAGATTTTCTTTGCTACCATGATGTGTTACTGCTTATTCTTTTGCGAGTAGTTCTCGGCCCCTCCTCCCTCCTCTTTTAATAGGCCACACTGAATAGATACAAACTTGCTACCAAATAGCAAGATCTGTTTTTTAAATTCAGAGTGCTGATTGGAAGGGGAGTGAGATGGGAAACGGGAGCTTCCTGACATGGTCAGAATAAGTGTTTTCATTTGGGAATCGTACCCATCTGGCATAAATGGGAAACTATGTGCGCATGGGTGTCCTGTTGCACCCTTGTATGAAAAACAGAATCCTAATGTTATGCAAGCTGTTCGTTTGGAGAAAGGGAGGAAAAGAAAACTCCAGAGGTCAGTCAGTTTGTCTGTCATTAAAAAAGTTTGTCAGTCTTTGGCAAAATGGTGTTTTCAACTGATGGGTAAAACTACATTTAGACATTTTTATTTTCAGTAAAATAAAATCAGGATGAAGATTACCAGGCTGGAATTTTAATTTTTTTTTTTCAGTGCTGATATAAGCACTGTTGTCTGTTAATACTCATCCTCCAGTGGTATTCTTGTTGAAAAGCATGGCACACAGTATAAAGAGATTCTCTTAGTAGGAGATTTATCGTATATACACTCCGCTATACATCTGTCATATTTCAAAGGGTATTATAACAAAGATGTGTAGAGAAGATCTACACTATGTTGCTTTGAATAGAAATTAGTGGAAAAAAGAACCGTGTTAGAACAAATACACAGCACTTCAAAGCTTTTTAAACTCTCTTAGGAGCTATCTCGTTTAGATGTATAATACACTGGAGGATTCTTATGAACAATTTGTATCCATAATAATCATCAGGGTAGTTGTACACATGACTGCAAAGTGAATGTTCATTTCAAATATTTACCAGGGAAGGTCTTTAAGCTATTGTTTATAAGAAATAGGGCTTTATCTGCAGGGATGTTTTAGTAATTAGTTGGGTTTTATGGAATGCATAGCAGTGCTTTCACAATTTTATCTTTAGTTCCAATCTTCTATTCTTTTCTGGAATGCCAAAACAACATCTGTATTTCCTGCTACAGAAATGATTGGCAGCCATGTTTCAGGCAAATGTGTGTAAGAAAAAACAAATGGCAAATTTCATCTGGTAAATGACATTTGCAGCCTTGAAAGTCAAAATGCTGGTTTTGGAAAAACACAACTTGATGGATCTTAGGGGCAAAAAGGGATGTACTTTCAGTTTTGTGATTTGTCATGGGCTATGGGGAAGAACTGGTTTGTCTTTGTAAATGAAACAGTAGTATCTGTTAACAGGTTAGACACAGTGTTGTTTCAGTTTATTTTTTGTGATGGAAGTTTAATGAAGAGGATATTAGTACAGAGAAAAACCTGAATTCATATTGATATGCAGATAATTGATATGGTGCATGTAATGAGGTAAATGGTAGCGAACACTATGTACAGAACCTGTGTAACAACATACAGAAAAGAAGCCGGGAAGGAGGTTGACTTCCAGTAAACATTCAAAAAATGTTAGGAAAATGAAGAAACATTTGAAAAACTCTAGTGTGTGTGGTGGGAAATCCTTATTTTCTGCTGAAGACTGTTTTCAAGGACTTGCAGAATGACAGCCACCCCCAAATGGGGCTTTGCAGGAATTTGACAAGAGTTAGGTCTAGATGGAACCTGTATGAAGCAAAGTGTCGGTTTTTGTAAGGCATTCTACACTGTCCCACAAAGGTGTAGCTTATCAGTTATGGCTTTCCTGTCTCTGCATCTTCCCCTCTGGATATCTGACTTCTTTCCTAATCTCAGACAGGCATCCTGATGGTGCAGTCTTGGATGTTCTTAAGTAAGCTTTTTTTACTAGATTTATGAAGTTTTTTAGATAATGTTAACTTAAATAGACTGTTCTTCCCCAGACTTTAGAAGGAAAAAAAAAATCCTTTGAAAATACCTTCAGTTTGCAAAAATTTCTGGCTTTTTTAAAACTAGCATTGGAGCTCCAATGCTCCAGCGGTATTTGTGCTACAGCAGGAGTTACAGTTCTGGCCCATTCTTTGTCCTGTTTGGATATAAAAAGTAGCTAGGACTTGTATATCTTGGTCATATCCTCCTGTTATGTCATTTCTCATTTGCAGGAAGTTAACATTTGCCAACAGCAGTCTTTTTCATGCCCCTCTCTAATACCAGAGCCTGAGATAAAGACCAGCTCAACCGATAGGTTGCTGTGCTGGCAGAACAGTGTTTCACTTCTTCAGTCCAGGGCCGGCATAGAAAGTGCCTACAAATAGCAAAGTTTGTACCTATTGACTCTGGGTTCTGTGAAAATGTGTCAGACAACTTTCAAAAAAATTCTGATGGGTTTGAAAACAGTCTTTACTTATGCTGTTTTTTTTCTGCTCTAAAAACGCCATTCAGAAAACTTACTGATAACTTACTATGGAAAGAAAGGGTGAAATGGATGGTTAATGTGTGAATATCCTCTGTTTTTCACGGAATGATGTAAGATGTAAGGGTTTTTTTACACATTGACTGCATTTGTTCCCCCATCAAGACAGATAGAAAGCTCAGCGACTTAAAAGCATGTTTGCACAGAAATTATTACTGCCTTATCCGTTTGGAGCACTAGCTGCTAGACTGGAATTCCAAAGATTTGGCCTTCCTCTGCCCATTGTCCCAGGAGAAGTCCTTGGATGCCGCTTCTCTCTTGGTTAAAACAAAGCTTTGTGGTCTTTTTCTCAGGGCCGTCCGGAGCTGACACCCACGGCAATAGCTGCAGGGAAACTGCTGGCTCGGCGTCTTTTTGGCCAGTCTTCAGAATTGATGGACTATGACAATGTGAGTTGTCGTTTCTTCTTTCAGCAATAAAACCAAATATTTCTCTATATTTGTTTTTAAGAATATTTAAATAAATTGTGTTTTTTCCATCCGGAGTCTAGGTAAGTGTGACAGAGCTGTTCTCCCCTGGAGTCACACCGACCCTGCAGCTGCTTCACAGCTGGTTTGCAGTAACACTTTGTTTCCTCGCAAGCAGGTACCTACTACAGTTTTCACTCCCTTGGAATATGGTTGTGTTGGACTGTCAGAAGAAAAGGCTGTGCAGTGTTATGGATCAGATAATGTTGAGGTATGATAACATTTTTATTTACAGCTGGTATCAGAGTTGCACTGTGAAAAGGTAAGTTTGACTGCGGTATTGACTGACATTTTTAGTCCCCAAAATACTTTATTTGCAGCTTGGAAAGAGTTCTTCAAAAGAGCTCAGACTTTTTTAAATATTTATTAAATATTGCAGCATGTCACGGTGAAAACTATTACCTTGTGGGCTTCAGATTATTGATAGTCTGACAGCTTCAAACTAGCTGCCATTTTAGTAAATTATATTGCACAACAATATGTACCACATATAGCTATGTTCACTTTAATTGTCAGAATTACTGGTCGAGTTCTTTAATCTAGATTGCTGGGATGTCCATGGAAATTTCACACAAGCTATCCAATGTTTTCTTTGTGGCTGAAATAACTTGATGTGATATGCCTGGGCATATTTGTTGGCATGCTTGTTGAAGAAGAAATCAGTTGCAGCGTATATTCACAACCTTCTGATAGGAAGGATGACATTAAGGTACTTAGGATGAAGAAATTCACAATCACTGTATAATCAGACAAAATTCAAACAAGTCAACCTTGAAAAGTTTACCTTCATTCACTCATCAAAAAGGCTGTCAGTATATGACTCAGTAAAATATGGAAGTAAAAACTGCTCCGTGTTCAGTCAGTTATCAGTTCAGAGTTTTTATCATTCTGAAATATAGCTTATGCTTTCACAACTGCTCTAGAATTGTTATCTGAGTTCCTGGATATCAGTGCCTTTTAGAATGACAGAAATTACTGTGAAACAAAATTCTTGCCTACTTAAGGCAGGCATGTGAGGCGTAGGATGTTGATGTTATACGTGTATTGGAGAGGAAGTTCAGCTGATAGATTTGCTTGGATTCCCAGGCAAAATCATTAAAGAAAATAATTTTTTTTATTCAGACTGCAAAAATTAGTTTAAGTTGTCTTGTGGTATACATAGTTATAAACATAGAAAGCTTCTTGGATTTCATTATTCAGAATAAACAAGTTATTTCTTAAACCACTGGGTGAAATTTGAAGAAACAAAACAAATGTCATTTTGAATTTGTGGCATCCATTTGAGTAACGTGTTCTGTGGGTTTTTTAGTTTCTTTTTCTTCTTAAAGAACCATTAGATGAAAGTTTTGTGTTAAACTGTGCCCTCCCTATTTTAGTTTATAGTAATGAACACGAGTGAGTGGTTTTTTTCATAGCATTAAGTATGTGTAGTAATATTAAGGATTATTATAAAAAATAGCATTTTTTGATGTAGTAGTGCATTCTAACACAAATGTTATTTTTCTCCACACCAGGTATACCATGCTTATTATAAACCTTTAGAGTTTACAGTGGCTGAAAGAGATGCAGCTCAATGTTATATAAAAGTGAGTGCTGTGAGCTTTTAACTTGCTTTTAACTTAATACAAGATGCACATTACGACCTACTTTAAGGAGGTGTATTTAGTGGGGAAAGAAAGCCCTGAGATGGTTGAGATCTTTTCTTGGTGACAGTCTGTTTCTCTCGCGTATCTTTAAAACATTTAATATTCATTACATACCCCCTGGCATCTTGCAAGTGTTTTGCAGATAATAGCATTTCTCAGAGGTGGCATTCAGCTGATTGGTACCATCTATGGGCTTCTGTTCAGGTTCAAGGAAATATTCCAGATTCCATAGAGATCAATCTCTGCTTCCCTCAGCAAAGTTCTTAACTAGTTATTATACTGTACTATACTAGGTATTATCAGTTGTTATTTGAGTATCCTTCTCTTGGGAAAGTACACTGCTGTCAAAAAAAAAAAAAAAAAGGAACTTGAAGCACGTCTTCTCCTAGGGCGGTCTGGTTGTTTCACTCTTAAAAAGTTTTGTGATACACTTGCCCATAGTAGAAAATCTTCGGTAAGGTAAATATATCTAAGATTGGTAGAAGATATCACAGTTCTCATTCTTTTTTCCTAAATATCTGATTGGAATAAATGTAGCAGCTTCTGTAGGCCCGTCACAAATTACTATGCTATTATTATTGAATAATGTAAGGAATATCTGTTGTCACTAATTGTAGCCAGTGTTTCTAACTATGTTATGTCACTTCTGACTCACGTAAATAGCTTAGCAGCTTTGCCTTAACAATCCCAAGCACTACTGCAGCTAAAGTGATGCTAATTCTTGTTAGCTATTCCCTTTAAATTGTGTCAGTGAAAGAGAATATTTGAAGACAAAATAGTAATGTCATAGTAGTTGTTGGATGGTATTGAATATAGTTTCTATTACACTCCCAAGCCATGTGAACATACATTAAACTTAGAATTTAACACTGTAGTGCAAGAGGAGTTTTTCTTTAAAACTTTTTCTGTTTTTGAAGTACCACGTTGGAATTGCTGCTGCTCCTGGAATTCCTAATGAAAAATCCAAGCCTCTACTGAGTAGAGGATCTGACAGATTGGTGCCAGTGCAATGTTTGATGGGCGCACAGGGATAGACTGGATTTCTTTTCATAATGATAAACATCACGTCCTTAAAGGAGTGAAAAAGTTTTCTGTGAGTCCTCTGATAGAACTGAAGAGTGCATTCACTCCGGCCCTTGCAGATGCTTAGTTACCTTTATTGCTGACTGCTTCCAAGACTTGACTCCTGTTTGTGTTATATGCCTCGTGTGGTAAATGGATCTCGCCAAACAGGCTTCTGTAGATTACATTTATTTACAGAGTCACAAAATACACTATAATTGGTAGTGATCTTTGGAAATACTGCTGATTCTGTGCCACAAATACCTGCAAAAGCTTGGAGAATTGCTTAGGTGTTACTTCAGTGTCAAAGTGTCTCCAGTCTAGCAATCAGACTAACGAAGGTATTTTTAAGATGTTGTGCAAACGACAAAGAAGAAGGTATTCAGTATATCACAAATTGTGGTCAGTGGCTCCCTGAAGTCTGAAAGAAATACACTAATAAAGCTTTGATTCAGGAAAGTGCTCAAGGACAAGCGTGAGGTCTATTGAAGTCAGCAAGTTTTAAGCAAGTGTGTAAGTTCTTGGCACCGAGGGATTCGACAGCTGAACTAGGATCTCGGGGCGCTGCAGTTTCATTTAATTCAACTTCATGCCTTATCTTTAGATGTTCTAAGAAAAGATTGCTCTGTAATGTATTGTTTTCAGATGGTGTGCTTACGAGAAAGAGAGCAACGAATCCTCGGCCTTCATTTCATTGGACCAAATGCTGGGGAAGTTATTCAAGGATTTGCTCTTGGAATCAAGTAAGTACAAAAGAATGTCTCTAGCTTCTAAAGCCTGCTTTTAAAGTTATTGTAAGATTATAAAAGATAGCTGCCTATTTTTGGCAACGCTATAAAGAATCCATGCTTTTTGTTACTTTTATGTAGTATTGCACATTTTTACTAAAAATACTGCAGTTTTTCATTAAGATATACTGGATTTAGTTATTGTAATACTGGATATAGTTAAGAAACAACTGAGGAAAATATACTGTTGGCTTGATATCATTAAAACAAAAGAAATAATTGTTCATTACCTTGCCAGTCCTAGTTTTCTCAGAGTGAAGCTGCTTTTGCATTCTATGCACAGGATAGGAAATCACTGTATTGTTTTGCAAGTCCTTTTAAAAGAGCGTTTGCGCTTTCCATAAAAAACTTTCTTTCGCCAGCTAATCATTTCCTTTTCTAATCTCATGTTTAAATGTGCACAGCCATTGCTCCTTAAAAGCTCACCAAGGACTTGCATGAATTTTAAGCTTCTAGATATAAACTAACCAGTGTGATGAGGTAAAGAAGCGGTATCTGTAGGATGTTGGGCGAGGGAGCTGTCTGATGATTGCACTAATGAATTTACCCAAGTAGGTAAACCTCTGTGGTCTGATCTTGTTTCCGTGTTTGTTCAGATTTGAATAGTAATGCATTTTCCCTGACTTGTATTTTCTTTGTCCTCTCTTTGAAAGTGTAGGAAAAGATTCTAGGTCCTCTCTGGTGAAATGG
The DNA here is from genome assembly GCF_002078875.1 of Numida meleagris. Lineage (NCBI taxonomy): Eukaryota > Metazoa > Chordata > Aves > Galliformes > Numididae > Numida > Numida meleagris. The sequence continues at coordinate 1,074,172 of NC_034422.1, read as the reverse complement.
AGTGTTTCTGCTATCGCACTTGTGTGATAGACTTGCTTGTTTTTCATTTGCTTTTTTATTGCTTGTTTGTGTTGTCAGAAATACTGATTTCTAAATTATTCCATTGCTAAATTACGGTACTTTAAAGTCTTTAAAGTAATATGTGTTGCAAGAAATGTCCTCCCAGTTAGGGTGTTAGCTTATTGTTCTAGATAACGTCGCTATTTTTTTGCAGTTTTAGCTTTACTAACATAAATTAAATGCAGGATGATTAAGAAGGCAGGACCTCAACATCACATGAGGAGTATCTTGGAAATCGCCGATTGCGGTGTACCCTGACTACACATTTTCAACATGTGTTTGTAGTTCATTAATTGCCAGTGGTATAGATTCTAGAACTACATTTTTTAGGATGTCATTGTTTTGAAGTTTTATCCAAAATAACCAGTGAAAAAGCAGCATATGAAACTGGAGTGCTTTACTGCCTTGCCTGAGGGAAATTAAAACTTTAGCCACAGTAAGAGGTTTTCAGCAGGTCAGATCCTTGTACTGTTTTCTATTGTATTCCATAAATCCAGAGTTTTCAGTGTGCAGCTCCCACTCTAAAAGCTGGTGTTCTCCATTGTCAAATATTAGTTCTTACTTCAGTCCCTCCACAGTTTGATTTTTTCATCGTCCATCTCCACTTAGCGCTCTGGTAACATCGGTGCTCAGCAGTGGTTTTTGCTTTGGGTGCTTCCCTGGGTTGTGTAGGTGGGACACCAGGAGACTTCTGTAGCTCTTCTTGCTGTGACAGAATGCTATTCCATAGAGAATTGGGAACAATTTTTGTGTTTAGGCCTGTTTCAGCTATTTTTACAGCATGACTTGCCAGGAACAGCAGCTCAAAGGAAAGTGATCAAGAGAATTAGGCTAGTGGGATTCTTAGCACAACTTTTTTTTTTCTTTCTCTCAAATGATGGAATTTTTTTCCCCTGCTTACAGCATTGGTAATTTCAGTGCAAGCAGTAGACTTTCTAAAGATTGTGGAAGAATATTCTGGTATTGCTTCCTTCAGCATATTCTTGCCTGCAGTCCTAATTAAGATTATCTTCCTCTTTGTATGTGCGTTTCCATCTGGAGTTGCTGAAACACATGTATGTACAAAAAAAAAGCTGAAGGTTGCAGTTTTTTTCTTGTTTTTTTTTGGGTTTTTTTTTTTTTTTCCTGTGGGCTCAGTTGTGACTTGGGATAAATTGCTTAATTCTCTCTGTCTCAGCTCTTATGACAATTCTTCTGTGCCTAACAGTGTAGTTAAGCTAGGCATTTGAATTTGAATTTTGCTGTGGAAGTGCCTGAGAAATAATAGACAGCAGTGAAGAATAAATGCAGCTTCCTCCACCTGATAGAAGGGATAAGTACAGGATTAGTTCGATGTTTTAGGAAATTCTGTCTGCTTCGGGTGAATAATGTATGACTTTCTGGGTCTTTTTTTTTTTTTTTCTTCTTTCTTTTGGTAGATGTGGTGCTACATATCCTCAGCTAATGAAGACAGTTGGCATTCACCCTACCTGTGCTGAGGAAATTACCAAGTTACATATTACAAAACGTTCCGGCCTGGATGCAACAGTTACAGGTTGCTGAGGTTAAATACCATCCCTGGAAAGGAGGAAAAAAAGCACAAACTGTATCTGAAAAGAAAAGGGGCACTTGGAGTAGAAGTAGCTTTAATAGTTTAAGTTCCAGGAACCTTTCTCATTCTCTCCATAGACAGTCAACAGAATTACCCTCACATCATCAGAGTTTTAAAACCATTGCAGTTCACACCATAACAAATCTCTCTATTTGAAAGTGCATATAGCTCTTTTTCTTTCTGGGAGCTAGGGAGTAATTGCAGCTCTATGTACAAAAATATATGAAAAGTCATTAACATCTTGGGCCTTCTTAAATTTAAATAGTTGCCATTTGAGTTTCTGTGTTGGCATTGCTGACTGCCTACAGAAGTCTCTTGCATTGTGTTCGTACAGGTGCCAGGCATCAGACAGAGCTTTCCTTAGAGTTTTGGTGGGGATGCTTTCTCTTAAGTACTTGGATGGTTCATTACTGATCCTATTACTGAACATTAAGACTTTGTGCTCGCTGGTAGAAGCAATTTCCTAGAAGTTCCCTAACAATTGGTACGCAGTCACTCCTTCCCCCCCACCCTCCCCTTTTGAAATGTAATATGTAATTATCTGCAAACTTTTTTTGGAGTAGTGACCAAAGTAATAATTAACCTATTGCAAGTTTCTACTAGTTTTACTTCTGTCCACAAGGGGGAGATGCTGGCTAACTTGTGGCAACGGAGAATCATTAGAAATCCGATGATTAAACTTCTTTTGCAGAAGAAACAAGTTAAATATGTGTAAGTAGCCTGACAAAGGCACAATACAAAGCACATCGAATTTCAAGCCAAGTTGCAGTTGCCAACGTTTTGATATGCATAGTCACTTAATTTCTTGCAGCCTTTACAGTAGAGTTGTATTTGTAGAAAAGGGAGAGATCAACTTCAGGTAAAACAAAATGTATCCTTTTTGCAATTCATCTGTGTAAGTGTTTGTGCATGTGTAATTTGATATTTTCATAGCTGTCCCGTGTTCTGCTTGCGACGCGTTTTGGAAGAGTATTCTGATGATCATGTATATCTTTTGTTATTTTTTCTCTGACTGGTTTGCTGCTGCAGCCTGCAACGTGGACAAAGATTGGTTTATTTCAAGTATGGAATGTTTTCTTACCGTGAGAATTGTACCTGCCAGAGAAAATATTAGACAGAAACTGATCAGACATGGTAAAATATCCAGTATTTATCGCACTGTTGTTTACACTTGAATACTCTGGTTTTTAGGATTTGTTCTGGCTTAAAAAGCCACAAAAGAAATACTAAATCCTTTCTCTTCCAAGTGTCCTGATGTTTCTGATCCATGAAAGCTGGGGTGATGCAGTTTGACTGCAGGTGTTTTCAGATCTGCTGGTGTAATTTTTCATCTATGAAATCATCAATAACCATGTATAAAAATACCTCAAGTCAGAATACTGCCTGAATATTGCAACTTCCTTTAGAGGAAGTGGTATCAAAATTTTATATCTGCATGTGAGTGCATGTATACCTGCACCTTCAGAAATTTCTGTTTCATTTCATAGAGGCCTGATGAGAACGATACAGCCAAATTTCCCAGCTGTAAAAGTATTTGCAGTAAATTCGTTTTTTCTAAGATATTTTACTTAGTATTTCAAAACACTGAAATACAGAGCATCTCAGTCTGCAGAGATTTTACTGAGAAACATCCCACCTCTGACTAAACTATAATGTGATGTATGCATGATCTTTTTCCCAGTGATTACTTACTAGTTCATTTTGCTCCCACACATGAAAGCATCGATGTTCACTCATGTGAAAGGGCTTCCCTCCTCTGTCAGAGGAATGCTTCCAGCAGACTGCGTTGTCTGTCTCTACAGACTGATCAATGGAAAGTTTAGTTAATTTCATTCATTGTAAAGCTGGAAATTATTTGGGACAACCAGTGAAGAGATCTCAAGGAAATGTGTTCTGAATACATTCAGTGTTTGAAACTGAGGCCTGTGGGCATCCTTCAAATAGTAGAAGTCTTGGTTTTACAATTGTTATGTGGACTTCGTGAAAATGGATCCTGTATTATGTGCTGCAGCCTGGTTCTACTCCTCATTTAATGGAAAATGTTGCCACCTGAAATAAAACTAAATGTTTATTCATGCCTACATAAACCTAAGGTCAGAATTGACAGCAAGATAGAATAAGGAAAGTAGTGCGATTTGTGCTTTTTTTCCTGAAAGATTCTTTGAGCAACTTTCCAGGATGGTCCTTCTGTTTTTAAAAGCCTGACTGATGTCAGTTGCGATGGGCTGATGTACGCCACGAACCACTGATTATGTGTGGAAGTTAAAAATGATTGTGGGTTTTTTCTCCGGATGCCAGCTGATGACGGCTTGTTTGTCAAACCGCAGCACGGCGCAGACAAGTCTGAGCATTGCTGGGTCCCACATGTATTCTCTGATATTTATTGTGTTGTGAATTAGCAAATTAATAAAGAATGTATTTTTTAGTAAATGTTTTTTGTTGCTGTTAATTTCGTACGTAGCTTCAGCTTATGCGTGTATTTTTTTAATCTTAATGTCGCTGCTTGTGATAGAAGTATATGTAAAGGAAACTAGACTCAGAGCGATTAACAAGGAGACGCTGGTACCTGCCTGCCTCCGGTGCATAAACCAAATAGCCACTGTTCCAGGCTGGGGACCTTCTAAACTATTTTGAATTTAAATTTGAAACAACTCTAGATGAAGTAAGTATGGTTTCAGATACGCTCTCCTGTTAATTGCTGCTAATGAGGTCTAACAGGTATGTTCGCAGTCCGTGTGCGTTGACGTGCTGCGCGAGGACTCATCAAGATGTAACTCGGAAGCTTACTGGAATACAGTGCGGAGTATTATGCAGGGCTAAACGATTCTATATTTAGCTGGTTGGGTTTTAGACTAGAAAATATAGTGGAAAAAATACAGCAAAGCCATCTAGTAGCTGTGGGTATGGTTGATAGGTAAAAATATTTTAAAATTAAGAAATGCTAGCAACGTATGCTTAAAAATTCTGAGAAATTTCTATCAGAAAAGAAGGGAACTACATTGATCGAGTTAATCTCAATTTTATTTCGCTTTATTTGAACATAATGAAATAAAATTGAGATTAACTTTTTTAAACTATCTTTTGATGGGAAGTTCCCATTAAGCTGAGTGATGCTGAGCTTCTGGAACAGGCTGTTTTAACATTACCTCTGTATCCTTCCTGGGTTTCATTTTGGAGAAGAAATATTGACTTAATTGCATTTAAAGTTATTTTTACTCTGTTCTAGTTTCCTGGAATATGTCACTGCAGGTTCTAATTACGATAGCTAGGAACGCTGGCTAGAAAGGGAACAAGGTAAGCATTGCTCTTTATTATTTTTTCCCTCTTTATTTTCATACCCTTTTAATCTTGCTGCCGACAAGAATAACAGACAAGTGTATGGACAATCTTAATAAGTTTATAAAATTGGGAATTGAATATACTGTGTTACTTATAGCTAATAATAGCTTGTTCTTAATGGTAAGTTATTGTCTACAATTAAATTTTGCATTTTCTCATATAAGCATGTACTGTTTTCCGTGAACATCTCTTAGAAAATGTTTCTGCAGTTGTTATTATGACTACAGACAATGGATCTATGTTTTTAACAGAATAACCCTGCTAGAAAAAAAGTGTATTTCTAATGAAAACATTTAAAAATTATGCAGTTTCAAGTTTGAAGACTTCTCTCTTCAGAGGCTCAAGCTTATCCAGCAAAGTCGGCAACTTCGTGCCCATCTACATTGCTGCTTGTCTAAACCCCAGCCGAATCAATGTACTCAATGTTAGCCATTAATTTCAGTGGGTTGCAAGCATATGTCTAAAGTGCTTTGTTAAAGAGGAATCAATATCAGCATATGCCAAAATGTCTTTCATTATTACAGTTGGGGAACAGACTGCAATTACGATTCAAAACATAAAAGATACAATAGACATATATGATTAGGCAATGAAATATGCCTTTAATAAGCATAGCACAGACAGTTTGTTTTTGCAATAAGTAAACTTATATAAAATTCATTGACTTTTTCATTCTTTCAGATCTACATGCTCCATTTTAAGAGAGGTTTTTTAGTTTTATGCACAAAGTTTTCCTGATGTTCTTCCAGCAGAAAGGCTGGAGTTGCATGCATTTATTCTAGTGCCAAACCTGAATTTTACTAGGAAAGGAGGAAGCAGAAGAGCAGACCTTTTTTGTGCTGGGGAGACGGGCGGTGGGGTAGGGCGTTTGTTTTTGTTTTCTGGGGCAGCATGAAGCAGATTTGGTTTAATTACTCTGTCTGGTTTAAAAAAAAAAAAAAAAAAGGAATATTTCTGTCCACTGCATGTCAAAGAGCTAATTATGTTTCTGTTGTGGCACTCAAAGTCAATATTGTCAGCTCTTCTTAGTTCTAATCCTTTACATTGAATTTTGATGGGCCAGGTGAAATATTCCCTTCAGCACCTTATTGCAATTCTTGTCAGTCATCTTGCCATGAAAACACGCTCATTGCAAAGACTTTGGCAACACTGCATCTGATTTCAGTCTTTAATCTTACATGTACCTTAACAAAACACCATCCCAACTGCTGACATTCTGTTTGGGATGTGAATGGGATTCTGTTTGCTATGGGGAAACAAAAGAAAATGATCAAATCTTTAAAGAATAAAATGGGACTCTTAGGCTATTGTAGCATGAAGGCTTAATGTTATACCATTGATCTAGGAAGGATACAATTAGGATGGTGAATTGGTCCACAAATTAAGCAAAAGATTTTGTGTAAGTAAGAAAATGCAGGTGTCTATTCATCACATGGTTGTAAAATGTCTCCTTTCAAGCACTACTGCAGTGAGGAAGGTTGTTCTTTTACCCATAGACTTCCTTTGCAAGGAGCGCTGTATCGTAATGTCCATTTCCAAACATGGTTTATGAGTTATTTGTGTATGCCATTTTGTTTGGTGTCATTTCTTACAGACTAGACCTAGCACACCTAAAATCTTCTGGTTCTACAATGGAAAATTAGCATCATCCTTGAGAAGCTGGAATAGAAACTAATAAGGCACATTTCCAGAATCCGATTGCATCAGTCAGATTGGTATAGGATGAAGAGAAAAGTGAATATTCCCTGGGGGGATTATGTGAAATGGAGACCAGTCTTGTTTGAACAAGGTGCTTTGCATTGTTAGCTAGGTAGAGGTATTGGGAGCTGCAGCCTGTCAGAACCAGCATCTCCAAGGAGGGGGTGGGGGAAATTTTTTCCAGGCAAAAATCTCATCATTTTATGATCGAGCATATCCGATGTATTAATACATTAATTTAGGGAAACCTCAATGCTCCACAAAAGATGAACTGTAAACATACTCACCCTTTCTCATTTTTACCCTCATTTTCTGTCAGAGTACATGAAGACCAGAAGAACTGTTGTGGGATTTTTTCCTATCCTTCTTACCCTTACCATAAAGCAGGGTGGGAATCAGGCTTGTTCTTCCTTGTTTTGGCAGAAAACAGAACAGCAAGATTCTTCTTAAATCTTTTACAAGGGGACTTCTTTTTCCCAAGGCTGCGTTAGGAGTTTGAATTGGATAGATGGTAGCAAATCTAAAAAGGACTGTGGGTACCTGCTCAATCTATGTCTCTTAAAATATCACATAATTCTAGAAACATAAGAAAATACTTAGCTAATATTTTCTAAGATAATGAGGGGAATAAAACAATAGAAAAAAAGACAGCTTTTAGGTTTTAAACTTGGAGGGGGAAAAAAAGAAGAGTGAAAATACCTAAATACTTTCTTTTCTTTGCAGCATCCCTGTGAAACAAGGCTCAAATATATTATTAAACTGTGTACATCTACTGAAACAGAACCAGAACTGAATGTGACCAAACAAGATTTTATTTGCGTAGTGTCAGAGCAGCACGTTATCCAGCACCTTCTAGCTTTATGCAGGAGGTTGAGCTATCTTAAATCACATCATTCCTTGAAGTTTCTAACACAATTAATGAGGCACAGAAACCTTTATCTAAACACTTTTGTTAAATGGGAACAAAAGATTGAGCTTTGGCATTTTTATTAAATCCTGATAATCTTTCTTTGTCTCAGAGGATGAAGAGGAAGTGCATTAATTTTCACATGAAGGCAAGTTGTACAAACACAGCTGAAAACATCAGAAAACCCAAGCATTTTCCTTAAAGAAATGGAATCAACGAGTGTTCTACTGAAAAGAGTCCTAAATAATTGGGAAGATGTTGTTAGGCACAGTAGTGTGGGCAGCATGGCACTCGTACTCTGACAGCACGGTTAAATTTGGCTAGCTTAGGTGAATGAATCCTGATTCCTGTAATGTAGAAAGCAGAGATTACTAACCGTAAGCAATTTAAAGAACGCAGGCTGTTTGGAGTCTTAAGAATTGGATCTCAGATTATCAAAGGATTTATTTAATTTACATCAGACTGGGATCTAATTAAATCATGAGAGGCATTTTGATTTTTGTCTCTTCGGGTTCTCACTGAATTTATTCCTTAGGAATATTTATTCCATTTCCATTTCAAATGCAGGAAAAATAAGGAGAATTTTCTTTACACTTCACTTGCATTGATTCCAAGATTTTGATCTTGTCCTTAATTAGAGTTTTAATTGTGTTCTTCTCTACTCAATTCTTTTAATGTCTGCTTTTCTGCACTAACCTCATTCTATTTTACTTATTTACGTTTTGCCCTGTTTAAGTGTTAAATGAGTGAATTCCCTTTAGCTGGGGTAAGAGTCCAAGGTATTCTTGAAGGAGCGTTTCAGGATTTTCTGCGTGCCTTTTCGTTTAACTCACTTCTTTTTTCCGAATCTGGAAATGCCACAGCATCAGAGAAGGCAGTTCTAAATAAGATTTCTCCTTAGCTGTGGCATAATCTCTACTGAAGAATAAGAGATCAGCCATTTGTGAGTGTTTATGTGGGGCCTTTCTGAAGGGCATCACCTTTCCTTAACCACAAAATACATCGGATTCACAGGTTGTGACAAGAGTGCCTCAGGATTAGCGTGACAGTGGTAGAATGGAGCATCAGATGAAATTTGCTTGTGAAATGCAAGGCTCTCTTCACAGTCACTGTGGTTACTGAGAGCTCTAAGGTCTTGCTCTTTTTGCATAAAGTAGCAAATTTTCAAAGCACGAAAACTACCCTGGACTGTCATAAAATTGTGTTTGGAGCTTAAATGTCCTTGTGACGCCACCTCATTGCCTTGCTTTCTAGTTCTGGAAGTCCTAATATTTCTCAAGTTCATAGCTGGATGCACGTTTGCTTTAAGCTATCGAGTTGATATGTAAGAACAACGGAAGAGGGTGCTCGCTTGGACCTGCATTATTGATTGAAGCGCTCTCCCTCACTGTACTTCAGTGAAGTGTAGCCAAGAACAACAAGATAAGAATTAATAAAAGTGACAAGGGAGTTTCTCAGACTGTGCTGGTGCACATTAGCCTGGATGAAGAGAAAAAGAAGCTGATACTTGAGTCTTTTGAGTCGTGAAGGGTCTGGTCAGTCCTTGAAGGGGAAGTACATGAATGGCCCAGTTGTCATCGCATTTTATTTTTCCTCCAACTTTGACTAATGGTGCATTTCCTCTGGCCTCCCACAGGCTGTCCATGGCTGACTTGCTTTGTCACTCTTCACATCTAGTCCACTGCCTTTACTGTCCACCCTGTTCCCATGGCAGAGACCCAGTGTCCTCTAAAAAAACGCACAGGCACAAAACATCTGTCATTCTTCCCACTCCTCTTTCAAGCGACCACTTCCCATATTGTGTGGCCTTGCAGGCTCAAAGCAGTCTGCCTCCCCTCTTCGTGCCTGGAGTACGTGCTTACTCTCTCCACTTGATAAGGGAGCTCCAGCATGCTGCCTGTAAAAATAGTAATGGGCATCTCCCCGTTGAAAACAGCTCTGCCTTTATTGTGTTCATGGGGTGATAAGTTGTCTGGATCAACAACCAGTTGTCCATTTTACTTCTTTGCAGCCAAAGTCATTAGGGTCAAATTAGGTGTGAGCTGTGAAATTAATCACTACAAGCACAAGCAACATAGTGTGCTATGGACAAAGGAAAAAAAAAGTCGTTTAGAAGTGGAAAATATTGTAGGGCATGAAGAACCAAAGCAGTTGGGAAGGGGAAGAAAAGAACAGCTGGCAATGCTGTACAAGGTTGTTTATCTAAGCCTATAGGCTGGGCTGGATTTGTTCTCCTGCACCTGTGGACCATGAAATCGCAGAACAAGGTTGTTCTTTAATGTCATTTGAGAGTCTCAATTAATCCACACGCAATGTGTCATAGGGAGAGGAAGATACCTGCCTTTTCCTTGCATAAAAGCACTGTTTCTGGTGCATGAATTAGTTGATAGTATTCCTTGCACATCTCCAATGTGACCCCACCAGAAGCATTTCATGGGACTTGTAATAATTATTCACTCTGGGAAAATCTGCATTGCTACTGATGCAGACTGAGTTGTTGCCCAAGCTGCATCTGACAAGTGGGCAACACGCATAGTTTAGTTAGATATACATTTGTTTATGAATACTACCTCAAAATAATAAAGTTCATTTCTGAATGTTTAATAAAAAAAAAAAAAAGGGAGCTATTTTCTTGTTTTTAGGGCCTGGTTTATGGAGATACAATCTGAATCACTAATCTGAATTACATGGATCTAGTTCTCATTGGAAATGAAGTCCAACAGATCTAAGTTACTAGGCGGAATTTCTAAGATGGGAGTCCAGTCCGTTCTTCCGAGGCAGCACTTGACAATTTGCATATAAGCTATACCTAGGAACTGTGTCCTATGAATCATGCTTTTTCCTTAGCAATTGCCCCTCCCTGTAGAGCAGGAATCATGGTGCTGACTGGCAACAAAAGAGATTATGTGGGAGTATGTTACATTTCTTTATTGAATTCTACCAAATTCTACAAAGCCTGACACACTGGGAAAAATAGCATTCAGAGCAGTGATTGCCTTCATCTTTGCCCTAGTACAACCACTGTTAACTGCTTTCTCGAACATTTTTTCAGTCAAGCCTGTATTGAATTCTTGCGTCTCGACCCCATGTAGTTGTGTGCAGGATCATTCCTAAAGACTTCAGCCCCGGTGTAAAGCATCTACAGGAGCTTCTCTGCATTACCAAGTGGAGTCATGCTGCAGCTGGTGTAGGTGGCTGCTGTGTTGTCTGACCCAGGTGTTATACATCAGAGCAGGGGCTGTGCCAAAGAGCGTAGTTCCAGTGTGTTCTCTTGAGCTTTTCGAGACCAGCAAGATTCCACCTAGTTTGCCCAGATAGAACAAAGAGCATAGCTTGGACTCACTGTGTGAGGACACAGCTTCTTAGCTGGGTTGTTGCCAGGGCTGTACACACAGCAGTATTTAAGCAAGTTGATTAGAAGCAAGCAATGTAGATAAACCTTCAGGTTATGTTTCTAAAGAGCACTACTGCCATGATCTTCCTAATCTTGGTTTCTATTTTTCCAGATCTGCTGTCCAAGCTTGGAAGAAGGAGTACGCAGTTCATAGGACAAATGTATGAAAGCAAAGCCTGCTTGATGTACCAAGAGCTCTTTGTAAATTTGATTCTAACTTGAATTTGATTCTAACTTGAGAAGCTATAGAGCTGTGAAGGGGCAAAAGGCAGAGGAGATAGTGCAGCACTCACTGAAACACTTTGATTTTGTCTTTTGAGGTGAGAAGCCTGAACTTTGTATCTAATATATAAGCTGAAGGTGTGCTGGATTTGCTTGGAAATGCTGCAAAGCTATTCTCATTTCCTGTAACTGTTGTAAGACTGGCCTTTTTCCATAGCTAAACCTTGGTTCTTAGCTAGCCAGAATGAAATGGCAAAAGAAATTCCCTCTCTCTTTCATCTTATATTATATCTAGCAAGGCAAGAATCAATACTTTGAACCATTAATTCCTAAGCTTGTGGCTTGATTTCCTGCAGCAGAAACTGTTTTAAGGGTTTTGTCTTCTCTTACCAAAGCTAATTGTTAATTGCATCTTCTTTTCTTTAGCTACTGCCACAAGGAAAGACTGCCTTCTGTGCCGATGACAGATCTGCCCTTCTGTTATCAGACACTGCTCTTTTGCTATCTCAGTTTCATAACAATTACCTCTGCCTGAGAGCTAGTGCATCAGCCACATTGGGCAAAGCAGTCCTCTGAGAAGGAGAATGATGGATGACAGAGCGATTCCCTTCAACATGACTGGGGCGCTGAGGTTGTGTCAATTTTTTCTCTCTCCTTATGTTCCCCCCCCCACCTTTCCTTGCTCTGCATTCTTAACATGAATCACAATACTTCTGCATGAGCAGCATGCACAGATGTCACTTTAAAAAATTTATGGCACCGTTGTGTGTCACTTTTGTTGAAATTATCAGGAAAGTAATGATTGCTACAGGTGGCAGAGGCTGCTGGATGGACATCATAAGGTATATAAGGAGAAAAATTGACTGCCTTTGCCAATTTTCTAGTATTTACACCACCAATACTGCTTCCTTTTTTCCCCACGATGCTCACATGTCATTTGCTACAGCTCATGTACTGGCCTTTCTCATCTGCCCAAAAAGGCAGCAGGCCTGGCGCTCATGCTGTGCTCGACCCTAGGGTTGAGTCTGCAGTGACGCAATTTTACTGGCACAGAACTTGGAAGATGTTGTACCAGAACAAAACAACAGTGTGTCTGGAAGTATCTTGCCCTAAAAAGCATCTGCAGGCAGTACGGATTTCCTCATGGAGATGGGTTCTTGTGACTGGATCTCAGCTGTATTGAGAATCAGCTTTGTATTCGTGTCCTTCCCTGAAATACTCTCTAATAGTTGATTTAAGCAGTCTTTAGCTGAGATCATGTTTCTAGTCTGGGATTCCCTTTATACATCTTTCATTAATGCAGGGATTCTCTGCAATCAGAGACCAGCACCACAGAACAGCTGGATCCATTTTGGCTTGACAAGGGGCATTGGGCATTTTTTTATACACGTATTTATGGCTCTCGTGAATGTTCAGAATGCTTTTTATAAATATTAAAAATAATCAAAGGCTCTGGAAAGAATTCATACTGCATTGCCATCATCTGCAAGAGTTCTTCCATCTTCCTCTAGAATATGTATTGCTAGTTGACACTGGGAACTAACTGGTCCAGTCTGTGAATTTCTAGCTGCAGCTAGAGGAAAGGGAGGCTACAAAGGGAATTGCTATCTCTTGATCATCAGAGAGAGCAAATATAATACAGGCGGCAGTCTGGCTGCCCCTGGAGCAAGTCAGAAGCAAGAAGCTTTCAAACAGGCACCTCCAAAAGTTCCCTGGAGTTTTGCTCTGCCTGCTGCACCCGCTGTGGTTATTTGGTAGGTTACTTGCCCTGCTTGTCTTGAGGTGGCTAGAGTTGAAGCATATGTTTTCTATTTGGAGCTTGGAGGATGCCCAGGTCTGACTTGGCATGCAGTCTGCACTGGGCATCAGCAGTACAGATGTGGAAACCACAAACCCGATTAATATGAGCCTAGGGTAAAAACTCAAATAAGCTTATAAATAAAACCAGACTTGCAGATTATTTGTTTCCATATTAGTCTATAATAGACCCTACTCGATATGTTTGTTTGGTTTGGTTTGGTGACCGACGTAGGTATTTATATTTCCAATAAAAATTTAAATCAGAATAAAACAGACCAAGTAAGCTTAAATTATTTGCGCAGAAGATGATTGCAACTGTCTGAAGCGTGTAATTACTTACATGAAATGTTAGCCTGCTTTGAACAGAGATGTGACAAATTCCTCACTATTTAATTTACCGTTCCTTCATGGCTCCAAGTCCTACGTTTATATATAAAAATGGACTCCTAAACGCAGTCTAATCCTCAGTGAACAATCCTGAGGTGTCAGATAGCTTGGTGGGTCAAATTCTTGATGCAAACACCATCTGTGTGATCTTGGGTGAGTCACTAAGCGATCCCCACATCTTAGCTTGAAGTAGTGATCATGTGTTAATGGCAGAGGGTGTACAAATATCTACTGAAACTGGTGCTGTTTTTAATCCTGCCAGTCTCCTGCTCAGCTCTGGATATGCTAGAGAGAGAACTCCCATTGCTCCATCCTACTGTAAATTCAGCTGCTGCACTGGAGCTAATGAAACTGTTCAAAGAAAAGCGTTCCAGGGAACCATCTGAGAAGGTTCTTCAGAAGTGCTGTGGGTGTTTCACTAAATGGTCCTGGGACCTCCTGGCCATTTATCCAAGGTGAGATCGACTCGATTCACCTCCACTGAAGCATGCTCAGTTGTAAAGAAATATCTGTGGTTTAGCAGCAGCAAGACGTCTGGTGTATTCTGCCTCTGCTAAGGTGCTTAGGATGGGACATCTACCCTAAACATAACAAGTCTTCAAAATGAGACTTGTTGTACCAAGGCTTTGTATGCATCTATGATTGTAGTATCTACCACTGACTGGCTTTCAGACTGTATCAAGAGGATGTAATTGGAATTATGCTTCTGTCTCCCAGACCTCCTTAACAGACATCTGAGGGAAATAAGCACTTCCACATGCTGTTTCGGATCTCACATAGGCTATTGGGGGAGCATGTAGTTCTTGCATCCTAGTCCTGAACCTTGTATAAGTATCTGCAGTGACTTTTTAAAGATAGTATGGCTTTAAGATGAATAAACAGTGCTCTCTTCCCATCTTTGCATTGCAAAAAAATAAGGGGAAAAAACTCTCACACCCTTTTTTAGGTTGTCAGTGCCAGAGAAAAGACACCAGCAGATATTCCATTCAAATGTCCAGTTTTTCTTTCCAATTGTTTTGCTGGATCCCTTTTTATTTTTTCCCTCTTCTACTAGTTGAATGATGGTCTCTTCTTAGGAAACAAGTTTTCAGCTTTACAATGGTCTTGACTTCTCATTGTTTGAAAGTCAAGAGGGTCACTCAAAGTAAACTGTGTTGTGCTAGGTAATGTTTTTCCACGTGGAAATGTTGGAGGGCCACTCTGTGCTGTCTCCCTAGAAAGGCCAGAAGATGCCTTCAGGTTCCCCAGGTGCATCTGTGTTTGTTTTCTAATGTTATTGCACATACAGTATCATTAATATTATGTCTAAACCTCGTCTTTTTAAACAGAGTCAACACATCTAAACTAATAGTCAGCCACGGGGAAAAAAGGAGAGGATTAGTCATTACAGTAAGGAATTAACCCTTTCCGTTGCCCAAAGAAATTAGAGGTGATATCAGCTTCCTAAATTGCAAAAGGACATTATTGGTTTTTTCTCACAAAGAAGTAGAAACCATTTCTATCACTTTGGTAGTCAGAAGTAAAATGCAACAGTCTGTGTCATGTGAGAATCACACAAGACTGTTGGGTGACTTTCAAGGTACGGTTCTCTTTCCTGGAGCACATGCCATTGCAGGGCAGGAAATTTCCCTCCCGGTCACCTTTTTCTTTTTTTAATCTCCTTTTCCCTGTAGGCTGTCTCAGGTACTGTGCTAGGCTTGGCACGTAGACACAACTAGAAATGTAGGCGAGACTTCATGGAGCAAAGTGTCCAAGTGCTGAGTGAGTGCCCAATGGGCCGTAGCAAAATGCACAACCAAGTCAAAGAAAAATGGAAAATATTTCATAAAATTCATCTTTGCATCCCTTTTTCCTCTCTTGATATACGGCCTCTTATTCACAGCTGCCTGGGCCCCGGCTGCGTGTAAATATGTCAGTGCAGCAATGAGACGGAACATGGTCACAGAAATGCCGGCGGCTGCTCCCAGATAAAACACTGAGCTGAAGCCGAGGCGTTTATTGTAAATAAAGATCAAGGCAAAGCAGCAACGTTTCTGTTCGACTTCAGCCTGCCAAGGTTACCAGTCCAACTCCTTTCACGACTACCATATGTCCACATGCATTTCCCCCTCCAGAAGGTGACACGTTACTCTTATGACAGCTCCGTAGCCATTGCAAGTTCCTCGATACTTTCCATGTGTTGTTTTGCAATAACCTGGAAACACTGTTGGCAGATGGGCCAGTGGGTGCATGTGTATGCATGCACAGGAGAGAGAGACTGCCAGCCATTCAAGTCTAATGCTGCTGTACCTTGACAGTAACTTTGCAGGGCCTGGGAAACGTTAATGCCTTTTTTTGTTCTTCTCAGTAGAGGGCACTGGATCCTGCAAGCAGGAATTGGTACAGTGCAGCTCAAAGGGACTAACAGCTTTAGCAGATGGGCTGATTTTTTTTTTTTCTTTTGGATGCTGGTGATGTGGAAGAGAAGTCTGGCTCTGTCTGCTGTACGCCCACTGACTGAGAGACATCCAGTGGTGTGTGTTGGAGGTGATAAACTTGTATATTTTTCTTGTACGTTTTGTTTTAATTAAAGTGGCAGCTAAAAAAATCAGTCACTTGGAAACCAGGCTGGTTAAAGCACTAGCCATCTGGCATCTGTCTGAACTGCAGCACCAGCCAGCTGGCACAGCTGGGGAAGATGCAGGCACCTACAAACTACAGCCCGAAGAGCACAGGCTGGCATGGAAACTGCTTGAATTGTACAGGCTTGTTCCTCCAGTCCATAGTGGAACTGCAGGAGCAGTCTGTGAGGAGCTGGCTTAACCAGGGAGTTCAGCCTTCTACATAGCCCTTGATCCAAAATGCCCACATTTTCAGTATATCATTTCTTCCAACGAATGCTTTGTTCTCAGTGATAGCGAACACGCTGCATTATCAATATGTTCCACCCTCTCCTTTTCATTCCTCTGTGCTGGGGTTTGTATTTTCCGAAATGGTGGCTCAGATGAACTGTAAGCCAAAGTGACTACGAAGAACATTAGAAAACTAGCTTTTTTCAGATGATTTTTTAAAATGGATTTCACACATGTATGTTGTAACATAATTATTTCAATAATGGAAGTTTTAATGCTAATAAAGAATATACATTTAAAAACCTTCCTAAACCTTCATCTGGAATGAGGCTAATATCTTGAAAATTTGGCACAATTAACTCATATAATTCAAGAATAAGAAATAAAAGTTATTCGTTTTCCACACTTAACAGGTACTGACCTATATTCTTGAGCTGATATAGAATGCTTCACTTTAAATGACAGCTCCAAATGCTCTGTTAGGCAAGAAAATTGAATACTGTCACAATACATGCTTTACCTCTGCTGAAGAAAACTGGAAGACCATGATTTTCCCCATAAGGCAGCTAGTTAGTTATTGAGGGGTTTACACTTCTGTAGCTACACATCTCACCACACCCTAGCAATTGCCAGACACAAGCTGGAAGTTAAATGTGCTTGAAAATGTGGCCGTATCTTACAGCATTTAGTGATTCCTGAGCTTAGTGAGACTCAGGCACATCTGGTCTCAGAGCAAGGAGAGAGGGGCAGCTTTTCTTTCCCATACTCTCTCAAGTCTGAGCTTTTGCCCGGGCAATGCAATATGATTTGAGAGCTGCCCGCATGCCAAGGCTGGCCCTTGGCCTGTAGTGCTGTGTGCTGCTGTTCCCACTTAAATCAGGTAGAAGCCATTGATTGCTTAGGGTTCCAGGTTTGTTCTTTTATTAAATAGCAGGCCCTAACAATTGCTAGTGTTCTCCAATCTAGAAGTGTGATGAAAGTCCATATTATGTCAGGCTCTTGTATCTTTTCATCTGTCTTACTTGGTACGGCATGTTCCAGGTGGAGACTGGAAAGATGCTAGTGCTAAAACCTGCCCGCTAGCAGCAACAGAAGTGTCCTAGATCCTCATCCCATGTTCAGATCTCAGCTCCCTTTGACTGCCCTGGAATCTACTGCTCCCATCAAAATCCTTTGATATGTGGATACCTCCTGACTTGGGCACTTCACTATTCTGAGAAGGGAGATCAGCATCTTCTAACTTCTTTATAAATACATGTGCTCTTGAAGTGATTCTTTATAGTCTGTGTTAGGCTAGATCTGTGTTTTGTACCCAACTTCACCTTCTGCTACAGAAGCCTGATACTGCATCTTTATTTCTGGTACTGTAAATCATTATTCCTTAACAAAACAATACAGAAATAGGTAGATGGTAAACTTGGCCATAACTTGGTTCGGTAGCAACTTCCCTTAGCAGTTTTAAAGTGTGATTTTTTTTTTTTCAGGTTAATGGGATACATGGACAGGAGACTTCAGCTTAATCCCCTGGAACCATGACAGTCTGAGGTGTTGCCTGGCTCAGCCCTTAGATGGGAAAGGAAAGAATAGCTTGAACATCCCTCCAGTCGTTTCCTGGTATTTGCTGTTAGAGAACAGAAGTGATTCACTGCAGAAGGGACTGCTGAGTGTTCCCATGTGTCTGATCTACTAAGCAAGGTTGGTAGCACCAGCTCCCCATAAGATTTCCCTCTCCTGAGGAGAGGCTGGTGTCAGCCCCAGCTAACTCTCCGAGGCCTGACATCAAACTGGTTGGAGTTCTGTTAGAAGCCAACTGAAAACGTGTTGCTGTTATTATCTGACACTGGCTGAAACAAAAGCCAAATGTTGATGAATGTCTGATCCTAAAAGTAAACAGTTTGATTTTTTTTTTCTCTTTGCAAGTCAGGGGCCCTCTAGGGTTTTATCTGATTTTGGCAATCTGTTGCACATTTTGGGGCCTGGAGCATGGTTTTAATTGTTACATCACAAAAGTTGCCAAATAATGTTGAATGCTCCTTAAAAACTCTCTCAGTTTTATGGAACTTCTCAACGGCTTGACTAATACAATAATTGCTGGAACTCTGCTATGTTGCCTAGTGGCAAATGGAATTTTTTCATAATGATGCTGTCTGTCATTAATAGCAGGATTTGTTCTTTCTCTCAGTTGGGAGAGAGGCCAGAAACCAGTGGTATCTGTCTTTTTTAATGACAGCCAACAGCAAACGGATAAAATAATCAATTACATCTACAGCTAGGTAGATAAAGTATAATTTATCATGTCAAAAACAAAAATGTTTTTAATTGGGCTGTTAATCATTTTGTAATTTTAACTAAAGAGATGAGGGCACTATTTTATGCTCAGACATCACTAATATTTCATACAATATTAACTGATCTTATTATAGTTTTAATAACAGTGTTTACTACTAACTGCCAAAATAAGAAATACCATTTCTGCTTTCATTAGCTGAAGCCCTTGCAGTTACAAAGGACTGCCATTCTCCTTTATTTTTCTCCCACTGGAAAGATCCAGGAGAAGAAAAGGGTCCAGCTGACTAACTAGCTCTAGCAGTTTCTAAAACACCATGGTGTGTTTGATTAGGAGCGTGCATACTAGTTACCACCAAACACGTTACTGAAATGATAATTATTTTTTTAACAGGAAAGCATAAAAGCAGATTAGTATAACAGCAAAGACTGAAAGCGAGGAGTTTTGATTTCTAGCCACACCTGTGTCGTCGTGTGGGAAGCTGGGCAGATCACTTAATCCCTCCTAACTTGTTCTCCCTGTCTGTAACATAAGTATTAAGTGCTTCATCATGCTTCTGTGGAGTAGGTTAGTGGTGCAAGATTCCTGAAAATTTGATTAAAAAATGGCAAACATCCGGGAAGCTGGCGGCAAAAGGAGCCTCTCCAACACGCTTCGAGGAAGGAGATAGGAAGTTTACAGCTGGAGCTAAATCTTCCCCATATTATAAATGAAAACGTCCTCATGATGCCTACTTTCAGGATCAGTGGGAAATCATCTACCAGAAAAATCTCACAGCACTGCAGTACTTTGGCTGTCTATTCTTTCGTTATTATTCATATCAATTTCATGACTAGCTAACGCTCTTTAGGACAAGATCTCTATTTTACCTATTCACATTTAAAAAATTCCAAACATGCTGTGAAGAGAAATGTGATTCTTGAGAGCCCCTGTGCATGAGATGCATGGCATTACGTCCCTGCTTCAGAAGTGTCTTGCAGGCACTGACTCTTAACTTGATTTCCCTCAGAAAAGCTCAATCTGCCTTAAATCAAGAGTTGTTCTGAGTACCTACATGCATGTAACATTTTCACTTTGTGTTACTTTTTTTGTTGTTATGGGTTTAACTTTATGTCCACAGCATCTCCCAGTGTTGCATGTAACACAGACAGGGGCAGGACTGCCCTTCTGGTAAATGGATCTTCCCTGAGAGTGGGGGGAAATATCAGATATTGAGTGGGCTTTTTACAGGTCTAATGGCAGCACAGAGGCAGTATTTAGACTGGGAAAGAGGGAGGAGAGACTCTGGGGCTGACTTGCCTGAGCATAAATAAATTGGAGGTACATGAACATTCAAAAAATTCCCAGAGAGTCACGTTGCACAACTTAATGGGCCTGGTGCCCTCACCTGTGCCAATTTTATGTGACTCTTAACTCTGGCATTAAACAAAAACGAGACTTGCACTAATGACATCCACAGCCCGTGGTGAAGAAAATATGCTGCTACTTTGATACAGATCCCCTTTTAAGGAGGACACAATAGACAGCTAAGGCTTTTTCCCATCTGTTAGGTGAATATTACAGTTCCCTGCCCAGAAACGTGCTCTCAACAACACCCCTCCACTTTCAGTGTTACACTAGATAATTTTTAATAAGAACGTGGTTATCTGCTGCCCCTGTGTTTGCCACCTTGATTTTACCCTCCTTCTCTCTTACGTGAAAGGAGGGAAAAGGAGGACCTGCGTTGGCTGGGGGAGGGGAGCAAATAGCTTGGGGAGGGTGTTAAACAGACCAGCTGCTACGTGTGAAGTATCTGCTTTCTAATTGCTTCTGTTGGAATTTAGGGGATAAAGGCACTGGCTACACTTAATTAATAAGGCAGGACTCACATAAACTCCAGCTGTGAGCACAGGACTGGTCTTTAAAGGATAAGCTCAGGAGGTGAGGCAGAGAGTTTGATTTTCTTGCATGAAATCCCACCACACGCTGCCAGCACTGTGTGTGTCTGTCCGTCCACTTAAGCCTTTTGGTCTGAACTAGACATGAGCTGTCTGTTGCTGCCGGTGCGCCCCATCCCAAAGAAAACTGATCTGTCCTCAGAAATCAAAGATGTGAGGCTGCGTTTCAAGCTAGGATGAAACTATTGTGCTTTCACCCTAGCTTGGAATCCCCCAAAGTGGAGATGTTTGGATCAAAGGTTTGTTCAGATTTAACAAAAATATGGGCTTTTGCAAATGCACCCAGATGTAGGGTTGCCCTCTGGTCCTCTTTCCTGCCTAGTTGCAGAGGGTCTGGATTTTGCATCCAGAACATCTCTCTTTCTCATCCAGACTCTGCCTTAGGGGTTTTGCTCCAAGGGCTGCTCTGGTGGGGTGGCTGTACAGCTGATGCCTCCGGATCATTTTCCAGTGATCTCTTTGAGGAGCACAATGGTTTTTCTTTTTCGTTCTTTTTTTGGTTTGGGTTTTTGTTGTTGTTGTTGTTTTGAGAAGGGCTCAAAAAGGTCACTGGGAATTTCCCTGAGATATAGACAAGGCCCCTAAAACTCGCATGAAAATGTGAATGCCACACTGTTCATTGTCACTGCCATGGGATGCCCCCGCACCAGTACCAGTGCAAGGCCCTCCCAGATGGATCACAGCAGCACTGGAGTCTGTGCTGAAGCCAAAGGTTTCTTCCACTTCTGTGGGGTGGCACCTCTGAATTTCAAAGCTTATTGTTTAAGTGTGTTACAATAGGAAACAGTGGCATCAGAAACAAAGGTGGAGGGGATGTTCCCATGTAGTTAAGAGCCTGTTTTTCCTCACTGGTTTTCAGGGAAATGAGCTTCCTGCTTAAGGTGAGGTGTCATTTGCTGTCCTGAAACCTTTGCGGCCTGGCTGGCCCACTCCTTTGGGTGCCAGCAGCCAGGGCAGGTCTGTTCCATGTGTGATTGCTCTCCCTCCCAGGCCCCCTCCTTTCCTGCCCTGTGCTCCTCAGATGAGTGCTAGGGTAAGCACAAGAGGGAACATGGCCACGTGGCTGCAAACAGGTTGGAGAAGGAGGAGCGCTCTTTTTGGCATGGAGAGCCCTTGGGTGGGCCCAGCTGCTCGATCTCACGCACCCTGCATCTTTGGACTGGAGCTGCAGTCTCTGATGTTGTCATTCCCCTTTCCCACCCATCTGTTGGGGATCACCCACTGTTTTCCACAAACTCAAAAATGCAAGAACTCTTTAGATTTTTGGTCAGAGCCCTTTGTTGTTTTTGAAAGGTAAAATAATGCAAGGCTCAAGCATCCAGGAGGATGCTGATGTTTCAGTGCTCCTGATTTTAGTGACAGCTAGGCCTGATATGGGACTGATGGCTAAGGCCCCATAGTCCTCTGAGGTAGCTCATGGAGCCAGGCTTCCCACACAGACAGTAAACAGTTGTCAGGGGTTACAGCATGTTTCCAGGCAAGAAAGGTGGGGTCCATCTTTGCACTGCTCTTCAGTGAAAAGCTTCCCCCTGACATCTAATCTAAATCTTCACTCCTTTAGCTTAAAACTATTCCCCCTTGTCCTATCACTGTCTACCTGTGTAAAAAGTTGATTTCCCTCACGTTTATTTTCTGCCTTTAAAGGCTGCAATGAGGTCTCCCCTTAGCCTTCTCTTCTCCAGACTGAACAAGCCCAGTTCCTTCAGCCTGTCTTCACAGGAGAAGTGCTCCAGCTCTCTGCTCATCTTCGTGGCCCTCCTCTGGACCTTCTCCAAGAGCTCCACACCTTTCCTGTGCTGGGGACCCCAGACCTGGTGTCAGCAGCAAACTTGCTGAGGGTGCACTGGATTCCATCATCTGTGCCATTAATAAAGATGCTAAGGAGTACCTGTCCCAAGATGGACGCCTGGGGGACACAGCTCATCACCTGCCACCACCTGGACATAGAGGCATTGACTAAAACCCTCTGGCTGTGACCTTCCAACCAATTCCTTATCCACCAAATAGTGCACCCTTCAGATCCATATCTTCAATTTAGAGATAAGGATGTGGTGGGGGCCCATGTCAAAGGCCTTGCAGAAGTCTCAGTAGATGACATCAGTTGCCTTCCCTTTGTCCACTGATGCCATCACTCCATCACAGAAAGCCACCGGATTGGTCAGGCACGACCTTCCCTTGGTGAAGCCATGCTGGCTGTCTCAGATCACCTGCTTGTCCCTCATGTGCCTTAACATTTCTTCCAGGAGGATCTGTTTCTTGATCTTCCCAGAGGTGAGGCTCACCCCCCTGTAGTTCCCCGGGTCCTCCTTCTTCCCTTTCTTGTAAATGGCAGTGACGTTTCCCTTTTTCCAGTCCCCTGGGACTTAGCCTGACAGCCACGACTTTTCAAATATGATGGAGAGTGGCTCAGCACCCATATCAGCCAGACCCCTTAGGTCCCTGGGATGCATGTCTTCTGGCCCCATGGACTTGTACACATTCAGTCTCATGAAGCGATCTTGGACTTGCTCTGCCCTTTCAGTAGGGGGAATTTGCTCCTCCAGTTCCCCTAGAGGTTCAGGGATGTGAGGTTCAGGGATGTGAGAAATACGAGAATCCTGGCTGCTATCTCATTTAAGGATGAGGAGTGTGTCTTTTTTCTTTTAAGTATGGATCAATCATGTATGAACTCCCACTCAGCCTCCCTTGGTCCCTAATATTTTCATTTCATTCTTCTGCTGCTCGTTATTTTATGGTTTTGTCCTTGACTGGTAACATTTCTCTCTTGTTCTTCCTTACATGCATCATTAAGAATGGGAAGAACTTATATTAAAAGCTCAAGCCTCATGTAGACCTTAAGCTGTAAATAATGTTTTATACAGATTCTAAGATTATTAAATCCTTCCAGTTTGCCTCCCTTCTACTTTTTCAGTTCATTTGATTAGAGTGGAGATATTCTTTTGAAAATTAACTATTTCTGTTTTGATTTTGCAAGCAGCCTTCAGAAGATACAATCTGGCTGTATGCATTGTTAATCAGAAGATTTGCCATGGGAATCCAGAAACACTGCCTTCAAGAGAACTGATTGTTGGCATGGAAAAAAACACCAGAGAAACCCTGGAATTCTGAGATGCAGCTGACTTTCTAAATACAGGCAAGTTGCAATTGAAATACAGTTGTTTGGGAAGATAAATGCACTCAAAATACAGTTCTTTGGAGGGGGCTGGCAGGCACATCATGAGTGAAAGAAATTAGTAATGTGAGGAGATAGTTATGCTCAAGGATTAACTAATTTTGGACAGCTGGAGGAGCCAACCCACTGGGCTCCGTGCATTGCCTCTGTAACTATTTATCCTGCTCATCTTGATACCAGGGCCAGGCATCACAGAGCCAGGCAACTGAAGCTCAGCTTTTCCCTACAAATGCAACCAAACCAGCTGCCACGTTTTGCAGAGATCCTGACACTACAGTGCTGAGCTGCTCTGCATTCCACTTGATGAAATCTGCTCACCTCAGCCTGTGTGTTAGGGGTATGGCCAGTCAGTCAGGCTTTGCTAGTATGGAGCTGAGCAAGGAGAAATATCCTTACTAGAGATATTTATTGAAAAGCTGCTGAAAAGCCTCACAGTAGACAGCCTACACAACGAAACCGTCTCCTCCAATTAGTCCATGGTCATCAATGAGGTAAATGTCTCTGCCTTCTGACCCAGACAGGGTGGAGTTTTAATAACAGACATAAATCTGTTGTGCTTCTCTCCTCATGACTTAACATATGCTGTCAGGGCAATGCATGCCTCAGAGAAGGAGTAGAATTTATGTGTACAATAAAACAATAGAGCTTCAGTGCTATCAGCTGTTTGATGAACTTTAATATACATTTGCTATAAAACAGGCAGCAAGTACCAGAATGCGATACCCAAATAAAAACCCTTGATCCATTTGCATGACAGATCTTCGATTTACTCACATTCACGTGAGAGACACACATAAAAATTATATCCACGCTTAAATTCACATAGAAGCAGTCTGAAATACCCCCCAGTTGCAAGTGATACTGCAGTACTTAGCTAATACTCATGTTTCGATGGCTTTGCCTTCATGATTCTTCCACTGGTTCCTTTATGTTTTCTGGTATTTTGCCAAACACCTGTGAATCGGTGCACAACAAATATTCTTGCCATTTAATTTAGACTTGCACAGAAAGGCTATAGCAGGCCGGCTGCAGACCTAATCCCAAACCTCTAAAGAGGTTTAAGGCACTCTGGTTTCACCTAATCCCGAAACCTAAACCAGAATCACTGAAAACCTCCATAACACCACAGGAATGGGCAAATAAAGGGTTTCCACTATGAAATTATTAAAGGGACACGGTGTATCTTTTGGATTTGAGACCTAAGGCTTTACCTAAGGAGCTTGGGAGTCCACAATACAGCGTTTGTTTTGAAGACAGGACGCTAAAAGCTTTATTGAACTGCGGGCCGGCTCCCTGCTCCCACCCGAAAAGCAGCGGGGCGATCCCGGGGAGCAGCGGAGCACGGGAAGAGGGGGGAGCCGCGAGCAGGGCCGGCCGGGCAGCGCGGCGCGGCACGCGGGGTCCAAGCCGTGCGGGCAGCGCCATCTTGGGCGGCACAGGCAGCGCGCTGCTGCTGCCCCTACGGAGACGGCGCGTCTGAGAGCTCAGAGCGGCGGTGGCACGTAAAAACCTGCACTGGAACGCGACTTTCAGTGGCAAATCGTATCCAACTGCGGTACATTTCATCTGGCATTAATTCGTGTTCAATTAATTGGATTCTGTCGTTCCTGAATTCTGGTAACTGCCCCATCTTGCCACGCACGTTGTTATCTGTGTCGTGACAGGGGTACTCCATGCTCAGGGTGGCTGCCGGGAGCAGGAACTGTACCGTGCTCTAACGAACACCTCCGTAGCAAACCGCGCTGCGCGCCGTGCACGCGGCCTCACCGCCAACTGCGCGGTACCGCTGCGACCGGCTGCAGACGACCCTGCATCGCGAGCAGCTCGGCGCATGCGCGCGGCTCCCCCCCCCCCCACCGGTGCCAAGAGCGGCCCGCGGGCATCACGTGGGTCCGGTCCGCTGCCGCGCGGCGCTCCGCGTGTGCCGGGTCCGCGGGACGCAGCCCTGGGTGCAGCAGGGGAGCGCCGAATCATCGCTGTCTCGCTTCCCCCCCCCACTCCGAGGCGGAGCGGCGCTCGGTGAGAGGCGGCGGGGGGAGGGCGGGGGTGCGCGGAGGCAGCGGCGGGGCGGGCGGGAAGCGCCGCTCACTGGCGGGGTGCCGGCTCGGGGAGAGGGGGAGTGCGCCTGCGCGAGGCGGAACCATGACAACGGCGGAGCGGCGGCGGGGCGGTCCGCGTGCAGCGCTCCGCGTGCAGCAGCGGCCGCCCTCGCGCAGTGCCCGCGCGGCCCTTCCCGCCCGCCCGTCACAGAGGGGTCTGGGGCCGTCCCGGGCCGGGTGCTTCTGTGGCCGCCAGAAATGCGTCTTTTTAAGGCATTTAAAAGGAAGCAGTAGTGAACGAGCTCACGTGAAATCGTGTGCGGACCCAGATGGGGCGCGGAGCTGAATCCCGAATTTCGGGCCCGGTTCTCCCCTCCGCGCAGAGCGCAGCCCCGCGGACGCCCGCCGAGGTAACGCTCCGCGGCGGCAGTGAGCAGCGCGCAGCGTGCCGGTATTTGCCGACACAGAGCGCCGTGAGCAAGCAGCGCCGCGCGTCCCGGCTGCACGGAGCTCTGCGCGTCCCGCCGCGCCGGGCCCCCCCGGGCGCTGCTCCCCCTGGCGGCGGCACCGCGCTGCGCTGCGCGTGTCCGAGCCCGGCCCGTGTCCGAGCCCCGCGCCGTGCGGTTGCCTGCTCTTCTCCTCGGTAGCGGCGGTGGTTGAAACGGTGAAAGTCCTTACGCAGCTCCTTGAGATGCCGCTTTACAGTAGAAAGTCAGCTCATGTCCCGATTCAACACCTTCATTTTGAAATCAGTAAGGGCACGGTGTTTGGTAGCGCTCTGGGAAGAAACGAGGGATGTGAGAGATCGGAGTCAGGGCTGAGTTCCGCGCTGTCCCGGGGCCGTGTGGAGGAGCGCTGCAGTGCGGTTTCTTTGCAGCCTGCCTGCAGCAGAGCCCGGCTCGGGCCGCGCTCCGGGGCCTCGCTGAGCCAGCCGCGTTTCCTCCGCAGTTTGCCCTCCCCGTGGGAGTCGCAGGTTACAGAGAACACGCTTATTGATTTGTGTCTGTATTACCGCGTTTTTTAAGAAACTGCTGTCTTCTTTTTTTTTTTTAAGTATTTTAACCTGTTTGTTAATGATTTCTGTTAAGATTTCAATTGATTTGCAGGCAGGCTGGTTTTGTTACTGTAACAGTGTCCTGTGATCAGGAAATGCAGCCTGGCTTGTTCTGGCTCTATCAGTGATGCTCGTTCTGCAGATGGAAGTTACATTTGTGCACGTGCTGGGGTAGCCGCCAGCTTCTCCCTTCTCCAGCCTGGTTTTGGTTAAAGGGTGCAAAGACTTTGAGCATTAGGATTTAACGTAGTGGAGAGCAGATCTGTTGTCTGCATGCACCACACCTTTCCGGAACCTGCTGGTCTTTTTAGAATACAGCGAGTTTCTTTTTGCAGTGAAGCCCTTAACGACTCGCTCTCCTCTGTTCTTTCATTCTGAAGAGGTGTCTGCTGGCTCTGTGTCACGTACAGCTGCCTGTGCTGTGCTCTGTGTTTGCATGCTTTTATTTTTGGCTTGAGCACTGTTTTTCTGCAAGCTCAGCCCCAAAAACATTTCATTGCAGTAGTGAGAACCGTAAACCAGTCGGTTGTTGCTAATTAGCTGGTGTGGGAATGTAGCACTGAAAATTCTCACTTTCCAGTATGTTACGTGTGAAGCATTGTCTTCGTTGTGGAAACAGCTGCTATGACTGCTCTCAGTAACAAACTGTGCTATTGTAGGTAGGCTGGGTTAGAGATATATGTTACGTTTCTGGGGTTGTAAAGACAAAAAAAAATAGCTTTACTTTTTGAGCATCTTTTCTGAGTTGTAGTACATTACTGTAATTGTAATACATTACAAGCTTGAACCTTGTCACAGTATTGCATGGTTTGAGGATGTCTACACAGAAAAAAGGTGAGTTTCATAGCAGTGGTAGCACTTTGATCCCCAAAAAATCAGTGTGGATGGATTTGTTTTCTTAGTGTGAATGCAGTTTGACTCACTGCAATATGCTTGTTAGTACAAACGACGGGTTTCAAATTAGTAATAGCTTGAAAACTTACTTAGCTACTGTTTTGTGGGGTTTTTTTTGTTGTTGTTTGTTTGTTTTTTAAATACTGGTCTCTGTGGAGCAGTGGAAGTGCTTACAGAGCCATGAGAAAGAGAGACATCTACGAAAATACCTGTGTATTTTTTGCCCAAGCAGAAGAGCTTCCTCTTGAGCCTCGTGCTGGCACCGTTGTATGCTAAAAGGAAGCAGACTCTGCTTTTCCTAAGCAAAATACATGTGTACGCATGTATGTTTCACAACTTCCTATGGCTCATTTTGTTCATGTGCAGCTAATGATGGCATAGCTCATCTTTTCTAATATTGCTTCAGTACCATTTACGGTGTGGTGTACGTGTCCTTCCACTGAGGGGCTGTTTGAAAGAACTGGAGCTTTGTGGGACGTCAGGTTTGCTGTGCTGTGAGAAGCAGCTCATTGAACAGTAGGTGCTAGTTATCAGGAGCAGGCTGCGGGTCATGGTTAGGTGGCAAACCTTACAGGGTCCGCAGATCTGCTTAAAGACAGAGGTATTACTGGGTATTGGTTTAAAAGGCAAGTGTTAGCCTCGGCAGTTTCCAGAGCACTCAGCTGGAGAGTCTGGGCTGTGTCACGGTTCGGAAGCATTTCAAGTATGAGTCCATCTCTTCTGCATCTCAGAAGTGGAAACTGCAGAGCACTGTGTTTCCTATGGACAGGTTTGCTCTCACCGCTCTTCAGAGGGACGTCGAATCGGAACGTCGCGCTGTAAGCAAATGAGGAGTCCTAGGAGTAAAATCCTCCCAGGCTGCAAATTGTCTCTCTCATGATTTCTAAAGGTCAAAATGTGACTGTTACAGTAAAAAAAAAAAAAAAAAAACTAAAGGTCAAAATGTGACTGTTACAGTAAAAAAAAAAAAAAAGTTGTACAGGAATACCTTTCCAGGTGATATTCAGCCCTGACCTCTGCCATTAGGTTTCCCAGAGCTGCTGGGTGACTGCTGGCTGTAAGGTAAAGCTGAGCAGGAGCTATTTGCAAAGAAATGCAGAACGATGGTTTGCCTTTAAATTTTTTTTTATTATTATTTTAAGTTACTCCATGATTTTTTAGTAGAAGTTAAATTTATTTGATTTAGAGGAGGGAAGGGTTCTGCTTGAAAGCATAGCAGGTAGGAATGTTAGGACAGACTTTTTGCACTCGGACAGCTGGAGCAGCTGTGTGTTCCCCACTGAGATGAAAATGCTACACTTCGAGATTTAGAAAGGTAAAAAGTGTGACCGGAGCATTAAGTGGGAGGGCCACATGATACCAAAATTGAGCTCTGTGCTCATTGTAAAGAAAATCCTGGTTGTAGAAGGGAAAAAATGAACTTGTTCCTCCACTTTCTTTTTTTCCTCAGGAGAAAACACAGAATATATCCTAGGTAATAAATCTATTTTATGGCTCACATGAGAAAGGGTGGAGAAACTCCCATTATTTTCTTCCCAGAAATTGAAATGCACATGAGCTAACATGGAGACACTGGGATTTTCATCCAGCGAATGCACAGCTGGCTTCTGCTTTTATTATTTTTCTAAGCCTAATAATTTTTCATTTGATTAGCTGGTGGCTGACAAAGCCATCACTCGCTCAGAGTTTTGTGTATTTAGTAGAGTAGGTGTAATGCAAAAGAGATAGTGTAATACATACTCAGAAGCATAGCTCAAGTTGTTCGTTTGATGAGCAATCTCTACTTCCCTCTCCTTAAAATGCCAGTTTGTATTGTCTTTGTTTTGTCTTTGAGCATCAAAAAAGTAACTGCTTGAGGAGTAGAGGCAGGAGAGCTGTATAAGCATCTAAGAATTTGTTTTGTTATTTGCGTTACGGAATTGTTACAAATTTGCTTGATGCTCTGTGCATATAAAGAGATGGGCAGGACTCGTGTGGAGGTCTGCAGGGCCAGTCTTGCCGTGTGGAGGTGCTGAGAGGGTCTGAGGAAGAAAAGTCCTGGTTCGTGGGAGCTGGTGGGGAGGAAGGGCAGCGTGCATGCTGCGAGGCAGCAAGGATTCTGCACTCGCAGGGAGCGGTGCTGGGTGGGTCAGGGGGTTCTGCAGAGCCATGGATGTGCCATGGGAAAAGAGAAGCATGGTGAGACAAAGCAATGGAGGGAGCACGCGTCCATGGGGATAGCAGAAGGCGTGTGGGAGTGAGCTCCATCAGAGCTGTGGCTGAGCTTGGTGGGTAAGGCCATGGCTTCTGGGTTTGAAATCAGGGAGGAGAATGGCCTGTGTTCAAAACGACATGAAAAATGTTTAACCTTGATGAGTTCGTTAGGAATCTTGACTTCTGCCTAATTTGATGTCAGCTTGGTGCTCTTTTATGCATTGGATGCCTGGGGAAGGAGTGATTTTGTAAGGATTAGTAGAATCTTATCCTTTGTATCTGCATTCTGACCTGAGTCCATTGCACTTGCTGAGTAGTTGCTGAAAGTTCAAGCTCTGGAACTGGAAGGTTATGACTTTGCTAAGTGCCACGAGCCAATGTATTTTCTCAGCTAAGGAAGATGACCTTAATGGAAAAATAGGAGACAAGTAAGGCATTGTGGAAACTCTCTTTGGCTATCTCTCTCCTAGAGACTTCATGTCTGCTGCAGATCAGAGTACCAAGCACTTATGTCTCTGGCATAGGAGGTGCTGCCATGCTCCTGGCTGGGGGATGCTGCTGGCTAGCAGTGGCCCTGGAGCAGGCATGGTCTGCTGTGGTGGCACGCACCTTTTCTGCAGCACAGCACCATGGCCTTTCCTTTGCGCGCTGATCCCTTGTCCCAGGTGCAGAGGGCTGTCTGTCTGTCTGTCTGGCAGTCCTTCATTGAACAGAGGAGAGTCCATAGCGCTGTGTTGCAGAGATGTGTGGTCCTGTGAGATTTGGCAGATCTTCTGCTGGGAGCAGTTAGGCCCGATTGAACAAAACTCTCAAATTTGAGAACAGTTGGGAAAATGTGAAACATTCAAGACTTTGGTGTTTAGTTCTTTTTGTCTAATTGTGTGTTCAGGTCCTCCTCCTTTCACTTCAACAATTGAGGGTGTTGGTTACTTCCTCCCGTTTATGTAAGGCGAGCTTTTTATAGTCCATTTTTCCAGTTGCTGTGTGTGCTTCCTCCACGGCAGCGTAACACGTTATTCTTCCCACCCCTCCACAACCAGTTACACTAATGGAAGACCTGCATCTGTTTTTTTTAATTTGGTTTGTAGTGGATTTTATGTTATTTTTTAAATAATAAGAATGGAGCTATGGGATTGGACACAGTCATTATTCCTGCTTAGAAACGTGTTTTTTGACTAACTGTATTTTGTTCTTAGTAAAGGAAAGGCACATAACGTAGCAAAGAAAAATCAGCCATATTTAGTTACAGGGCATTGTGTTTGAACTGCAGGTTTTCAGCTCGGTTCTTGCTTAGCTGAAGATCCACCTGGAAAAAAAAAAAACGAAAAGAGTTTGTCAAAAACATGGATGGAAATGGGCTGCGTTCTGTTTTTTGACAAAAAAATTTCTTACTGTGATGCCACATGTAAAGAATTTTTCATTATTACCCATTCCAACTTGCGCAGTGGTTGCAGGAGGGGTGAAGGCAGTGTGGGAGCTCCATGCCCACCCGTTATTTTGCCTCGTGTGGGTGGATGTGGCACAGTGCTGGCAGGCTGGGAGCTGTGCTGGAGCCGTGCCTCGAAGCAGCATGTAGAAGGAAGGAGGCATGGCCGCGTCCCTGCGCTGGCTGAGATACGCAGCGCTGCCTCTGCTTTGTGAGGCTTTATTCTGGCATGCAGCTCTTGTTCACTGCTGTTGAAAATGCACAACTAATAGTGGTGACTGTTGAAAAATAGTGCTTGGTGGCTGAGAATTTGCTCTGTCAGGCAGTGTTGTTGTGCTCTTTTTTATCTGTTTCCATGGAAATAAATGGAAGGCATCACTGTTGGAGTGACCTACATAAATTTAATGCGAGGTGGGCTGAACTGCCTAACTACTTTGGATCTTTACGATGTTTAGTCTCCGTGTAGGCCGTTGCTTTTCCAAGTGACTAGTTTTAAGGTGACACTGGAATTCTGAACCAGTTAGGACAGGAATTCACTCTTGTCTTTTGCCATAAACTGACCACCAGCTGCACTACAAACTTGCAGCAACAGCAACCAAAAGTAGATCTGAATGCAGAGCGTGGACCTGAGGGTCCTTGCACCTTGCATCCCGTGGCCCCGCTGGGGCGTTTGATGGCCTGGCTGGTCGTTTCCCTCTCTTGCATTATCTGATTACTCTTTGGAAATAACATTTTAAAGGTACTGGTTTATTTTATTGCTCCATTGCTAAATTATTATAATCAACAGTTAGCATTTAATTGTTGTAATTTTATGCTGTAAATATTGTGTAGTGGCTGATGATGTAATTGGACACTTAATAGTATCCTTAATTTAAAAGTGAAAAGGGAGAATCTCTGAAATGAATGCCTTTGTGCTCGTGCCCGTTAAGCACGGTTATCATTATCTGGTGGCAAGGTATGATCTTCCAAGCTAGAATTCTCTTCTGTTTCATACTGATGCTGTCTTCATGCTAGATCATTCCTGTCCTAGAAGCACCTCGGGGTGGGGGTGGGAAAGGAACGTGTCCCATAGGGCCTCCTTAGACGACAGGTTTGGCCATGGGGGGAGGGCCAGCGGCAAGGATTGGAGCCCGGCCCTGCAGCCTGCTTCCTTCTCTCGCCCCGAGCAGCGCCAGCAGGCGGGCACAGGGCCGTGCGTTTGTAGCTGGGAGTCACGTGGGAGCGCGTCCATGGGGAATGGGGTGACATTATTTGTTGTCCCATGCGGGAGGAAGGGAGCCAGGCAGGAATTGTGGCTGAGTCACCCGCTCTTCCTGGAGCGCGTCCTGGGGCGGTGCCGCCGCGTGCAGCCTGGTACAAGACTGAGCCTGAAGGCTTCACCTCGCTGACTGCGTGTTCTGCAGAAGTCTTGCTTTCTGATAATGACTTTAATATGATTCAGTGTTTTCTCTTTTGCCTGATCTTGTTGATGAGCCTTCGTGCCTGATCCTTCCCTGCTGTCGTGGGAGCAGGACAAGCCTTCCCATGCCAGCGGTGCCATTCCTGCTCGGGTTCAGTGGCAGGGGCTAGGCGTGTTTTGAAGCACTGCTGGCAGTGTTGCTGTTTAATAGAGTGGACCAACACTGTGACCTTGTAGAAAGATGACTGATCCTGGAGCTGCTCTTGCGAGGCCTTTGTAACTCCTAAGCTCACCCAGGCAATGTGGGTAGAGCAGTTTGCAGAACTGGGGTCCTGGTACTGTTTGCCAGTTCGCATTCATTGTGATTGCCTGAAATTAGAGCTCCTGAGGCAAGTGT
Source organism: Numida meleagris (assembly GCF_002078875.1). Classification (NCBI taxonomy): domain Eukaryota; kingdom Metazoa; phylum Chordata; class Aves; order Galliformes; family Numididae; genus Numida; species Numida meleagris. The sequence continues at coordinate 1,041,145 of NC_034422.1, read as the reverse complement.
GTGTGAACCGAGCCCGAAGCACCCAGTCTTGAATGGGCGTATGGAGAATGGCTGGGATTTAGGTTCCTGTGGGTCACTGACAGTACTTACTAGAGACTACTAATAATAGCAAACAGACTCATTCCATTCCCGCATCTCTAGGGTTTTAAAAATCCAGCAGAACCAGCAAAATACCTAAAGCACAGCCAGTGAAATCCAGCCAAATTTTGTAAAGATTACAGTGCTAGTTTCAATTAAATATAAATTGTGAACTTAAAACGTACAGTTTGCTTAAAAGGAGGTACTTTGCCAAACTGTAACTGTACCAATTACTAAACTAAGAAATAGCACTTTAAGAAATCTGCGTTTATAAGGCTTACGAAAAAAACCTTTCAGATATTTTTTATTGCTTTTATTTAACCATGTGATTCATGTTTAATCCCGGTTAGACTTAATTCATACATACATATCTTTATAGCAGGCTGTGCACTTCTTATGCAAGTGCCTGCTCCGTGTTACCACAATTGTTCAGTGAGGGGTGGAGGGGGAGATAGGGAGAGTACAACTCAGTCACGTCATCTTTTGCATATATGAGAAGTCTGGCTCACATTATACCTACAAGAAATACATGGGTGCTCATAATTCATATTATCCCATAAAATTTAGAAGAGCGTTCTGAGACTGTAAATGAAGGTAATTTATGTACAAAACCTCATCTGTGAAGAATTTATTGCTATAGTAGGTATAATGTGCTTTGGCAATCCTCTTCCCTGAAACGAGGAGTTGCAGATTTGAAAAAGGAACTTACCTTGCAGGCTGAATTATACCTGGTTTTATAGAAAACACATTATTGTGAAGACTTTTGTGTTTGAGAGAGATGAAGACAGCTGCTAGGTTAGTGTTACTTGGCTGCTGCTCACAGATGTGCGTGAACATCTTCACTGTGTGAGCAGTCTCCTTAAAATCTGTGTTACTTTAGTGGTGCTGCTCTTGTGTAAAATTACTGATGTATTTTGGACCTTAGTGGGAACTATTTTACCACTGAGGAAACTGCAGAAGTCTGTCTGCAGTTACAGAATTTTCTAAAGTGTGGTATCTAAAAGTGAACATTCTGCTTTGCAGGGGTGGTTTGCTAGCAATTCCATGAAATCCGGCTCTCATTTCCTCATTCAAGGACTTCACTGGGAGCATGTGGCCTCATCCTGCCCTCTGTACTTGTGCAGAACTACTAGAGAAGGACCACGGGATCCATCCATCTCATTGCCTTTAAGACAAAGGCATTTCTGGGTGACAGCGGGGAGATGTGGCTGCTGTGTCCCGGCAGATTTTGGATGGAGGCGTTGGCGTGTGGTGGTGGAAGTGAGTCTGGAGCAGGGCAGGGCTGGTGACTGATGAGAAATAGCATGGTGTAGCTGAGAATGTGCTCCATCAAATTACTGCGTGCTTTGTTGTAGTTTTGATGGAAATGAATTGCAGGTGTTACTTTTGGAGCAAACGGTGCATTTCGTTTTGTTTCTTGTGGTGGAATGTGACCTCTTTATTCTGTTAAAATTATGTTGTGCATACATGCTTTTATAATTGTTGCCTCTTTTTGACCTGAACACTTCACTTCCATTAAAATTAATTGTATGAGATGAAAATTGAGGGGAAAAAAAGCAAACGGTTGCTACTCCCGTTTTTACACATAGCGCAAAGTTACATTGAAGTAGGGAATTATCTAGTTAACTGTAAAATATGCCACTTAAATGCATGCAGCTGGGAATGAAGAGAAAGAGCTGGTAGTGTAATGTTAGAGGGGCTCTGGTCCTGGGCGTTACTGGAGGCTGTAGAGCTTATCACTGCAGAAGTGAACCAAAGCTCTCGAGGGTTGATATGGAGCAGGTAGGACCTTTGCGTTCTTCAGCTGTGTAGGGAAGCAGTCTGCTCGGCTGAGATGGACAGGGAACTGTATCGCTTCCCCTGGGATTTTAACTAGCAGTTCTAGGAAGTGTAGGTGTTTTGGGAAGTGCTATGAAAAATGTTGTGCTATTTCTTCCGGATGTGGATCCTTGGACAGTGCACTCACTCTCAGCCACTTCTCTGTTGGCTTGCCCTACAGCAGCAATCCTAAACCACTGAGAGCAAAGACAGCTTCCTTTGCCAAGTGTGTTAGCTCAAATTATATCTACAGGAGAATGAAGTGACTTCCCTCTTGAAAGTCGCGTGATTTTTGAGGTCAGTGAAGATTTATCCCAACAAGAGTGTCACCTGGCTGCAGCGCAAAGCCTCGGAGGGCGTGAGTCTGAAGTACTGCTTTCAGTTCTCTGCTTTCCCAGATGGGTTTAGTGCAGTTAGAGATGGGACTGAAAATGACAATTGAAACAATTGGGGGAAGTGGGACAAGTGTCATCAGAGGAGAAGTTAGAAAGGCTGGTACTCCTCAGGTCAGAGGGAGAGACTTATCTCTGGGATTTAAAAAGTCGTGACGGTGGTGGAAAAGCTGAATGTGAAACCTCCAAGTCCTGCAGTGCAAAAGCTATAGGGCACTCAACGGAGCTGGATGGAGACAGGGTTTAAAACAGGTAAAATAAAATGCTCTTTCCTCTTCTGAAACGTCAGGTAGTGAACTTGCTCCCACAGGAGGAAGTGAAGGCAGTGATATCAGTGGGTTCGAAAGGGATTAAGGCAATTTCATGGACAGCAGGACCACAAATGGATAGTGAAATTACAGTGCCTTGTAACGCCATTAATATAGCAATTGTGTGTGGGTAAGCCTGGTGGGAATGGACTGCAAAAGCAGTCAGGCTTCTGTCTCTCTACACAGCCTCTGTAAATAGCCCTCCACTGCTGGAAATGGGATACTGTGCTACATGGACCGCTCGCCTGACCTGCTGGGCGTGTCATATGCAGTGCTAGCAGCATACAATGCTTTCCTTTGAAAAGATCTGGTTGTTAATGTGCTGAATTCTTGTAAGGATAATCAAGAAATAATTGGTAGCAAGCGTGTTAATACTGTTGATACTGGAAGTATTGATACTGTTGATACTGGAAGTATTTTAATGTTTCAAAATCTGATCCATTGATAGTCAAATGCCTGCCTGCTACCACGCATGTTACTAACATGACATTTATTTGGAAAACGTACAGATTGGGAAGCAAATTTTGTATGCGTGTTTACTGATTTTTCTTGGCGATGAGCGCTGAAGTGAGGAGCCAGCTGCCGCATGGTGCCATGAAGGTGCGTGTGACAGCTCTGCAGGAAGCAGGTCCTGGTTAGGAGCTGCTTCTTCGTGCTGCAGTACCGCCTGAGATGGCCTTGTGCTCATTTGAAGTCGGCCAAGTGGAGAGGAGGAGGCAGCAGGGGGACTCCAGGCTGTGCGCACCCACAGGTCAGGGCCCAGGGCTCGGGGTTTGGTGCCTGTGTGCGCTCTGGGCTCCGGTGACACCAGGCAGCGGCGGTGGCCTTCCCGTGGGCTGGGGCATCCCCACACAGCGCCTGCTGCCTGCCCAGCCCCCGCCACCCGCACAAACCCTGTGTACATAGGGCACTGCTTTGTGTACGGTACACAGCCCTTTTATTATTTACATCAAGGTTTCTGTAAACTTATTTAGATGTCGTTTTGTTATCAACCTTTGTAGCATTCAGAGGGGACCTGCAAAGAGGGGAAAAAAAACACTAAACCACTTCAGTATAGTAAACAGAAAAGTTCTTTAAAATGTCCGTGTGTGTTGTATTTTGGGAAACAAAAATATGCCATATTAATTAGAGGAGGTGTTTTTTTTTTTTTCATATGGAGTTTTGCATGCTTGTACTGCTCCTCTGCACGCAGGCTTTCGGTGCAGGCCCTTCCATGCGCCGTACTGGCGCAGCTCAGGCTGGGTCACTGGGCCTGAGGAAACCGGAGTGGACGGGAAATCCAGCATCGAGAAACCCTTGCTGGTGGTGTGGGCTCAGAGGCACTGCTGGGAAACAAGTTTGGTTTTGAGTTGAATGAATCAGAGGCCTAGTTCTTAGGAGTATTTCCTCGTGGCATTTCAGTTCAATACACGTTAACGCAGAACTGTCTGACCAGAGCCCGGGCCTCACTCCTGTGAGCGTTCTGGTGCCATCGTGCTCCTGTTTTCCAGGGAAGCACTTCAGCTGTAGGGCAAAAATAAGCACAGTCTTTTAAGTCTTTGCACCTAAATATGTTCCTACCTATTTTTAGACACTATTTACTTTTTGCAAATTTATCTTGATGTGAGGAAAAAAAAGTTTCAGATGTATTGTTCCGTTAACAAAGATTTGACCCTCGTCTTTATAGACAGGGTTTCACTATTTTTCCTCCCGGCCTTTAGTTCAAAGGCGTGCTTGAGGCACGCAGGCAACAAAACAGTGCCGTTGTATAAAGCAGAGATGTGTGTTTTATATCACGGGAGTTTAGAGAACAATGCGAAGGTCAATTGTGTTGCTTGCTCTCCTGTCACACGGTGTGGGTGTGTACATGAATGCATCCCTGGAATTCCACTGTGGGATTTGCATCTTTGAAGCTGCTGCTAAAATTACTGCCGAGGCTCTTCCAAAGGCGGATACTGATAGAAGATTCAATGAAATCGAAGGTCGCCAGCCTGGTAGGCGCTGAAAGATACCTGGCTATGATACTATTTCTGATTTAATAATGCGAATGGGAGGCTAGCCCTTTGTAATAATTAGGACTAATTACTGAAGAGGTGTTGACAGATGGGCTAAGAGGAAACAAACTGCCTTTATCCAATGGCTTAGAGTCAGATTACTAGTCTTGTGTTATCTGTTTCTCAGAAAGTAGAAGCTTCAATCATTCACTAAGTCTTCAAAGGGGAAAGGGATCCTAACAATATACAGGATTTGGGATGAAGCTATGAAATACGTCTTTGACTCAAAATGGCTAAATTAATCTCCTTTCCGTAAATTATCATACTTCTAAAGTTTGAGTTACAGACGGAGCACCTGATTATCGTCCTGAGAAATAAGTGAAGCCAATATGACGGCTGGCCTGTGGTTTGTTAGCGCTGCTCCCACTCGTGGGTTAGCCTGCACTCAGTTCCCTGCTCTGTTCGTAATGGAACGATTTCTTTGTTTTCATCTCACGCCATGCTTGTTATCCACCTGAGAAGGAGACAAGGGAAAATATGCAGCAATCTCCCACACAGTGTTTTGTGCAGATTTCATTTTTGCTTACGAGCAGAAAATACATCTGCCAAAAGACTGCAGTTACTTACCTCTTTAGGAGACGTGATCACGGGCATTTTAGGAAGACGAAAATGGTAGTTGGGTTTACCGAAGAATTACTCACTGATGTAGCATTTCCTTGAAATATTTCCCCTCTCCTTTTGGAGGCGGTGGCCATGCAGTACGACTGCATGAAGTGGGTACGGTCGTGTGATGGGAACGGAGCCAGCAGAGATGCACGGGGTTCAGCTGTTGTCACGCCAAGGGGTGCTCGGGGCGGCTTCCTGCAGGCAGGGATTTAGGAGCCTCGCAGCCCCCCCCAAGCCCCGTTTCTTCTGAGAAGAGTGAGATAAATACAATTGCATTTAATAGCATTTATCAGAAGAGGTAGCTTTCAATTATTTATTTACTTCTTAACAAAGGAGGCCTTTTAATTAGTGTTTAAATATTTATACCAGTTTTATTGTGCTGTAAAATCGTTATACTTTGATCTAGATTTTCTGGTTGGAGATAATAGGGCTGGTAAAAGTTTTCCTATTGGATTTGGTCAGAAGATGACATGATGTGATCACCTGGTGAAGGATTGACGCCTCAGTTCTGCCAGCGCGGTGCAGCGGGGGCTGCTGGCGCAGTCGGGGAGTTGAAGCTGAGGCGCTGCGGAATTGTTTAGAGCTCCCCACGAGGCAGTGATGCAGTTGTGCATCCCGCTAGATTTTCGCCAGGAATAGTTTACTGCAGGTGACAGGAGTGAAGTTTGAAGTCACTTGTGTAAACTGTGGAACTGTGTTCTGGAACTTTGGCTTCTTTCCATTTGTAGATGTTAATTAGCATTATTCCCTAGAACAGATCAACTAGTCAGTCAGAACGTCGCAGATGCAGGAAACAGGGCCAGGAACCGAGAGCTGAGTGTCGTCAGCATTCAGCTGCTGCTCAGCTTGGGAGCAGCGTCATTAATGTCCCTCACATCCAGTAACGCAACTGTTCAGTATGGGGCTGGGCTCAGAGCGCTGGACATGAGAGCAGGTTTAATGAATGCGCCCTACACGCTCTTTCAAAATGGATGTAGCCTGGTTTGATGAAACTGGCATGGAAGAACAGTTGTGGGTTTGTATCTCAAGTTTACACTTAAGAAAAGAGCTTAGGTTAAACTGTTCAACTTGTTTTATGTTCAGGTAATATTTGCCTTGTAAATGTCAGTCCTGTGTGCACAGTGATTCTCATTAGATTTCTTGGACTAATTTGCTCTCCAATAGCTTGGCTTCTCCAGATGACATTTGTTTATACTTCATTGGTATCCTAATAGACAAATTATTAATTAGGCCTGAATTCTGGGAGGTGTTTCGTAGCGTAAGAGTACTTTATAACCTGTAACTCTGACATATACTTAAACATGACGTAGGTAACGCTGTTTCCTTTCTCTGAACATACTGGAAGGGTTCTTGGAAAAGATGAGGTGCGTGCGCCCCGTGGTGCGCTCTGTGCTGCGGCACAGCTGCCTCTGACCTCAGGTCTATGTGGAAGGAGCGGATGCAGCTTACAGTACTGTCCTCACTGCCTTACTGCTCAAACCATGACGTGGCAGGGAGGTCTCGCTGGCAGTGGGAAGGATGGCGTGTGCCTGCACGGAGAAGGCAGAGCCCCAGTTCTGCTGACTGCGCCGTGCTGGGCAGTGCCCTGCTGTCCTGCTCCGCTCCTCCAGCGGCAGAGATGGGCCCGTGCAGCGCTCAGAGCTGTGCTGTGGCTTGCGATGCTCTGTGGGTACTGCTGCAATGAGCCAGTCCTGCAAACTGCCTTCAATGGAGCAGTGCAGCCAGCACCGCCTGGCAGCTCGGGGAGGTGTCAATTGTGTGCAAAATGTGGAATTTGGAACTCGAGCTGGACACAAATAGGAATTGCCTTTGGTTGTTCGCATTCCTTCTATGTTTATTTTAGTTTATTCCATTAATCAATTGCAATTTCAGAGTATGTTCTTTATCTGTTTAAAAGACATCTGTGAAACAAATCTTGAGAGTGACACAAAGGGGAGGGGCTGTGTGAACGGTTACCATATTTCACTATAAATGCACTTCCCACTGTGATAATTCTGATCAAGTATTTAGCCTGTTCAGGTAGGGGCGTAATCTTTTTTTCTTCCTTTAATGAGTGTGCGTGTTGTGAGCACGGTGAGTTCTCTTCTCTTTCGTTCTGTGTAATCTAGTGATTACCTGGAGCTCAGCTCGCGGTGCTGTTATCGCCGCTGCTCACCTGGCGCTCAGCGCAGCACGGAACTCGCACCACCCATGGGAGAAGTGGTTGCAAGTCCCCGGCGCTCATTGCGTCGCTGCGTCTTCGCGAGGCGCTGCTCGGTGCCTCCTCCCACGCAGAGCTGTGATTCAGGGACATCCATGCTCAAAGGAACTTCAGGGCTTTGTTCTCTAAGTGGCAGGAATCTTTATTCCAAGTGCGGCCAAAGCAAAATAAAATACTCTACTCAATATCCGTATACATCTCCGTTTTAACGTAGTTAGGCCGCTTATAGAGTGAGAAAAGTTTTAGTTACGCTTACGGACACCGGATGTAAAATTAAAACGCGGGGTCTTGTAAAACTCACTGAAATATTAAAATCAACGTGACTTGAAGATGAGCGTAAAAATGAGTTTTGGCCTCTCCCCTCCCCCCCCCCCCATTGGCTGTAGGGGCCGGATCCTGAGCAGGGTTCCACCTCAGTGGAACTGCTCCATTTCTGGCAGCTCCGGGCTTGGTCCTGTGCATCAGGAACCGAGTGCTCAGTTATGGTGTGATGTATTTCAGAGTATAAGTTAATTTCCTATAGGTTGTTCTTTATTACATGGTATCGTGTTACATGTACATTTCCTTAATTCCACAGACTCTTCAGTTATATTTCACACTTTGAAGAAAAAATATAGAAGACAAAATGGCATCCGCTGTGTATTGTGTTTCCTATGCCCTGTGGGAGGAAAAGAAAAGTAATAGAGCAGACAAATAAATAAAAGCGGTGTTGAAACTGGCATGACAGTTTCTGCTCTTGCGCCACGGAACTGCAATCAATTTCTTTGTCTTCATTGGTCAGATGCCAGAATAACAGCATAATATTATACAAGAGTAGATTAATTAAAGTAATTATAACAGAATAAATTAATCATAAAAGTTTGTCATGGGAAAAATATGTGTTTAGAATTAATTAGTTTTCAAATAAAGCGATACTTTAATTGTGCAGAGTTACAGAATCCTTAATTGCAGACACACAATTCCGGCTCAAATAACTGCAGTTGCTGTAACAACTTGATACATTTCTTCTCTGTCAATTCTTTTTAATAGTTTGTTACTAAACAAGATTATTGCAGGAAATGTTTGCTAAAACGTCTGGAGGTTTAATTAAGCCCATGCTATCTGAGGTCGTTATTAGCCCTTGGAAGCAGCGGGCTGGTGCTGCCCCAGGCGGCGCTGCTGGTTCGGGGGGCGGGCAGGGCCGGGCTGTGCTGCTCACAGCGCTCATGGAGCGTGCCACCTGAACCTCGGTGAGCTCTGGGCTCTGCTGCAGTGAGGAGGCTGCGTAAATTCTTCCTTTCGCTGCCGTTCTGCATGTTCATGTTCTCCAGAGTTTCTAGGAGGTGTGGCAGCGTGGGGTGTCCTTCCTCATCTGCAGCGTGAACCTGTCGATGAAACACCAGAACTTCGTCTATTTCAGCTGTATTTCCACGCTGTATTTTAGGCTCTCCTTACTGAAAGCCAGGGTGCTGACATCACGAGGGAGGGGTCTCCCATCTTCAGCCCCCGTGTATTTAGTGTGAGTGTCACCGCGATATTTGGCTGCCTTCAAATGCTGGCTTTGGTAAGACGTGCAGTGCCCCAAAGGTGTAACTGTGCTGGAAGAGGCGGCGAATCTGTCAGAATAAGAGCTGGAAAAAAATTATCAGTCTGACGCAGTGGGAGTACTGGGATGATTAATGTTTATGTTAATGTATGGCTTTTACATAGTGATTAATAGCTTTTTGTTGCAGTGACCAAAATGTGTAAGTGGCAATGAGATCCATATGCTAACTCGGTGTCTTTCAGATAATCATTGTAGTTCTTAGTTTTGTTCCCATGCTGACTCTGTGTTTTCATGTGGAAAGTAATTGTTACCCAGCGTCTTAAAGCTGCAGGTGGAAGCGTTTGAAGGAGAGCATTGAGGCACGGCACGGGGCTGGGTGCTGCTGGAGGTAACGCACTGACACGTCTATGCATTTTTCTTGCAAACTTTGTTGCTTAAAATCATAACGTACTCTGCTTTAGTGTCTTCCTGTTGTGGAACACTGAGATACAATAAAGGCGCTAACGCCATGAGGAGCCGTTACCGGAGTGCAAGCCATGAGGGCTTGTTGTGTTGCATGATGGTTGCTCGGCTTCCTTCCTGCTCCCATTCGATTCTTTGGCGTTCTTCCAGCTGCTGGTCAGCACTTTTGTTTGCCGCCGATCCGTGGTTGGCTGTTAGAATGGAAACGTGGAGGCTTCCGTGGTCCGCTGTGTAGGTGCGAGGAGACGGGGCAGTCTGGGCTTCCCCCGCTGTCCCGCGGACGCGGCCTGGTGACACGCAGCCGCAGCGGAGGCAGCGCGGTGCTTGCCGCCTGCAGGGAGCAGGGCTCGTGTCGTCGTGCAGCAGGGTTCTGGTGTGGGCAGGAGATTGCCCGGCCAGGCAGTACCAGCCATTGCCTTCTCCTGGCGTTGGAGCGTCTCTAGCAAGTTTGATGAGCTGAAGCGTTCCGCCTGGAATTCTGTCCAGACGCTGCATTGCTGGTGCCAGCGCGCTGCTGGGCGCCGCTAGTCCCTCGCTGCGATTGGTGTGATTGGTTTTTTATTGTGTGGGGGGAAGGGCGAAGTTTAAGGGCAAATATCAAATATGAATACACCTCACTGTGCTTAATTTGTACCTCGGTTGTCACTGGTAATATGGAAAATAACCAGTTTTAATAGCATGCATTGGTTATCCTTACGTCTAAACATTGACCGCTTTATCAATACGCTTTGCTAGTTCAATCAGAAATCTTGCCTCTGCTTGACATCGATTTCTTGATTCAAAGGTTCCTACTGATTTCTAATTTAAAATTGAAATTCGTTTTTTTAAAAATAGCTTCAAAGAAATCCCAAGAGTACAGTACAGGTTGATATCTACATTTAGCACCGAAGGCTGCAACTGGAGCTTCAGTCTGAAGGGGTAACGGCGCGGTGTTGGCGGGCTGCTGAGTGAATTCCCCGGTGTTGTGAGGCTCTGCGCCGTGCAGCACGCTGTGCGGGGCTCCCACACCTCCCGGCCGTGCAGGCCGTGGCTGTGCAAGCTTTCCTTCTGCTCTGCTCTCACCAGAGCGTGTTCCTGTCGCTGCACACGGCGGACATACCGTGTGTCAGGGGTCTGGAGTAAGAATGCTGGAATCAGGCTGCCTGGCTTTTAACGTGGGGTTTAAATCCAAGTCGCTTCTTCATTCTTCCCTGAGCGTTTTATGCACGCTGATTTGCTGCTGAATGCAGAAAGGCTTTTCTTTGTGCAGTTATTTTTCACCCAGGTGCAAACAGATTTCTGTATAAGGTTGCCTCACGACATCTCTTTAGTGCTGACTTTGCTGTTTCACTGTATTGTCATTTATTTCATTTCTATATGCACCAAGAAAAGCTGGGCTTAAAAAGCAGCCACAGCGCATCTAACAGTCACTGGTGTACAAACCACGCACCGGCTTCCAGACCTTCTGCTGTCAGAAACACGTAACTCGCCTCTGCTGAGGTGAACTTTAACTCATTCGCCTTGTGCACATTTGCCTGGCATCTGATTTAATCACGCGCAGCGATGCTACCCTTCAGTGGGCCCTGCAGCCCCGCGTTGTCGTTGTCCCGTCTGGAAGAGCCGTGGAGCCGGGTGCCCGCGGCCTCAGCCAGGCTGGGCTTCCTGCAGCCCCGCAGCGTGGCCCCGCGGCTCCGGGCTGTGCTGGGGCTGTGCCGCCGCGGGGAAGCACGGGTAAGCGGTGTGAGGGGAGCGGGCGCTGCCCGGGCTGCCTGCTGTGTTTTAACACTGGGGATTGTACGCGGAATGGAATGAGCGACGCTGTTTGCCGCAGTCCTTCCTTTCCACCGACTTCCCCTGCCATGCGGCGGCAACGCGCTGCAGCGCAGCAGTGTCACCGCGCAGCGCGGGCAGGTACGGACGGCAGGGCGGGCTGAGAAGGGGCCTCGTGCGGAAGGGAAAGAAGCTGTGGAAGGAGGAGGATCGCTTCCCTCACGTCTTTCCCAGCTCAGCTCATTGTTTGCTGGGGTTCTTCCTGTGGGAGGGTGGCACCTGGCAGACGAGGAATTAAAAAAAATAACAGGGATTTCTTGTAGCTGGTGGTGAGCACACCTGGATGTGCTGAATTTTTGCAGCAGTAATTATGTCTGCACACCTGCTGGTTTCGGTCCCCAGTCAGTTTGCCAGACGTGCCTAGAGAGATTTATTTCACCTGTAGCTGAAAAAGTTCTCTTGCAATGGAGCTTCTACTGCGAGCGAGCGTAAGGGGAAGGAGAGCATCTCTTCCTGGTCTTTGTTTGAGCCGTTGGTATCTCAAGCAGAACTGTGGGCTTTGTAGGGGGAGGAGCGTGTTTGGATGATATTTTAATAGCAATTTGTTTTTGCTTCCATGTGTGATAGAAATACAAGTGACAGGAGTGGGAACAGGAGAGTTGCTGAATTCTGCTGGAATTTTTCCTGTGGGAATCTGTTAATGTTTTTAATTCTCGGAGAGATTTTTCTAAGGTAATCCTTTTGACATTTACATATTTTAAATGACTCTCATAAAATAAAAGCTTAACTTTTTTTTTAATATATATATATATATATATATACACACATATATAAAATGTGGAAGTGATGATACTGGAATACCACTGCACAGAATTCAAATGGCTAGAAGAGTATTCCATAGCCTATTCAGAATCAGCTTTGTGTAGGAGATTAATAGAGAATTGTTCTTTAAAATTATGAAACTTTGGAGGAAATCCAGTTGTTGTTGCGGCCCTTAGCAGAAGCGTATTTTGCTAGGCACAATCCTTTCTTGTACCTACGTAGCCATTTGCTAATTGAAACACATGTGAACAGCTGAGTTTTCCACTTGTTGCTCACATGGGGATTTAATCAGGAGCCCAGGGGCTTGCAGCACGCCCTGTGAAATGCCTCTGCTTGGTTGTGTTGCACTGAGGTGCAGCTCGGGTTCTAAGAGAGATGCTACTGCGAGCACAGGGAAGCCAGAAGAAATAGCAAGTGGAACATCTTGTAAAAATAAGACGAGGAAGTGGTGGTGAGGAGCTTCACCTCTAACTGGTGATTTCCTCCTACAACTAAATAATGCCGTAAGCAAAGCAATATATTTTAATGTCATTTCATAGCTGGCAGGAGTGAGAGCATGAGGATGTCTCAGAGGTGAACATAAGATGCTTTCATATGAACTTACGCAGCTTGCTTCTTCAAGCCCCTGAGCCAGATTTTGATCTCAGACCAGCCTAAACGCTAAGCAAATCATTTAATTAAATTTGCTGCAGCTATCCCCAGTTAACAAGAACAGATTGGTCTCCCTGGGGCTAAGTGGAGTTAACGATAAAATAAATGTTGTGCTAATTAGAGAGCTCATTTTCTGACACCTGGGGTGAAACTTTAAGAGGTCCTAGAGATTTCGGACAGCGCGTCCACTTGGCAATGAGCCTTCTGCTTGCACATCACGTGGGCACTCAGCAAACTGTGCCCGGGGGGTTAGGAGCACACAGGCCTCGTGTGCAGCGTGGCAGAAGCGCCGTGCAGCAGCGTGCTGCTGTGTGTGACGGGGCCGGGGCTGCTGAGCTGCGCGGTGCTGCGGGATCTCAGAGGATGCTGGTGTGAGCTGGCTGCGTCCTGGGGGCTTTTCAGGCAGCACAAAATGTCGATCCATTTAAGTTCTCGTGGGACTTTTTGCTGGCTTAGGTACCTAAGAACTTTTGATAAGTTCTTGCTGTTAAGTGATTTGTCCAAGCTTATGGGTATAGAAGACAGCACAGATGCATTTTTATAGTTCAGCCTTGCAGAAAGCTAAATGAGACACTTAACGCTGTCCTACCACTGTTGGCTTGGTGACTCATGATAGGAAGCAATAACAAGTCATTTCAGATGCTCAGTAAAAAAACCAATATAGGTTTAATATTAAGCCCAATTTCAAAATTCACATACCTGAATTGTAAAAATAAATAAAAAGAGCAAAGAACGTGGCTCCAAAGAGCAAAAAGACACTTCCTGTGCTTGTAAATTGAAGTTATGTTTTTACAATGATTGTTGGTTTGGTTTTTGTTTTCCTGTAGCCAGTCTGAAGATTTTTCTGAAGCGCTGCCCTTGTAAAGACATGCACTGGTAGTGTCTGCCTGACACCAGATAAAACCCTTTCCGTAGCCAGGCGCACGGTTGCGGTCTGTCAGTAATTGGAGAAATGCGATTAAAAACCTGCCTTGTAATCCCAATCTGCTTCGTCTGCCTTGCTCAGTGCGCTGAGCCAGTGCTGCTCCTCGGTGCAGAAGGGCCCTGCTGCCCGGACCAGCCGCCTCGCTGCTGTCTGTGCTCCCACACAGCGCTGCTGTGCTGCCTCGCGGTGACCTGCAGCAGGTCAGGACTAGAGCACAGCCGCAGCGTGTTCCTGACCACGTCTGGGAGCCGGGCCCCGCCGTGCCAACCCCTTGGACCAGAGTGTTGAACACAGGATTGCAGTTAGCGTGAAATAATGCGTTTCTTTTTTCAAGTAACCGTGCTTGGAGCCAGGAGCTGAAGCACTCGGGAGTAATGGCAGTCTTGTGTGAAAATGATCGTAGCTCAGATCTCCTCTGAAATTCTTTTCACTTGACACACATACTGCAGTGCTTCTCTGTAAATGGTTGTGGTTAGGAAGCACACAGCGTTAGATGGTGAAGAAAGGGAAAGACTTTCCACGGGGCTAAGTGGAATGGTAATTGTTTGCCCACTGAACTTCTGGGCATCCAGTTTCTTGTATCCGCTCCTTTTTGCAGCAGGGAGAACAGCTGAGCAGTTGGGTATTTACAAGGAGGTGTGTGCACGTGGCCAGCTCGGCAACCACCGCGCTTCAAAGGAAACCACTGCCTAACGTCAGCGTGCAGGTTTGGTGGATGCTTGATCACTCAAAGTTAAGAGGCATTACTTTCAAGGAACTGCACGTCAAATGGCCAGCGCTGGATGTTATTTCTAAGAAGAGCTGATGTCTTGATCCAAAAATACTTACAGCTGTAACTTCACTTCAGGCTGCCTTGCCCTCCATGGTGTCCGTGCCGCCCTGCTCCCAGTTCCCTGCATGGCTCGGCCGCCTCCGGACCCGCAGTTTGTGCTGAGAGGAAGCGGTGCCGCTGTCCACGCGCTGCATTTTGCCTGCGCAGGTGAAGAACCTGATGTCCCCGTTCTCTTCTCTGGGTAAGGAAATCAGGATTTCTGACTAGGCTGAGCAATGTACGGACATTTCCTTTTAAAGTAAAGCATGTTATTTAGATAAACAACAAAATGCGTGGCTGGTGAATGATGGGACTGTTGCCTTTGTGCATGTAACTTCAGTTTGGGGGAAGAAGGGGAGGAAGTATCGGACTGTCTTATCAGATTGCATGCAGTGTTCACACTAAAAGCGTCTGTTATTGCTGCCAGGTCTGAGAATGGGTTTATCCATGTCTGGAACCTGAAAACTCACAGAGTGGATGCAGCCCTGGATGGCCACGGAAGAAAATCGGTGTGCTGGTTGGAAACGATGGATGGTAAAGACAAGCTCCTCAGGTTAGCGAGGCAGACAAAAGGAGTGGGAATTATTTTTGTTCCTGTTATATATCTGAGTTTAAAAACGAAACCATAAAGAATGGGAATCTCTTCTTTCTGGAGTCACTGAAAGCCTCTGCAACACATACAGAAAATGCACAGCAGTACAAATACCCAGAGTTACTATGATCAGCTCATTTCTTTGTGATTCACATGTGACTGCATGTGTATCATAAGAAATCAATGGTACCATTTTTCATCCTAATTTCATAGTGTCCTTATCACTGCACTGAGATCAGGTGACATTTCTGCTTAGAGGAAATGGGTTGGAAGTTAGGCGCTTCACAGCTGGTTCTCAGGGAAGATGAAATCAGGTCCGGTACATCAGGTGAGAGAAGGAGAAAAGGGGAAGGAAGAGAAGAGCCAGAGATGGGAGAGTGGTGCGAGATGAGCAGGAATGCTGAGCTGCACGCCCATGTTGCAAAATGCCCTTGTGTTCTCATTTAGGAAGGGGAGGTTGGGAAGATCTGTGTACCTTGGATTAGACAGGTGATCTGGAGTGGAGTGGATGCCAAAGTGTCTGTATGACTGGGAGCTGTTCTGACACGTTTATCTAGAGAAGACATCTCTTATAATATACAGTGGAACTCATTAGCATTTATATTTGTTATCTGCTTAAGTACAATTATCAACACTCTCCCCCATAAAATCCTATTGAATGAGTATTGTTTGTATAATTATAGAGCTTTTCATTACCTCTATTTTTGGTGTATGTTTATAACAGTTCACATGGCAGTGCAGTTGTAGGACAGCGTTTACCTGTACTTTTTGTTCTGCTGTTCTAAATCACAGCAATTTTGTGCAGTCCCACCACATTTTTGTACTCCTGGCGCTGTGTTTTCATAGTCTGTTGTTCAGCTGAACAGCAGATGGGAGTTTCTGTATTGATGTTGAAGAAGCCCTAAATTGGTCAGGTTTGCATCTACCTCTGTTTTATTTATTGAGTTCTGTCAAGCAATACTGCTAATCCAAATAAGAAACGGATGAGGAATTTTTTATGACCCCTTCTGCAGGCAGTAACAGGACAGGTATCCTGTGCTGCTGGAGTTTGACTCCAAACACTGCAGCTTCTCCGCAGCAATGCTTTGTTCCAGAGCAACTGGAGCTGGTAAATACGTAGCAACCAACGCTGCGTGGTCTGCCTGGCCTCCTTGGCCTTACAGTGTGGGACCACACGGGCTTGTCCCTGGGATGAGGTGCATGTGAGTCTGCTTCTGCACATGGCTGTGGGAAGCTGACCGCTGAGGAACCGTCGCCCTTATTTACCTTTGTGGTCCTTCTTGTCTTGCTCTTTGTCTTTCAGCTGCTGACAAACCTGATCGCTCTATTTCATTGTTACAGTGAAAGAGTGTTAAATGTGCTGATGTGTAGTATTCTTGTTATGAAAATGTTCAAATACTCATAAAAAAAATCATGAGTAGTCGCACATATAAATAGCATAACTGTGTTTGATGGAGTCTGTCTTGGTGAGGACGCGCGGCTGACGGTGAGCGCGCTGTCTGACCCGCAGGTCCTGTCTCCTCCCGGCAGCTTCTGAAGCTGTTGGCCAGTTTTGCAGCCAGTAAAAGGGCAGAGGTCCTGGCAATACTGAGGTAGCAGGCATTTCATGAAAGAACCTACTAATACCCCCACAGAAGCTGCACTAAGCTCAGTCCTTATTACCTATTGAAGTCCCAACTTTGAGATACTAACTCCAGGAAGGCGGGTTTCCTCAGTCCTACTGCTCACAGAACAACTTGCTTTATTGTAAAAGTCAAGGTCGCGACCAGAGGATCTGCCTGTGGGACTTAGCAGAGGGACGGGCTTCAGTGACGGATTCTGTCTGCACGGAGCACGTGGGATTCTGCAGATGTTCTCTGTTAAAGGTGGCACCGGGACGCTGGCTAATGGCCATGGCAGCCAAGGCCCTGGAGGAGGTAGGAAATGCTTCTTTATCCGGTGCTTGGAACATTGCTTTTGTTTCTTAAATAACAAAGTTTGGAAGGAGAAACATCATTGCTTTCAAGTACGCTGCTCAAGAGAGGGCGGCACGAGGAACCTCATGGGCTTCTAATCACCATTACCTGCCAGAAGCACGACTGAGTTATGTAACTCGTGCTCCAGTAACAAGGATACCACCCCGAGTTTTGTGTGACGTTTAAGTATTTGCAGCTGCTGATGGTCTTTCATGTGCAGAGATTTGAAAGCTCCTGTGGTGCTGCTGCTGAATACTGTTAAAAGGGGAAAAGAGCCCTTGTGGGGAAGGAGCAGTCAGGCAGTCTGTCATCAGGTGGCGGTGCTCATCCTCCACCTCTGGCTGGGAGTTGTGCGTGGTGAGAGGAGGGGAGGTGCAGGTGATCTGTAATGTGATCCGTGGTCTCTCACCTCAGGCTAATTCTTTAACGGGTACTTTGGCTGGAAATAGTTGAATTACTATTAGCAGCAAGAGGTTTGCTCTGCTTGAAATAATTGCAGGGTTCATTTCGGTTCCTACTGTAAAAACCCACATTTCATACCCATTATCACAGCAGTCACTGACTGACGGCTTTGTTGGCATTTTCCACTTCTGTTTGGTATAAATTGTGCTTTTGCTTTTTCTGAACGACTACTTGAGGACATGACACAAAAATAAACTGATTGAGACGCTTGGCATTAAAATACCAGAAGTATGGAAAAAACCAAGAGGTGGTATGAGTAAATAAAGAAATATTGGAGCTAATGGCAAGTTGTTTATGAGCACAGAAGATCACGAGCGTACCTGGGCTACAGGATGCATATCTTGAAACAGAAAGTTGCATTTTCTGTGCACTAAGTAATGGTGGGAATGGTGCCTGTGTTGCGAGGAGATGTGGGCTCGCTATTGCTCCAAGTGAGGATTGGTGGAAGCACCTTGCTGGCTCACGGCCAGTGTCCAGCAGAACTGAGCGGAGTACAGCTGTAGAAACAACCACTGCACCACAAAGAAAACCATTCTCGGGCACAATCATTGCTCTGATCAAACAGAGAACTACTTCCATTTTACAGAAGTGCTCAGTAATATTGAACATAAAACTGAAAAGTGCTTTCTTGTATCAGGTGGAGAAGAACTTGTCTCAGGCAAAGTGTACACACACGTTCTGCTCGTGAAGAATTAAGCATCCATCCAGAGAGGAGCTGCTTTACCCCGGTGTCTCTTGCAATTCATCTCTGGTTTACTTTCATTTGTTTGCTTGGGCTTTGCAAGCTGGTAATGATTTGCTGTCTCCTGAGGTAGGAGTTCCTCTCTGTGTGTGAACTTGACATTGGAGCTATGTCAGTTTTCAATACATGCACATACATACGCTCCCATAGTACATAGTGCTTCCAAATAGGCAGCACTGTGAGACACAGTACATTTGCAGCTTATGATTAAAATTAAGACTTAATAAGTGTTTATGCTTGGCTGGTGCCCAAAGAAGAGTAATTTTGTCTTAAAGCAGGTTCAGTCCATAAATAATGAGATCTGAACAGGCATTTATTTGTTCATGATTGCATTTAAATCACCAATTATGAGTTACATGCACTTTTCTTGCCAATTTGCCAGAAACATGTTAAAAGCTTTATTAATGTGGAAAAGAAAAAGGGTGTGTTTCCTTGTGGCCAGTTTTAGCCACCCAGGAACACTATTAACCTCAGGCGAAGGAAAATCTTTCTCCTATTAAGCAAAACCAATATAAACACAGAACTTCAAGTTTTAGGTTACAGATGTCAAAATATATGAAATAGCATTTATTTCTAAGGCTCGGTTGTCTCTAATGCAGGCAATCTCAGGAACTCGCTCTAGCACAGGCAGCTCACGCCTGGCTGCCTTCTGCAGAAAAAAGCCCTCTTCTCTGTTTTCCTTTGTCCTTTGCAAGCTCAGCCATAGCCCTTGTACCAAGTCTTTCCTTTTGAATCAAGATAAAAGTAAAGGAGTGGCTTTTTAACAATTATTTTTAACCTGCAGAAGTGCATTTATCCCAGTGCATTTATCTTTCCTTGTTAACTCCAAGTTACAGTCCTGGTTTTCTTGTGGTCTAAAAGGCAGTGCCCTTTGGGGAGCCAGTGATGAAAGGCACAAGATGAAAGCGGGTCACCTTCGTATTTACAGCTGGTTTCCTGCAATAGCTAACTTGGTCATTCTATTGATAGCGAGAATGTTGCCAAGAGAAAAGAATCTTCTGTTAAGAGCATAGCTCCAAAGAAGCAGAATTCCCAGGTGCTCAAACTGTGGTCTGTACACTGCATGGCTCTCTGCTGTAGCCTCCATCTGTCAAATCTGGAGGATAGTTTCCTGCTCCAGTGCTAACTGGCTTTACAAGATGCTCTGTACATTGTGTTTAGTGCATGCTGACTTGCAGCCCTAGAGCGCAGCTGGCTTTGGCAGGCTGGCTGACAATCTCTGGAAATAGGAAGATGTTCTGGCAAGCTTTGAACTAAAGGTATGGGATTGGAAAGCCATTGCAGCTGCCGCAGTCTTGATTGATGGCTCCCAGAGGAGCCATATTTGTTTAATACCTCATCTCGGATGCTTAAGGAAATTCACATGTCTTGGGCTGTCCAACAGCACTGTTGGGCCTTCGCACGTTCTGAAATAATCCAGAGTGGCTGGTGATGCTGGATTTATCAAATATTTGAAGTCCTTTATTTTTTTGAGATAACGTAGACTGTCACTTATTTAATTAAAATAAAAGATCACCTCAGTGATTAAGTATGTGTCTGAGAAAGAGCAATATAAAAAAATAAAAGGTATCAAAAACTTGCTTCCAGGAACGTGAGATCTTTCTCCATAGTTCCAAGCCCAAGAATCAGCCCAGAGACCAAAAACCTTCCAGTGCTGAACTGCAAAGGCAGGCTCCGCAGTCTTGCCTGCCATCATCCTGAGGTGGAAATGAGCTACTTCTCTGGCAGAAGAAAGACTTTTGCCCCAGTTCTTTCTTTTTTTTGTAAGACAGACCCATAATTCATTACCATCAGTACAAACAAAAGTAGGGGCTGCTATGTAGACAGAGAGCAGGTGTTAAGCACAGTATTACCTGACCCTATTCAAAGCAGGGTCAGACAACACTGTGGTAAAAATGCCGGTATGCTGTCAGTGCTCCAGCCTGCACTGAGCAGATGATCTGGGGGCTTCACGTTTCGCTAGCGCAGTCGACCGGTAAATAAAAAATGCACTTAAGATACATACAGTGGCTGTATATCCACAGAAGCTCTGTGTGACTGTGCCAGAACAGAAGAGACAACAGAAGTGTCCACAACTGAATATAACAAAAAACTTAGCAAATAGGATGGAGAAAGTGGAAAGGGAGAGGAAGCAGGGAAGTGTTTTCAGACTAAGCGGTCTGCATTCGTACCTGCTGTAGTGCACATCATCTACTCCAAGCAAAGAAGTCAGAAGAGATAATAGAACAGTGGAAGATGATGATGTTACATTCTAGCAGTTCTGTCTGAGCAGTTTTATGAAAGCATGTATTCCCCAGTTTCCTCCTGACGGCTTTTACTGGGAATACTTACACTGGCCTTAATCACCTTAGAAGACTTGCGTTTTTAGCAGCAGAATTTTGACCTGGAGCATGACCAAATACTCTTGTTTTCCTGATGTCAGGTTCAGGTTTTGGAGCTGCCATCCAAGACGTCAGTCTGTACCTTGAAGCCAGAGGTGGGTGCCAAGCTGGGCATGCCCATGTGTCTGAAGTTATGGCAGGTAAGGCAAGAGCGCCTGCTAATTGTGAAATGTTTTCCCTGTGATTCATTTTATATGAAGCACATGAATCTTTCTTCACTTGGATTTTGATTTATTATCAAACCAATCAAGTAATTATACTATTAAAGGGGGGAAAGATTTGTGAACATCGTTAATGTAACTTTCGGAGCTCTCCAAGCTTTAATGGAAGATTTGCAAATACTTAGGGAAAGCTTCATATCCTTAGGATAGATACAGTTTTTGCATCAATCAAGAGGAAAAATGAGTGACTTGCTGAAGCTGGTTGTTTGATATGGCTTCTCGCTGTATTAAGAACGATGAGAAATGATTGGGTTACTTAAAAACAGTGATTTTAATGGTAGGTTACATTCACTTCAATGCCCTCGGGATAAGGAAGCACTCTATGAACATTTCTGTTACCGGCATACAATAGGAACAAATATTTATGGTTGTACTGGCTTTGAACTAGAAGGTAAATAAAACCAGCTAATTAAAACAACAACAAAACAAAAACCAACCAAGGAAAAAACCTCATTTGCAGAGCACTTAGCCAATGGTGCTTATGGGATGTCAACAGTGAAAGGCAATTAGCACAAGAAGGCGGCAGTAGAGAGAAGAAGGAGTTCAGGTGCTTGGTGTTAAATCCCCAAAGATTCCCTGAGCACAGACGGCGCGGGTCTGCCCGTCTACCATCTGAGCTGATTTCAACTATGTGATTCCCTTCAGTTTCATCTGAAGACTTGTATTGGTTTCTGCTGCAGAAAGTGCTGGCCAGCTGTGCATCTCAGGCATTAGTGTCTTTGCTCAAGGCCCTGAACTGAGCCAACTCCAGAGGAATTTGGTTGCTGGTTTCAGGGAAAAGTAGGAGAGGGCACAGTTCAAGTCCCATGGTGTAATAGCTAGGGGAAAAAAACGCAAATTAAATAGATAAATTAGGTTTTTATTAAACAAAGTTTATTCCAAAAAGGCAATCAGTACTCAAGGAAACAAATGTGGCTTTCTGTGGCCTGGGCATATTTTACTAAGATGAAGATAACGGAGGAAATGTACAGTGTTTAAAATGTTGTTGCCTCTTTCTTGCCACGTTTCCCACATGCGCTAATACTGCTGCTCCTCCAGGAAGCAGAGCAGCTGCAGAGTCTTGTTTGTAAGTAAGTTTTTAGTTCTATTGTCAGTAGGGATAAAGGGGAAGACTGGGAACTGGGAGAGGTATATTACCCCATGCAAATTGTAACTTTGGTAAGTTAGCACAACTTCCTAGACTGCAACAGGCAAGGACAGACCACCCCTTACAGTCTCACAGCTGTATTTATTCTTTTACAAAAGTGTTCAACTCAGTTTAAAGGCATGGGGGAGGAGGATACTCTTTAAGGACAAATAATTATCGTGGTATCCCAAAGTGCTGCTCTGTGTTCTGCTCTGTGCTTTCACTAAGTGGGTCGCTGAGTGACCCTGTATCCATAAAAGCAGAACACCAGCTAACCCAGCTGCTCCCCTTCCCGAATAGAGGCAGTTCAGGATTTCTTTGTACATCACGGCATTGGGCAATGCAGACAGACCCAGGAGATGAGCACTCCCCAGCCTATCGCTTATGGGCAACATGTTGCCTAAGAGACTATTTGATGTTGTTCATGGCACAGCAAATGAACAAGCTGAAGCACAGACTGATATGGAGAAAGCCACATAATGGTGTGTAGGTTGTTGTTCAACAAGAGCTCGGGGTCTGGCAGAGCCATGGATTGTATTTTTCTGCTTTCCATTTTTATCAGGGAAACAACGCACCTTACTAGAAGTAGTATGAGGAACTCTCCTGTATACACAGCGGACTTAAGCTGAAGCTTGTGCTAGGCTTGTGGATCAAGCCACACTGGCTTCTTCTAAGCAATTAAAAAGATCCCAGCGTTTTGTTTTGTTGTTCTGAAGCTTCTTCTTTCCTCTCATTTGACTCTAGGCCTGTCCTTAATGTGCTCATTCATTTTTTCCTTTTTTCTTTTGAAGGCTCATAATCTTAAATACATTGTTCCTTCAGCTTCACACCTTTCTGCTATTACTAATTGGGTGGGGTAAGGATTTGCAGGAGTAAATAGAGTCTTCCCTTAAATGTTTTGTACTCTTTGGGGAAGGCATCATGTTGCGTAACAGTGCAAACAGAATAATTCAACAGGAACAATACATGTAGAAACTGGAAATGCAGAGTTATTACTTTATATAAACTATAGCAATTATTCTTGTTGAGCTGACAGCAGATCACCTTCTCTTCCTTCCTTGACAGTTATCCAAATGCAGCAACAAACTGCTCTGTTTAGGAAGAAGGATGATTTATAATTTAAACTTCCCACTGAAACCAGAACATGACTGGCAGAGACATTTCTCCATAAGTGTCCATTAATAGCATCTGAAATAAGTGGGCTGTTGTGGAGCACTGCTTGGTAAGTCCAGGCATCAGACTGAGAGCTTCCCCGATCTTTCAATAGCTGTTATTAAGTTCAAGTATATGTAGTCATTAAAACGTTACACGCTTGAGCATGTTAGGAAGGAGAAGTATAGGAGGCCTTGATTTCACAGAAAACAACACTTTGTTTTTAAAACAGACTGATCTTAGATCTCACCTGCATATTCTGTTTTTCAGATTAAGCTGAGATACCTGCAGCAGAAAAAGAAATGCTTCTGCTTGGCATTTGCCAAGATGCTAGAGCACCCACCCAGCACTCTTACCTCAGTGAGGGCTGGTAGGTGATGAGCACCCATCATGCTTGGCCATCCTGTTTTGAGGCAGAAGACCCAACCCTGCCCATCCTTATCTTATCTTGTTCTGCTAGATAATTAAGTCCACCATCCACAAAGCCCCAAGTTTCAGGAAGAGGAATGTGCTCACAGAAGAGCAGTACAATAATAGTTTTTTCAGTTTTTCTGCCCAAACTGGGGGCTTTTTTAAACTTAATTGAAGTACCTATGAAATACTTCACTTTTTGAATTAAAGTTCATTTAATTCAGATTTTTATTCTTATTTTTCCCCAATATTTAGAAAAAAGCACTCTCCATCCAAAATACCTAATGATATAACATTCTGAACTTGCATGTATTTGACAGTTTTCATGGCTCTGATGTTATTTTAACAAATAAAATAACAGAGAGATTGTGCCCACTTCTGGCCAAAGCAAGGTCCCTGCCTTCTCAAAAGAAATGGAGCCTTAAGTAAGGAATGAGGCTCCTGCAGGATTTGAGGTGTGGGCAGACCTGCTTGGAAAGATGAAGATTTCCCTCTGTTTCCTTATTTTAAGGGGCAGTTTTGTTCCCTGCACTGTGAGATTTATTCCTCATTTAAACGGTTCTTTGGGCTGAATAAATCTGAGAAAGAACGCAGTGCTTTTACTCAGCAGACTTATTACCTAGACCACCCATCTCTTGTTAGTTTAATTCCCCCTAGGACAAATAACCCATGGGAGAACAGACTGGAGCATTAATAGAGATGGTGAGCCCTTGGTCGGTGCAGGCTTGTATCATGCCGCTGACAGCAGTCCATTTGAAGAACCTCATTCAATCTTGTGATGCCAATAAAAACTTTTTCTAAACATCCTTTAACTTGAGTTTGCTTTCAGTACAAAACAACAGAATCCTGTAGGATCAGGCCGGGTTTGGAAATAACTGAACAAGCTATTGGATGCATTTCTTAGGTTGTGGTGTCCCTGCAGGAGGTGGTCGTAATCCCAGTGTCTATTTTGGTGGGTTGTCTTTCCCCTATTAAATAAATACCTGGCAACAGATGCTTGTTATTTAGTTGCTTTTCATTAGGGATTTGCATCTTCACTCACATAGCCAGTTACTGCTTACAGGGTCATTAGTCTTTTGGCTGGAGCAATGATGAATATTTTCCTTAAGTGTGACATGTAATCCAGTAATGTTCCCCTCTTTGAGTTATTTCAGAGGCTTAAATAAATTAGGTGTCTGCCCAGGGTGCCATGCCCTTTGGCCTGTGACATCATTAATCAAAATAGCCTTCAGTTGGTTACAGTGGGACTGGGGCGCCTGTTAACCCCTTGGTGCCTCACGCAGCGATCCCTGCAGGACGGCTCGGTGTTCACCTTCACGCGCTGCCGTGCCCGTTAGTGAGCAACCCACGTGTGTAACCCTGCTCCTGGCCACGTGCAGCTGCACTCCTGCACGGGGCGCTCCTTTGGTGTCCGCATGGTTCTGTACAGCTTGTTGCTAAGCCTGTTGCTCTATTTTTTATTTTATTTTTTAAAAAAAATGCAATGAACTTTAGGCCATGAATTAAAGCTTCAGAAACTTCAGGCAGTCTTTTTGCAAGTGATATACAGGGCTGTAGACTGGACTTTCAGTAATCTTCTGTGTATATGTACGTGCATGTGTTATATAGATATACTGTGTGCATCAAATATAAAGTGTTATATGTTGATACAGAAGCTGCAAGTGCTTGTCAGCAGTTAGATGTAACACTTTTAGTAAAAGTGGATGAAACACCAAGATGTGTCCTTACTGGCAGCACTGACTTGTACACTCTTCACTATTACACCTGTCAGCATTTTCATTTATTTTCTCAATGCTGGAACTAAAACCAAGTTGGAGGTGATAATTTTACGAACAGGCTACTCACTTTTGAAACAATTTTATTTTTCTCTGGATCAGGTCAACTGTGGTTCACAGCCGTCGCTTCTGGCTGGCTATGAAGATGGATCAGTGCTCCTTTGGAATTTGTCAACAGGAAAAGTGTTAAGCCAACTTATTTGCCACCAGGAGCCGGTGATGAGCCTTGACTTTGACTCGGAGAAGGCCAAAGGGATCTCGGGCTCATCCGAAAAGGTGCTTAGCATCTGGAGCCTCAATGAGCAACAGAACCTGCAGGTCAGCGCCACTGGCCCCCCAGTGTCATTTATCCCACTTTGCACTAACAGTTTGATAGACTAAAAAATTATTTAGTCATGGAGAGGAGTTGTTGCAGATCTCTAGCTAATTAATCACAGACTGGTTAGAATGCTTGTGCTATTTGACTGGACTTAACAAAGGATGGTGAGGATTTAAAAAAAAAAAAAACAAAACAAAAAACGACCAAAAAATGCTCTCACATGTTTCTGGTTTTACCAATCTTGCAGCAGGCGCACAGGCCCAGCATTTCTCAAACCATTGCCTCCATGTCTTCATTTATCACGTTAGTCATATCCAGCTCTCAGAATGTCTTAAACATTATAAATGACTTATAAAAATGAGAAACAAAGGGTTGCTTTTCCTGAGGTTCTGCTTGAATGGATAGAGCTTTCCTTTTGCTGCGGAGAAAGACAGACTGTTCCACAAAATACCTGACAAACAGAAAGAGTAGGCATAGCCTGGCTAGCACCAAGGGGACATGAGTTGTAGGCAACTAGCTTCCCTTTGCACTTCTAGGACAGAGCTGGAGACAAGGATAAAATAAGTTAATTGAATGGATCAGTTTACGTCTGAGCAATACGCACCTGGAGTGGCAGGTTTAGGAGTAGGTCTCGTAATCACCACCAGTTCAGTCTGTGCTCGTGAACGGCAATAAATATTGCTTAATCTAGACAACTTAAGCAAGTGTTCCAACAGTGCCGAAGGGTTAAGGAGGTTTTAACTAGGTGTGGAAATAAATTGTGTAAATAAAGGCTCTTGAAAGTGAAAATGGCCTATCCACTGCCCCTCCGCTGCTGAGTGCTTTAATTTTTTTTTTAAGTGGCAATTGTTCCCTGAACACGCATTGCCTCTGTGTGCCCCTGCGTTGTTCTGAAGAGAGCTTTTGGATGTACAAATTCACGGAAGAAAACAATTGCTCTTACAGCTTGCAGCTGTCGTGGAGATTTTTCTAGGTAGCATGGTGAGTTAATGCCATTTTCTGAACAGTTATAAGAAGAAAAGCGATTCCTTGGGCATTTGACAGGGACATCACTTGGAGAGACAGTGGAGAGCTATGATCTGTTAGGCATCACCACAAAAGTGGCACTTACAGATCAGCATGGCGCTAGGCTTCCAGTACATGCTTTATAAATACATCCACTGAGATGAAGTTTGGAGGCCACAGAGCTCACTAACTGCTAGGGAGAAAGCCAACTTTAATATGTAGTTAGCCATGAAATAAGAGAGGCGCTCTAGATTCCAAATAAGAAGCAATGAAGTACCAAGTGAATGCAATGAAAGATTGAGTTCAACAAGTCTGGTGCGTAGTTGTCGTAGCTGGGTTTTGTCATGTTTGCCCCAGTACCCCCTGCCCTTACTGTCACTGCTGGCTCACACCCACACCTGGAGTCTGTTGCTCAGGGAAGCTGAAGGAAAATGAGCAGGTAAGCCTCAGTAAGAAACCTGGTATTGAGACTGGTTTGCTAGAAATCTGATACCATGACGTGTTTCTTAAAGATTCAGATACTTGATGTTGGAAAGGCAGTTGTTCCTTCATATTAATTCTAGCATGGCGTTCAAAGAAAATCCTGTTCTTCACAGCGCATTACACTTATGAGTTAATTGTAATGCAGGGTAGGACTCACAGGAGAATAACAAGTTGTTCACCTGAAGTATTCCAGTTGTCGTTTTCCACCGGGTGCTCACGCTCCCAGGAGGCATGTGCTCAGTTCCACCTCCAGCACGGCACACTGAGAAGAGCCATTTTTCTCAGAAGAAATGTAAATGCCAAATGTTATAACCCGTAAGTAATGTTTCAGTGCTTCATGTGTAGTGTGAATTCCCTAATAAAATGCATCTTTTTCATAGGAGCACTATAGACTGTCAAGGACATAGATTGTGGGTTTTTTTTTTTTCTACTATTACATTAATAATAAAAACCAGATGGGGCTTTTCTTTTTTGGCATTCCAGTTACCTGAGGTAATGGTAGATGGTGGAAAGCCACTCAGTGGCACATTATTTTTATTCTAAAAGGTTTTAATAAGTAAACGTGGTGCACAGCTATCTGCTGTTGGAGAAATAATGATGCAATGATGGTACTTCAGCTCTGTTGTAAGTGGCAGTGTTCCAGTGTCAGTGAATAGATGATGAAGGTACTTCATCGTTTATCGCTATGGGGAAAGTGGTTCATTGTCTTCTACAAGAAAATTGCTGAAATCATCTCTGTCAGCAAATGACTGGATTGGTTCTGAGCCTTCTGATTTTGCTGAGATAGAATAATTAAGTGATTACCTCTGTGATAGAAAGTAAGAGGCAAACAACTCCTACAGGTGAATAAACGAAGCAGAACTAAAATCCAATCATCAAAGAAGCACCCTACTATTTATAGGGCAAGAAAGAAAACTCTATAAAAGCTGTAATAAAAGTAAGCATGCAAGTTCTGTTGGTTGGGTTACTGAGGTTTTTCTCTCAAACGCTGAAGTTGAAGTTGCTGCTGTATCAGCTACTTTTGTAAGAACAGGGCTGAAAAACCTCATTTGGGTGTAGGAGAGGCAGAGTTTAAGAAAAATCATAGCTGGCATGTGTTGAGGAAAGGAGAGGGGGCTGTTGGTCTCAGCACAGCATAATTTCTTAATGCATCTGCTAGCAGATACAAGCGTCCTTGGTCATGACTGGCTGAAAGTAGCTCACCTGTTTGTGCCTTTGTTCACTTAATTCCAAGTTAGCTTTCTGATTAGGAAACAATGTTGGTATGTATTTGGCTACAGTATTTGCCTGTTACTGAAGGGATGGCCAAATCCTAGCAACAGGATTTCACCCCGCTGCAAAAATCTTGAGCAAGTTGTTCTTTGTTTTTCCTCTCTCACCTCCTGTATTTGCAAATCATGCACAAATGCCCGCTGTTCCCTCATGTTCCATAGCCAAAAGGCATCTCCATTATAGGCTTCATTTTCAAGTTGTAGCGTGCTGCTGACATGCAATTTCACCCAGTCGTCCTGATTTTGCTGTATGGATCTTACCTACATAATTGACAGTAATGATGGGAAGCACCACACCCAGGACTGGCTATAGCCATTAGCTAATAATCTCAGTTACAGAGTAAGACCCATCTTACTTCCAGCTGCCAAGCTGGTGATGTAACAGCTCCTCCCCTTCCAGTATACAGATGCCAACAAAAATCCCACTGAAGCTATGAGACATGACTGCAACTTGGGATTTTGGAAGAAGAGTACCCATCAGCAAAAAGCACAACTTTTGCAGTAGCAGCTGCAAGGAGGCCCACATGCAGCCTCCTACTGCTGAACAGGCTTAGCAAAACTTGCTGTCCTCTGTTGTGAACTGGTTCAAGACACACTTGTCAAGTCTTGTTTAGAAAGAGGACTGCGTGTCCTGTTTCATTTGGCCTTTTTCTCAGTGAGCCTGCGTGTCTTGCTGTTTGAGCCAGGCAGTTGTTGTGTCATTGAGCAATAACCGCTTCTAGCTTTGGTCCTGAAAAATGCCAAGATGTGCTCAGGTGCATCTGAAAGGAACTCTGAGCAGGGGGTCTGGAGTTTCAGTGTTCTGAATTCAGTAGTGTAGTTAACACAACCTGCAATTAATATATGCTCTATAATCCTGTACTACAGTCCTGTAACATCATGGAATGCATCATGAAGGGAAGTTACTCAGACAGAAACGTGCTTTTCACTCCCATCTCTTTTCATTAACAGTAGACAACATGCACTGTATTGCATTAAGCTTTGCTTCCAGTCGGGTAGTTACACATTTAGTCTTAAGTAGACAGTAGCACGAATGTGTCATTTCCAAATGTCATCTCCAGTTGCGCTTACAAATAACCACACATCAGCATACGCTTACCTAAAAGGTGTCTTCCCCACTGTGGCAAAGCTAGGCTATTTCAACACATGCTGCCTGTGTTTCAGGGACAGCGCTGAATAAAGTAAAGTTATCTGAGGTGAGAACGCCACAACGGTATTGCGGGGGTTTTCTGGTGTTCCAGGGGAAGTTCATGACAGTGAAGCGAACTTTTCTTTTCAAGAGCTGTGCCCAGTGCGTCAAGCTCAGTACCTTCCCATTTAACTGTGCCCTTCAGAAACTTGTGCTGCAGTCGTCTGCAAGCAGAAACAAAAGGCATCCAGGGTGGAAATCAATAACTTGTTTGCAATCCCCTTCTTGGAATTTGCTGTAAATAAGTCCCTTGGGAAGAGGCGCTAGAACTACAGATTTCCTGACACTGTAACGTAATTCCTGGAAGCATTCCTTTCTCAAGACTCTGGTAAATACTACCACAGCTTACTGGGGCTTTTATGAGGGGCTACAGTAGTAGAAATAAGTAAGTAGCGGGTAGTTTGAATGTCAGTTCAGAATCTCAGCATGGGAATACTGCAAGAGAGGGGAAAATATTTGGCCGGGGCTCTGAACACTGCTGCTCAAGCAAGAAGAGCTGGAAGCACAAAGCTGCGCAGCCTGATTCTCAGTCTCAGACCCTTGACTCAGAGCTTCACTTGTGACCAAATATAAATAGCTTTAAACGCGATACAAATTAAAGACATGCAAGGAAATTTTAGGGAACGGTGCTGGAGATAGTTAACCTCAAGTTAAGTTAATTGTTCTCACTAATGTATTATCTGCCATGTGGCGAATAGCATCCGTGTGATACCAGTATATATATGGGTGGCTACTCTTACCTTCTAAAATCCCAGAAAGTTCCATTTTCTTCCGCTTTTTTTTTTTTATACAGTTAGTGCTCACCTATAACTTTCTCCCACAGGTTCAAAAAACGCACAGCCTTGTCAACGCTGGCATATCTGATATCACCATCCGTCCAGACAAGAAGATTTTAGCAACGGCCGGGTGGGATCATCGCGTCAGGATCTTCGGCTGGAAAAAACTGAAGCCCTTAGCAGTGCTTAACTACCACACAGCAACTGTCCATTGCGTGTCCTTCTCAGACCACAAAAACCCCAGTGAGAGACTGCTGGCAGCTGGTGCAAAAGATCACCGCGTCAGTATCTGGTCCATATATACTCAGACGTGATACGTTCTGCGCTGTCATGCACTAGGAAAGTAGGATCGATGAAGCAATTCCTCACACTGTAATTCAAACCCGGATCTGGGGAAGTAGTAGAATGTTTTTCCAGGCTGAGGTGAGTCCCTGGAAATGGCTAGATTAAATTTTTTTATGCTGCTTGTTCATGTGGAAAGTTCTGTCTCCCAGAGAGGGGAGTTGACTTCTAAAATTTATAACAAGTGGAGCAAGGCCAGTCGTGAACAAAGACAGAGGACAAGTTCTGCTGCAGGTTTTGCAACAGCTTTTCTTTGGCATGTTGCTAAAATAACTTGGGCCAATTTCTGGAAAAAGAACTGGAATCTCTCAGACTTCTGTGGGGGCAGAACATCTCTGTTCATAAGAGCCTGTATCAGTGTAAAATATCACTCTTCTGTGAGAACTTACACCCATTAAAGCACCTCCAGTGGTTTTTCATTGTCAGTTACTTTTTCTTCCCTGTAAGTGAAAGGCTATCAGAGCAGCCTTGATTTGTTCGCACTTCTGTCAGTTTCTAACTTAAACCAACAGCCAGGAATGTGACTAGGGACGGCCTTTGGCATTTATGAATTTCATTATGTCTCCTGTCACCTCAGGTCTCACAATTAATCACAAGAAGAAAAGGGGAAAAATAACCTTCCCCTGCACTGCACTGCAAAGCTATGTAAAGCCTTTTACAGAGCCAGTGCTAAATCCTTTCCATGGACTGACTAGCTGAAGGATTTAAACTCAGCAATCCAATTAGCGCCTTCTCCTTGGAGAGTTAGGGTAAGTTTCAGCATGGCAAGTCCGGGATTCAGCTACACAACTCACATGAACATTTAGGGGAATTTCATGGACAAATCCTTATCCACACGGTGCAAATGGATCCATTAACTTGTCATCTCTGTGGTCACAGAAACTGAAATTCTTTCATGAAGGAGAGTTTTCTTGAATCCTGAAGCATTCGCATTCTTTGACTACAACAAGAAGCTACCTACAAACAGACTGTCCTATGGCTAGCATGTTTTAAGTCACACATTTTAACTGCAGCTGCCCCACTGAAGCACTGAGCTGCTGCCAGGTTGTTGAGGACGTAATTTTAAAAGGGAGGTAGTCCTAAAGACTATAAGAACAGCTTTACAAACTGAAGAGTCTTGTGTCCCCGAGGTTGTGGGCTATTGGTATTTTATTGGAAATGTTTTTTCTGCCCTGCTACAAGGTTGATATCAGAGAAAACATTACCAGAACTGCAGTGAATAGCAACATCAAAAGATTCCAGAAATAAAAGACTTATTAAGCACCAAGCCTGATGTTCTTGCTATCACATAAACAGCACGCTGTTTTACCAGCTTTTCTATAGAAAATTTGGTCTTGCACCTTTTGGAGTGTGACAGCACTTGTAAAAATTCATTTCTTTGAGTATTTCTTTACTATTAGGCAGCTGCACAGATGATCACACTGCAGTAAAAAGGTAAATCCTCATTTTGAGTGATCCTGAGTCAATGGGTGGTGCTGGTGTTCGTTCCATCTATCCAGCAGGGTTGCATAGATGATAATGGCTCTATCTCCACACATCACCTCCCACACAAAGGAGGGGTTGCCTTGCCATACAAGAGTCTCTAGGCCGGGAGCCATATGGAGGAGGACAGGGTCCTTCTGCACAGACCTGCTGCTAGAAGAACCCCCTCAAGACTGTTGTCTCTTCCATTTCAGGTGTACTCTGTAAAAAGAACTCACAGGAATTCTGCTGTATGAGAACAATTTCACAATCAATTTTTAAAAGGACACAGTCCAGGTGTAAGCGCTTGGGTTTTAGTCTCCACTTAAGATTGTAAGTCAATCACCTTAAATAAGTGGTAGCAGCCAAGTCCCCATCCGCCCCGTGCTTCAGCCTGTAGAATCACAGCACCTTTTTGTCAGCAAGCTTGATGTGAGAGATGAAGGTCTACGCCTTGGAACTGCTGTCAAGCTGGTGGGTGGGCACTGTCCTGGAAGGTGACAAGACAGCTCTGCATCTTCTCATGCACAGGCTCTAGGTGTCCCATGTCCAAAAGCAGCACTCCACACACACCTCTTCATGCCCTCCACCGCCCGTGGTAGAGGAAGAGCTGCTACAGTCATTCTGCGTGGTGCTTGATCAACGCCAGAGTGCTGCCTCGAGATGCCCGGCACAACAGGCATGGGACCACTCAGTGCTGGAGCCCAGCGCTGGTGTTCAAGAGGCATTTGGATAAAATGCCTCCAGTAATATGCTTTAACTTTGGTTGCTGCAGGAAGTGAGAATGGCCAAACCTGCTCCCAGTAGAGAAGAAGAAAACCACTCTATCCTATCAGTCTTTTGACGAGAAAAAGGCAGTTCTGCCACCAGCGTACTTGAGGCAGCAGGAAAACAATTTCAAGATGAGTGGGTGTTAAGATGCAAACCTCCCCCACATTCCAGGGGACCTCCATGCCCAGGACATTCCCCTTGGTCCTAAGGCCAGCTACGAGCATCTCATGCACCAGCATGAGCCCCAAGGCACTGACACAGCTGGCTTCCGCTGGCATAGCCGCCCCGAAGGAGTGCCTCACCTCGTGTTCTAGACCCAGGTCTCAAAGCAGTATGCAAAGTGTGGTTTTAATGAAGGACCTTACAGCCACAGTTGTAAATAACTTGATGCAAATATCGGCACAGAGGCAGCACCCACTCACTGCAGAAGTGCTATTAGCTCACAGACACAGTTAGAAACTCTTGAGTATATTCTTCCCTAAGAAAATGCCACTTGCTGTCAAGGTTGGTCTAAATCAACTATGGAGATTCACAAGGGACACAAAGATTTACTAACAGGTCTTTCAGAACATACGCTGTGTGCCACTGCATCAAAATAAGTACCTTTTGCTAGGGGTTACATATTGATATTTATCTGACTAGACAGACAAAATTAAACTCCATCATGCAAACACAAATTGAAAATGAGAGCACGAGCTGCATCTGTATTCTTACTAGCAGACAGAAGAAGAGGTGAAGAGTTTCATCAGCTTCAAGAGGATGCACACAGATCCACTTGCAAGAATAGATCCATCCTATGCTTAGTTCCTTTTGCCTTACCAAAGCACTATCCACATGGCACTTCACCACTGTAGATCACCGTTAGATTTTTGAACAGTAAAGGGAATTTTGATTTTCTTTTTTTTCCACATTACAGTTTCCTTGAAATGAGCAACCAGACTCCATTAGTTTGGTTTAGAGCTGAGCCTAAATGCCACAGTTTGAACTTGAATTACAGTTTTCTAAAAGTTTATTTGCTTTAGGAGCAGACCTGGACTTTCCCAAAGCTGAATAATTTCCAGCAAGAAGGACAGACTATGTTTATGTAGGCTGTAAAATGCAGTTATCTGATAACATCTAGAAAAGTAAAATACTTTCAGAGGAGAGGGGGGAAAATATTGCTAAAGCTCTTTACAGCTGTAACACGAGCATGGTTATCTGTCGACATTTCGGCTGACTCGCTAGCAGGACGACTGTGAGTGAAGAGCCACCTTAAGCTGCTGGAATTAGCTCTGGAATATCAGCGGCCAGAAAGGACTAGGGCTAGCCTGTACCTGGCCTGAAGGATTCAGCAGTGAAGGTGATGACAGCTACATTATTACAAAAGGCTTCCTCCTGAGAATCACTGTCTTTGCACTATGAGAGGAAAGAAAGCAACCAGCATTCATAAACTAATAGAAATAAATCCCAAACACTAACATTTGTTCAGCAATTACATGGAATATTTATCACCACTGGAATGAATGGTGATCTCTGACCCCCCCCCAACATTTTCTGCAAATGAATCCATTAGTTGCAACCCCTTTCTCTTATCAGCACATGGGCCATAAAGCTTTGCAGTCTTAGGTGTAGATGAGAAAGGGAAGAGGAGATTAACTGTATTTCTAATAACGAGTGAAAAAGGAAGTAGGCTGAGAGCCTGCATCAAGACAGTTGTTAAATTCAGCCCTGTACAATGCATTGTGTGAGTAAACCGAGACATTACTCTGTCCCGCTTGACTTGGATTGTATTTTAAGGAGCAGATTTTTATAGTTAAGACAATATTGGTTTCTGAACTGCTTTGGTTTTTCGCTTACTTAAGATGCACCTACAAAGCCAACTTCTTAAAAATTAATAAATCTTTCCTTTAATTCAGTCTGCCAAGAACAAAGATTGAATGCGGACTACTGCAGGAGACACCGTAGTGATGCAAACCAAAGGGCTAGGGATTAAACAAGGATTACTGAGCACTAAATCAATGTGTTTCCCTTTCTGGCAGTGTGTCTGCGATGTAAAAGTGTGGATGATTACATAAAACACGGCCCACAACTACCTGGATTAACACTAGACCATGTTAAAGCAGGGCTGAGACAGAAGGTTTGATATTTAAGCATAACCATTCTGTGGGCGTGTGCTACCAAAAAAATGATGGCATGAATGAAGAAGAAGGAACAGCTTTTTCTTTGTAGTAGTCTGAAATTCCAGCCTGGATCCCCATGCTAGAGTAATTTTACAAGCAGGCCTGGCTCCGTTTAATCCATGCACTGGAGGTTTATT
Source organism: Numida meleagris (assembly GCF_002078875.1). NCBI lineage: Eukaryota > Metazoa > Chordata > Aves > Galliformes > Numididae > Numida > Numida meleagris. The sequence goes on along the minus strand of NC_034422.1, from coordinate 1,006,035 downwards.
TTATAACGTGAAGAAAACTAACAAGAATTAAGATCACAGTGGTTTTTGGCAGTTCATTTGAGGATCTCACAGTATGAAATTAAACACAACAAAAAACATGCTGCCCTATCAGATACAGCAGACAGAAATGTAACATTTTCAACAGACTTAAATTGAAGCCCACTTGTTATAAGACTTGCCAACAATTCCACATTAAGCACAGAGCAAGTGGCCAAATTCTTTGTCCCCTGACCACACCACGTACCCCCAACCTTTTTGGTCGAGACGCAGCCAGCATCCTGACTCTGGCTTGGTTAAGCATGCAACTGTTGCCCTGTCGGGCTTTACTACCACCAGCCCTTACCAAACAACACGCATAAACAGCTTTGTTTGGGTGGAACCATCTTCTCCCCTATTCATTTGGAAAAAATATCAGCTTTGTTTACTCAGCCTATTAAGATTTCTTTTTCCCATAATAGTGACATTTAGTAGCAACTCACATCCCCAGTACATTTCATGCTCATGTCTGAAGAGGTAAATGTTAAGTTTCAGTTATCAGTGGTTTATTCTCCTTCAATACAATCTCACAAAAACGTTGATGCTATAATGTATTATTAAACGACATAGTTGGGACCACAGCAACGTAATTCCTCAGCTGTGAACAGTCTGCTCATCTGATTAATAAAATATATCTGTATGTTCTATCAACATTACTGTATACTGCCTTATTCTGACTTACCACAGAGGAATTTGACGTGCAGTTCAGAATCATAAGAGGAGGAGAAAGAGGGAGAGGGCACAAAACTCAAATGGAAGCAGCAGCCTGCCCCTATAAAGGTTTGGTTCTCCAGAGAACAAAGACCCCCTGAAGCCAAGCAGCTCCAGCAAGGTGCCAGATACCCTGCAGGAAAAGGACGGCACAGAAGAGTACCTAGACTGAGCAGGAGGTGAAGTGACAGCTCTATCTTTTAGAACTTGTACGCCAGCTTCAGAAGTACTTCTATTGTGGCCCACCATCCTTGTTTATAGGGTTTGGACCATCAGGAAATCCTGTAAACCACCACCTGCACCCACAAATAAGCCTGTGCTCACCCAGAGAAGCACTCAACTTACTGCTCTAGTTACCACACCACTGCTGATAGCAGCAGGAAGGTCTGGGCTCTGGAAGCAGCCACACGCACTGCAGCAGGACCAGCCCAGAGCTGCACTAACTCGGTGCAGCAGGGTGATGCAGTAATGCAAATATTTATTCTGACAATTGTCTACTTCAATTAGAAATTCTAATTTAAAAAAGATGGTACATCAAACTGAGATTGCAGCTGGAATGCTATTTCTTCTTGGTTTTTATTCAGAGTGCATAAATTAGAACATAAAAAAAACAGCAAACAAATCCTGTGGCACTTTCCAGACAGCCACTCTCTTTCCTACCAGCTGTGGGGATGATGGATCCTGATCACATCTGGAACAGGGAATACAGGGAGGATCTTGAAATGCTGAGCAAGACCTGCTCTCCAGCTCTGACATCTCATGCACACAACTTCCAGGCCCCCACAGTGCCACTCACTATGAACAAGCTCTGACACAGGTAGGAGGAATGTGAGCACACTGAGACTACGTAATAACTTCCAATATGGCAGACATCAGACGTGGTATTTGTGTTGCTGGTTAACTTAAAAAAAAATGCTGAAATGAAATCTCTGTGAATCACAGATCCGTTGTGTTCACAGAAAAGCAGGCAGACTGCTTTTACCGCAATGCTCACGGTAAGCGTTGTCTTTTCAGGTATTTTTTGCTCAGATAGTTTGATGGCATGCGGACTCGGCATCGTGCTGAACAGAGACATTGAGTCTCTACAGCATTATCACCTGAGCCCATCTGGTTTGAAGTAAGTAAAGACAACAAGCAGGAAAAGGAATAGCATGAAAGACTCGTTTCGTGTTTGCAGAAATAAACACGTGAAGCAGTGCTCAAGTAAAATCAGACTCAGAGGAGAGCTGCTGTGCTCCCTCACCATCCTGCCCTGCCCTTTAAGATGTTCCCTTTAAGATGGGAAGGTTTTGCCTGCACCCCCCACCCTGGGTACCAGCACCAAGTGCCCACCTGGGGCGCAGCGAGGGGAAGCAGCTGCCCAGCAGCGTGAGGGACAATGAGAGCACTGCACAAGCAGAATAAAGAAAGCAGAACTAAGGCAGAGCCCTTGTCCACCAGCCAAATTACAGCCACTGGAACAGCTACTAGAGCAAGGACCTCAGATGAACATGCTTCGGTAAGTTCTACATGTTTATTCCATTTTTAACTTCCTTTTCCATTTCAGACACGGCCTAGGGACTTTAGTCCACATTTGTGCGAGCACCCAATTGCCAGAAGCATCGGCAGCACGCCGCCCTGCCTACTGCAACAAGCAGGGCTGAGTCACCGCAGCTACCCTCACAGCGCTCTGTTGAGCTGCAAAAACCCATGCCCCTTCCTTCCCCGGTGACCAACACCCACTCAGTGCTGTTCAAACAGAAATTACCAGACACCCTAACTAGAACTCTGGCTAGATGGGACAGAGAAGGGCACTTGCTTTCTCAGTGAGGTGAACTACATGTAATGCCCACCCTCTGAAGGAGTTGACTGAAGCTCTCCTCTATCAGCCACAGAAGCACGACCTGAGCTTAAGCTGCAAGCTGGCATTCAAGCTTCTGTGATTTTACACCATGGAGCCTTAAGAAGGCATACATCCTCTTTACCGTTACAATGCTCGCTATCCTCTTATAATTAGGTCCTAAATGTGACTTTTGTGGCTTTTGTTCTTTTTCACTTTGTTACTAGCTCAAAATTATAATTTTAATCTGAATCAAAGTGACTGATTTATTGTAATTATTTTGTATAGGCTGCTCTTCATAACTTTTTTTTTAATCTGGAAAAACATTTAATTTCCCATATGGAAAGAACACATTTATCATACTTTACTTGGATATACTTGGCCGACCATTGCACATATATGCAAAACATATGTGACATATTCAAGGCTGAATTTCATAAAACAGAAATGCTATGAAATGCGATATAATAAATATATTACACAGACATATGTGGCCAATTTATAAAACTATAGTATCTTTGGTAAATTCACAATAGGTCATTTCCATTAATGGTGGGAGTGAATGTATTTTTCCAGCATATGCATTACACGCAGTACTTCACATGCGTTTCCTGATGGGAGGTGGACCTCTGAAAAGCAGCATTTTACACTTACACATACAGCACATGTGGGGCACATCCATATTTTTCAAAAGTAATGTATACCTTCAAAACCAGCTCCTGCTTTTCACCTCGATCCCGTGTACAACACACTGGGCAAAAGATGAAGCACAAAATGCTGCACGTGGAGATGAGCAAGCCTCAGGTACACCAGTGAGATTCCCACAGGCAGTGGGCGCCTGCTGCTTTAATTGAGAGCACATGACAGAAGCACAAGCCGAATTTATGGTAATGGCCATTCATAGCAGTCTTAGGGCATGGTTGCTTTAATCTGGGGTCAAACACTCTTGTAAATTAAATATCTTACTAATCAAGGGAATTAGAATAATTAATGGAAAAAAATCCTATGTTTAAAAAACCATTACATACCTACTAGCCTACATACTTTTTTGGCTGGGCATCTCATAGCAGAGGCTTACAGCAACAGCTGAGGTACTGCTGGCTATCCTCACATGCTAACCCACAGGTTACGACACTTCCTTATTTGTGCCTGTGTGCTTTAAAGTTCACATCTCAGGTTTCTAAGCCAAATCTGTATTTTTCTCTCAGATTGTATATTTGCAAGTTCAGGCAAAAGTTTTCTGAAGGGCTCGTTTTCCAGGTGCTAATCCTCTTGGTGTGATGTGCAGCTCTTCCCTCTGGAGGGAGCTTGCTCTTCGGGCACAGCCAGCGGCCCAGCAGCGCTGCAGGGATGCCCCAACACTGCAGCAGCACCCGGGGCAGCCCAGCCAGGCACCACCAAACTGCCCCCGCTGAGGTACCCCTGAGGCACACAGACCCATGAGCACTGGTGCGGGGGAGCACCAGGAAGCCCCTAGCTCGGGCAGACCCTCCCTGTCCTCCAGGACACCTGCCCTGGGTGGAGGGAACCTGTCATGGAGGAACTTTGTGGGGAACATCACAGCAGCAATCCAGAAATGTTTACCTGCTAAAGGCATGGAATCCGGGTCGCTTTGCACAGCTCCTCTGGGCCTTGGGCTGTCCCTTGCTGTCCACACAGGGGGCTGCTGCTGGAAGCGGTCCCACAGCATTGCCGCCACCCCCCAAATTCCCTCCCTGGCGGAGCATGGCACAGAAGAACCCAACACTGCACTGAGGGCACAAAGAAACTGGAACTGCAACGCTGCAACTGCCAGTGCCCCACCGGCAGGCTACGATCCCTCAGCTCGGTGGGGAGAATGCCTGCCACTGCTTGTGCTGTTGTTCATTTGTCACTTCTTTATCTAGGGGGAACGAAGCAGAGATGGGGGAACACAGACCCCTGTTCAAGTCCACCAAGGCTGCTGCATTCCCAATACTGTGTGTGTGTGGGGGGGGGGGGGGGGGGGGGGGGGGGGGGGGGGGAGCTGGGCTTCTTGGCAAAGTCCTGCAACATGACAGAAATAAGAGATCCAGCAAGAGCTGTGACCAGCTACATGTCCAGAGGTCTGGTGGGGGGGGGGGGGGGGGGGGGGGCTGCTCTGCTCACAGGGAGCAGACGTCTGGACATAAATACCCCTTCCCCCCCCACCAGAATCCTACTGCACACAAAGATGATTTTGCAGGTGAATATTTGCTCTTTGTGACCACAGAGGTGGATCACAGCCATCAGACCAGGCTGAGAAAAAACCAACAGGGCTTAACAGCTGTACAGAGCAAGCAGTGACCAAGGCAAATGCAAACAATTTCCTGCACAGCCCAGCCCGGTGGCTGCAATATGACTTCTACTCCTACTGCAGTCCTCAGGTCATTCTGCACAGAGCACAGCATGAAGGACACCAATGCACTCATTCTTCAGGCAACAGCTGTGCATGTGGGCACTTGAGATGACTGAGATCCCAGCTCCCCCAGGTGCTGATGGGCACCTCCTGGTGACTCCCTTCAGTTCCACCTGAGAATCACCTGGCTGCCCATGAGCAGAAAGAAGAATTAAAAAAAACCAATAAAGTGTGTAAACAGCATTCATGAACACAAAGTACTATTAAGTCTCATCCTATGCTCCTATCATTACACTGAATTTAGTCAGATCCTCCAGCAAGGAAAAACAACAAAACAAGCTCCCAGGAGCCTGGAGTATCCCCCGTGGTGGGTAACCAATCAAGCAAAGACCTCTCTTGTTTCACCTGTGAGTGCCTAATTCTCTATTTACCCACTGGAGCAAGCAATGTGTTCTTCAGACCTTTGGAGCAATCAGTAAACTCAGTCTGTACCTCTGGAAAACGGAACCACGTGGCTAATTTATTCTCTAGTACTCTTTGGGAGAGACAAAGGATGCTTGTACCCCTGGTGCTCAGGCCTGTTTTACCAGCAGCTTTTAAATACACAGTGTAACGTGTGACTTGAGGCAACCGTAAGTAGAAGTATTGTCTGGAAATGCTGCAGGTTTCTCTCAGGTACCTGCCATGAGTCTCTCAGTGACAGCAGGTACTGAGTGAAGTTTAAACATACATGTAATCAAATCATACAAAGTCATTTTTCAAATGAAACTGTAACACGTACAATAAGGCACAGTCTGTGCATGATACATCTTGACTAACTGGCTGACAGATAACATGAAATTAAAGTGTCACGGCTTTTCTCTAATTTTCAAATGGTTTCCACTGCTCCAAGTACAATGTTATGAACTTCTTCATGTTTGCTCATTTTAAGTCAATTTGCTGTTGTGACAAAAAATAATCGTTCATATTTCTTGTATCTGGAGAAATCCAGCAAGATGGGAACATCTCGCGAGGAGGAAACGCTGGTGGAAGCCCTCAGGCAGCCTGCTGTAAGGGTTAAACATGACGCGAAATGGACTGCTAGGGAGCCTAATACTAACATGGGAAAGTACCTTGCAAACCGATAGCTTAAAAGCCAACAATGGGAGGGTGGAAACACCATTTTAACATTTAAAACCATAGGCTTGATACAGTTTCATGTTCTCTCCTTCCCATTCAGGAGTAGGACTCCCTGCTCCTGCAGGACAGGGCAGAGGACAGCCTAGTGACCCTCGGGGCCCAGTGCCCACAGCCATAGGTGGAAGTTCCGTGATTTTCTTCTAAAGGAGATAAATCACGCTCCCTACAGACAAGGCAAGGACCTGAAGTCGCTTTCTGCAAGAGCACAGTTTAGTCCTGATGTCTTGTGTCATTCAGTCCTCTTTGCTTGGGAAGCAAAATGCATCTGCAAAAGCGTGTGCCCAGTCTGCAGTGAGAGCCAGCAGCACCTCTTGCTGCACTCTCTGTATGTTGAAAGGAAACAGGTGCTAACAAACAAAGAGAAGCGTACCACATCCATTTCAACGTAAGACCCCAACCCTGCAAGCTTCTGCATAATGGAAGACCACCAGCAACACAGGAGACAAAAGGGAGGGGGCAACCACCTATGAAGATCCACTGTTTGCTCAGGGCAAACAACTCCTGGAGCTCCAGTTGAGCATCCCTCCTTATTTAACAGCCTCCTCTTGCAGGGGAGGCTTCAACTTCACAGCAGACAAACTGATCGACACACAGAAGTAACCAAACAAAGAAAAGAAAAAGAAAGAAGAGGAAAAACATTTATAAATGTCATTGTCCAATGTCTTTTCAATTTAAATGTAATACGATTATCTACATATATCTACAAATATCTACAATTATCTACACTGTTTGCAGGTATGATTCTTTGGTTGTCTTCACTTTTCCCCAATGTTGCAACTATCAAGAAAAAAAGTGTTTGTATAATCTTTGAAAGAAATAATAAATATAACAACTTCATTAAAGGTTTGACCAAAGCTTTGGCACTAATCCATTTACAGATAACAATTCATAACTGAAAACTGTGAAATAACAGCGGCAAAGCAACAGAGCACATCAGAGAGCTAAGCACAAAGCTATTTTACATCAGCCTTTCTGAGAACATTAATTATGGTTTTGTCAGACACTAAGAATCTCACAATTCACTGCAAATGTCAAAAAAAATACATATTTCTTGCACAACTCTTTTCCATGGATCCAGATATATTTTTTATAACAGAAAAAACAATACATGACATGTCCCCTTAGCCTGCACCCCTTCTCACACCCTTCCAAAACGTTTTGGAAGCCCAATGCCAGCTGCCAGAGATGGAATAAGCATTGCTACTAACACTGCCACCTGCACAACAGAAGGGTTACACTCTAAAAGATACCAGTAAACAGTTGCAGTTTGTAGTGAAAAACGCACAAACGTGAACAGAGGACTCCAAATAAAAAGAAAGAAAAATAATATTAACGCCTCTTCTTTTCATAGCGGAAGAATCAGGAACGCATTTATAATACTGTATACCAACACGGCTGAGCTGCTCAATACCTTCTCTGAACACAGAGGAGTGACAGTCGGCGAGCTTTGGACAGAAAACACAAGCCAACCATCCAAAAACACATCGCTGGGCAAGCGTGATGAACAGGCTCATCTCTTCAACGACTGAGGAAAGACTGGAGGAGATATTTAAGGACAAAAAAAACCAAAAGTACTTACCAGCTTTAAGAGGGAAGCTGCAGCAAGCAGGGAGGTGCAGAGAGGTGCTTTGGGACTACTGCAGCTTGGGGCAGCCAAACAGAAAGAGCGGGGCATCGTGGGGAAGTGCCCCTGAGAGGCACGGGCAGCGCAGGGGAGGACGCGGCAGCGCAGCTCGCGCAATATGGCTGAGAACACACAGCCGGAGCTCTGGGGGCATTCGTTCCCCCCGCTCCCCCAGCGGTCTTTAAACCTTAGTCTCCATTTCTGTGAAAACGAGGAGCCGCACGTGGCGGTGCTCCCGGCCACGGCTCTTCACCGGAGCTCCGGGAAACGCTGCCGTGCTCGAGCCGCCCCGGGGAGCGCCAGCAGCGCGTGGCAAGGACGGACCGCGGCAGCGCCCGCTGCGCGGCCCTCGGCCGTACCGCTGCCCCCAAACCCAGCCGCGGAGCCCGGCGGCACAAGGCCTAGGGACCCGCGGCGCCAGCCCCCCCGGCCCCTTCCTCCTCTGCTGCAGCGAACCCCGGAGCGAGCGGCCCCGTGCCCACAGCCGCCGCCCGGGGCTCGGTCCCCGCTCCCTCACTCACCGCTCCCCGTCCTCCTGCCCTCTTCCCGGGGCTCCGCGGCCCGCACGCCGGATTTCCGCCAGACCCGAAGCGCGGGGACCGGGAGAAGGGAGATAACGGCACATGGCTTCGTTTATCAAAGTGCAGCTGCGGGGCAGCCCGCGGCCCGCCGCCTCCCTCGCAGCTCGGCGGCGCGGGATTGGCCGGTCCGGACGTCGATCAGACGGAGCTGGCCAATCGGCTCGCTCGCGAGGCGGGAGAGAGGGAAAGGCGGGAAGGGGGGGGACGGCCGTTAACGGCGGCGGCACGCGCCGGTCCCTCGCGCCGACGGCGCGTTATCGCGGCCCGTAGTCGTAGTTGGCGGGCGGGGCGGGCGGGGAGTACACGTTGGCGGCCGCGTTGACGTGGTGGTGGTGGTGATGATGGTGGTGGTGGTGGTATCCGTGCCCGCGGATGCCGGGGAGCGGGTAGGGCGCGGGCCGGCTCTTCGCCCCCAGATAGTGGTCGTAGGCGGCGGCCGGGGGGTACTTGTAGGGGTGGTGGTGCAGCGGCTCCGAGGCGGCGGGCTCCAGGCGCAGTTCGTGGTGCGGAGGGCTGGGTCGGCCGCCGCCGCTCAGGGGCACGAGGCCGCCGGCGCCGCCCGGCAGCGCGGGGCTG